>NW_022900924.1:45342527-45365854 GCF_012274545.1 Fukomys damarensis | reverse complement strand
ATGATTGTGTCCTGAAATGGTGTGTGTGTGTGTGTGTGTGTGTGTGTGTGTGTGTGTGTGTGTGGTGTTGAGAGTGGGAGGGAATATAAAAGGTCCTGGGCCAAAAGCGGAAGAAATAGGAAGGCAAACAGAAGACCTCGGTCAGAGCAGAGGAAAGCGACGTGATGCTGCCTGTCTTGGGGCAAGTCGGCCCTCCAGGAGACCTAGTCCCAGTGCAGCGTAGGAACTCTCCAACTGGATTTTTTTTTCTTTAGAGACCAAATGTCCTCGGGCTGGGAAATAAACCCTCAGCCCATCTCTCCTCAGCCCCCTTGAAGGAACAGAAGATGAGGCGCCGGTACCAGGAAGCCAAAGTCCAGTTTCAGGGGAAGAGAGAGCCGAGGCCTGGAGGCGGGGAGCCACACCGGGACATGTCTGCTGACCCACTGTGTCCCCTCTGCCAGTAAAGACTGGGGAGCAGGATGACGAGGATGAGACTTCCCCATCTGCCCGGAGGTAGCTTTCGCTGCTCTGCACCAAAATAAGTGGCCCTTCTTTCATTTGATCAGCGGCCAGCAAAGGAACCTGACCACGCTACCTGAGGGGGCCCTGCAGGTGTGGGGCAGGCAAAGGGGCAGGGGGCGGGGCTCAGACTGTGCCTTTTACGGCAGACCTGGGTGCCCCAAGCAAGCCTGGCTCTGCCAGCCGAGAGGGTGCTGGGGAGAATGTGTCTGGTCCTCTGATGTCCCCAGACGGGGCCATATTTCTTTCTTCTCCCTCTTCTGTAAAGCACACTTAAGCGTGAGGCTTTTAGGAGACCTGGATAAATATTTGTCCCAAGATGTCTGCCGCCATCAAACAGAGACTGCACATTGATGCCCTGGGCTGGGAGGCTCAATCTCCTCCTTCCCAGGAGTTCAGCTTCTCACTGACCTCTGGCTGCAGCCCACCTCTGCCCCTGGGCCACCGAGAAGGGGGACTCTAGCGGGGATCTCTAGACCTGGTTCTTGGAAGGGGAGCTGAGGGGCAGCCACCGTGCTGTGGAGGAAAAGGCGGGAGACCCCACTTTCCGTGCCCTGCTTCGTGGTGGGGAATGGGATCCCCCAGGGTCCCCAGCCAGAGCCAGCCCAGAAGCCCAGAGCAGGCAGAAGTGGAGAAGGAGGTCAAACCCCGCTCTCGGGGACACCAATCCCTTCTGGAACACAGGGGCTCCGAGAAGGGGAAAAGGGCAACGTGTGGACAGAGGCCAGCCTGGGACAGTTGCCCTCGGCCCTCACAACTTCAGCCTTTGCACAAGATGTTTCGACACGAGCGGGTCCTGTCTGGGAGTGTGGTTCCCCGAGTCACTATGCTTTCCCCTTTGAAAGTGATGATCTCCCTACCCCTTACTCTGGTGAGTGAGGAGAAAACACATCAGTGGACTGGGCATTTAGCTCAGTGGTGCTGTACCTGTCTGGCAAGCACAAGGTCCTGAGTTTAAAAACAAAAAGAAAACACATCAGCAGATTACTGCAGCCTAACACCCTCCATCCTGCCTTTAAAACACACCAAGAAATCACTGTGTGTCTTTAGAAGGCCCCGCCTGTGCATTCTGCTTAACATTTAATGAGCCAGATATAGCTGCAGCCGACCTCTCCAACCTGCATGTGAAACCCTGTGGAGAAAGGTCCGCGGTGAGGTCCCTGTCACCACTGTTAAACTCAAAATGTAAAGATGTCCTTAACAGAGATGAGGAGAATAGAAAACCAACTATTCATTTAAGATAAAACTTTTTTTTTTTAAAGACACGGTCTCACTGTGTTGCCCAAGCTAGCTTTGAACTCCTGGGCTTAAAGGATCCTCCTGCCTCAGCCTCCAAAGTACTCAGATTACAGATATGTGCCCCTGCGCCCTGCTCAAAGTATTGTTTCTTAAGCTAATTCTAAAAAATTGGACTATCCCAAGAGCAGGAAAGGGAAAGAAAAGGAGAGGGCAAAAATGATAGCCTCAGAGTTTGACGCCAGCTTAAAAACAAAAGGAACTTCCCCCAGGGAATCCAAACGAAGGAAGTGCGTCCTTGAACTCATCAACGATTTATCCAAAATCAAAGGCATTTATTTTCTTTGTGTTGCCACACCACAGAAGGAAGACGCTTCCAACCACAGGACTCTAAAAGCCAGTTTGTTAAGTCTCAGTCAAACAAAGGACTGAGCCTCTTCATGGTGCCAGGAAGTGAGCCATAGGTCTTCGGCATCTAACTACTCCCACCTCAGGCGAGGGAAGGGTTAAACCAGGCAGGGGCGTGCAGGGCCCCTGAAGGCCCTTGGAGGTGTCCCGCCCTTATCTCCATGACAGCCTCCTCCTGGTAACCCCTGAGCTTGGAGTCTGGCCGGACAGTCAGCAAGGACATCTGTCCCCGCGCTGTCCCCCCAGCCCTTGGGACATTCAAGGTTCAGCTGTTTGACAAACAGAGAAACCTGGAGCTGGAAGGGACTTTAAAGTTTACCCAACTTGGCCCTCTCAACTCTCAGATTTTTTCTTTTTTGAGGGGGGAAACTGGGTGAACCCAACACCCGGCAGCTCTTGCAAGCTGGCTCCTCCCTGATGGGGCAGTGGGAAACAAGGTCCATTCCGACTCCAGGTTAAAAATAAAATAACAGTGAAACAATTTCTTAACCAGCACTGGAGCAAGAATTACCTGAGTTTCTACTCACTTTCAGTTCCCTGTGCCCACGCCAGAGAAGGAGCTGGAGAAGCTCATTTCCAGTAAGCTCTGTTGGGGACTTTTGTGATGAGGCCACCCTGGGCAGCATTCCCAAAAGAGACTGAGTAGTGTCCCCTGCTTTGTCTCCAGAGCAGGGCATTCAAAGCTCCCTGCCCCTTGTGTAGTGGTGTTTTGGCTTCTCTGAGTCACTCATTGAGGTCACAGGCTTCTTGATCTTTTTACAGAACTGTTTTCAGTTCTGTAAGGTTCTAAGACAGACACAGCTGTCTCAGCCACTTTCTCGTTGAGGGATGCCGTACCCAACTCCCACAACTTAAAGGAGGAGAGGTTTATTGTGGCTCACATTTCAGTCCACAGTCGGCGGACTCCAAGGCAACAGGGCGAGACACAGGGGTCTGGTGGAGGAGAGCTGCTCACAGCATGGGGGACAGGAAGCAGAGAGAACAAGGAGCAGGGAGGGAGGGAGACCCTTCCAGGCTGCACCGCAGTGACCACCTCCTCGGCCTGGCCCTACCTCCTGACACTTCATTTAGCTGTAAACCCGTCAGTGAGCTCATCTGTGATCCAGTCACCTCCGCAGTCCCTCCTGTGGAGCATGTGGCTTAAGCCATGGCAGCAGCCTCTGTTTCTCTTACTGTTATTGTTACCCACAAGCTTCCCTCTGCCTGCCTTCCCTGCTTGGTAGCATCTGGCTTCTCTCCAGTCGGCACCATCTTCCCAAGCACCTCTGGGACACCTGTCTCTTCTTGCCTCCCGCTTGTCCCTCTCCTGCCCTGGCTCACCCACGGCAGGTGTGTTGGTTTCCCATCTCGTTGCCCCAGTGTTCACGAGTTCTAGTTCTGCAGCACTTGTTACCTTGGCCAGCCGCACTCCCTCCCTCCTTCCTGGACTTTGGCCTCCTTCTCCCACCCCAACGCAAGGGCCCTGCCGCTCCCCGAGATGCCACACCCTTGTTTCAGAGAAAGCGCCAGCCTCCACGTGAGTCACTCTCCTGGCAGGGCAGCCAAGGAGGCAGGAGCCGGGGTAGAGCTGGCAGCCTTCGAGGCCCTCAGAACCAAAGCAATCCTGATAAAGGATTAGGCTTAGCTGCCTGGCTCCCCCATCCCAACCCAGGGGCACACTGAGGCTAACACGTACAGTTTGGTGGATCTTTGAGCAGAAAAGGAATACAAAAGAATTACAAACAAGCCCTGCACTCAGATGGCTGAGGCAGGAGGATCCCTGTGACCTTGAGGTCAGTATGAGCTTCGTAGCAACACCCTGTCTCAAAATAAACAAAAAAATCACAAATTTAAAAATTAAGTACAAAGATAAGAGTTGGCAAATACCATACACATCTTAAAATTTCTTAAAAACATTTTTAGTAATTAATTCCTTAATGTATCTCTATAAATTTTTAACCCAATTTTTAACTACTTTTGAATTGCCTCTTAATATGCCAATGATTTTATAATATGATACAAAGATCATTTACTCATTCTTTTAGCAGGATTGGCTGAAAGTTGTTTCTTTGTTATTGAAAACTGGGGTACTGAAAAATTCAACATTTCTCCCTCGATATACTCACTACGGATAGCACTCCAAGTCTATAAAACACAGGAATTCTGAAAAGTTCTATTTCATACAGTTCCCATGTCAAAGGAACAAGACATGTGTATATTTTAAACTATAAATAACGCTGTAGTAAGTACAGCCATGACAGAGAATTCTCTGACCAGTCACAGAATGGACTTTTCCATTTACAACTGGATTCCTCTGCGATCAGACGGGTTTTCTGCAGGCTGGCTTCCAGAGCCAACCTTTGCAAATCCTGTTTCTTCTCCATTACTCACAGGCCTCCAGGGTTTAGCTTTTGGTTTTGCTTTCAGTTTGTTTTGCTTGCAGTATTGGGGATCAAACTCAGGACCCATGCAGCTACATCCCCTGTCCTTTTTCTTTTCTTTTGACCCTGCGTTTCTCTAGTCACTAAGTTGCTGAGGCTGGCCTTGAACTTGCAATCCTTCTTCCTCAGCCTCCCAGAGGGCTGGGATTATAGATGTGTGCGCCACCACACCTAGCTCCAGTGTTCATTTTAATTCTTGATGGGTCTGCAGCTCCGAGCTGTGCCAGAAGAAGGCCTAACACAGTTCGGAGAGTTCTGTAAGGTGTTTGTGCACCAGAAAGACTAACAACAATTTTATTATACACAGAAGGGACAGCAAACCTTGCAAACACATGACTCAAAGTCCCAACTACAGTGTCCGGAACTTAAGGTCCCCTTAGAGTGCTGTGAGACTACAACCCCTCCTACCCCGAGGAAGTAGGGTGGAGGGGCTATCACAGCAGAAGTAGGCAGCATTCTTATCCAACTGTAGTTCAAAATATCTAAGTTTTGCAAATTTCTTGAAGGCAAGTGGCAAGGAGCAAGAAGAAACCTTGGAAACTGGCTTCATTGTGCTGTGAATTCCTCCAGTCCTTGCCAAAGTTCTGCCCAGCAGCCTCCCTGGGTGATGGGAACTCAACAAGTTCAGCCCGGGAGTTAAGCTGAGGGGAAGAGCCCTCCCTGACCCTCACAATAGTTTATTTTCCTCTCTGGAACAACCTCAAAAAACGACAGGCAAGACCTCAGCCACAGAACAAGACCTTGATACGTTACAAAGGATTCCACAGGGTCCTGCTTCAAATATTTTGGGCTTGTGTTTCATTCCCAGGGTTTAAATTACCCCACCGTCATTTGAAACCCTCCTGACATTCTGATAGGCAGGTAAGCAGCAATGATTGTTCTCTGTGGCCTTGAAGCTCTGGTTCAAACAGGGCCAAAGTCTGGCCAATGAAATATAATTAGCGACTTTTACTAGAAAATAAAAGGAAACCAAACATTGAAATCTCCACTTCTGTTTTCTGCTTACTCTAAATACTCTCTGATGTTTTTATAAGATCGGGGTGTGCAGGGTGGTAGCACTGTTTTTGTTTGATAGATAACAACTGTTCTGAGGAAAGGCAGAAACTTAAAGAAATTAAATATTGTCAGCTATTTTCCTAATACATCTCTTTATTTCTCTCGAAGGAAAAATAGCCTGAAGATGAAAGAGCATGATTTCCCGCTTAAGGAGCAGGCCCGCCTTTGTGTTGGCCAAGAGGTCGTTGATACACATCTGAAGATAAAGAGTTAATAAAGGTGTTTGGATTGCAACATCTGTCGCCATCCTTGGAAGCTGGGACTTTAATTGCAGACTAAATCTTCAGAGGGTTCACAGGACATAGATTGATTGGGGTCACCAGGTTACCAAGAAGTAGAACCCCAAGCCTTATCTTTAAAATGCAGTGTCCAATTGATTCTCTCTGGATCATTACACTCGGCGCATGGAAGGAAAGCCCAGCCAAGGAGTGGTCAAACATTATCCTTTTCAAGATGCTTTCAAAATAAACCACAGTGGTGCTTTGATTTGGGTGAAGAGACCCGAAGTAGACAGCCAGATAAGGCTTAAAGATGGAAGCAGCGATTCTATGTTAATAAACCCATCTCCCAACTGCATTCAAGAAGAAAAGCACTATTAAGGTTCTGTCTGCACACCACAGATCCCAAGTCTGTCCTGCCAGGGCAACCAGGGTGGAATGCCAACCTGTAAGTCATAGTGTTCCCCTGCCTTTAGCAACCTACACATCAGAAAAATAAGTGACATGCTTCTATCGTTCAGAAAGGGTGAGCACTGATAGTCATGGCTTGCTCAGTTGAGTCAAGAGAACCACGCGCTGGTCAGGCTGTATCACTAGGTTTCCATGTGAGCTTGAACAAGTTACCTTTCCCTGGGCTGCCCATGGCTCCATCTTTAAGATGATGGAATGGACAAAATAGTTTTGAATTAGTCTTCTCTGAATTTGAACTTGAAAGTTTATTGTCTTTATTTTCACTGGGACCCATCCCCTGAGACTTACTTTAGCCTCTTCCCTGGAACTATGGCCCCTGCATTTGAGCATCCATCTCCCCAAAGACAAAGGCTACTAAGAGAGGAGGGCTGAGCTGTGGTGTGTGGTTCTCTGGCACCTCGTCTTACCCTGATGCTCGGCAGCTCCTAGAAGAACTGCTGAACGGACCTCTGACATCTCTTGTAGCTCTCAGAAAATCCTAGAGAGATGGAGCCACCACGAGAAGACAAAATGCCCCTTCACCTCTGAGCGCTGTTGGAAACAGAATCTTCTAGAGAGCTTGGATTTCACTGGCTCTTTTTGACAAACCTCTGGGGGGAAAATTCAAACTTGGATGGTAAATCCTAGTACCTAAAATGCCAAGCAAGCCTGTCACATGGAACCAATGAACTAACCATGGAAGGAGCCAGCAGTATCCAGACAGCGTTCCCTTTGGGACGGAATGTCTGAGAAAAGAGCAGGCTGAATTCAGTGCCATATTTTATGTGGTTAGAAGATAATAGATACATTCAAAGTGTCTAATTGTTGCTTTCTCTTTTGGCTCTGAAAAGGTCAGTGCATAGAAATTGCCAATAAATATGAGAAAGGGCTTCCCTGTAGAGTCATGTTAATCTCTGATCTCAGGATACTATTAATTACCTTTCTTATTAAAACTTAACTCTTTTCAATTCGTACGCATGGCACAACCTTCAAATGAGACGGATCGCACCACAAAGATCTTGTTACAAGGATCGCACCCTGAAGCGCTCCGTGTAAGATAGAAAATTAAGTCATTTATAACAATACTTACTAAACATTTTGGTGATATACTGGGCATCATTGCACCCTTTAAGTCATTGTGTTCTTCTTTTCCTTTGAAACATATGCACTTGGAATTGTTACTTAATGTTGTCATCTGCCCAATATTCATTCCAGCCTTAAATCGTTTAGAAGAGAAGAGAAATGGCATCTTGTTCTTTTAAACACACACACACACACACACACACACACACACACACACACACACACACTGTTACTCATAACTTCAAATTCTCTGGTCTTCTCTGATCACCTCACAACTTTGTTGCCTTAATGAGCCCCTGCACATTTTCAGAGATTTAGGAGAGCTACAGTTTGCTTTGTTTCCATTTAAAGCCCTAGGATTCCTTCTGTTCCCTGGTAATCCACTAATATATTTATGCTGAATTCCACTGTATCCCCCAAAAGAGAAGAGTCACATGAAGGGAACGGCTTGACTTCAGCTTCCTTTTTTTTTTTTTTCTTTCATCCTCGCCAGTGTGCGTCCAACTGGCCCAGAATGAAGTCCCCATATTGAGCCAGGCAGCAGAGAATGGCTCCTTATACTTTCCCTAATCCTCCTCTTCACTAAATAAGCAAGTCAAGCTTTGGAGATGGAGGCAGGGGGAGGAAAATTATATAATTTGAGTTAATTGGCTTGGGGCTACCCAAAGCCCCAGCTGTATTGAAGGGAATTGTTCGATCTTCAGGACCCAATTAGAGACATTCTGTTGATGTAAAATAGATTTTATTCTTTTTCTCTAGGTCATTGTCTGGAGACTCTGCCTCTATACCACACTACAATGTATGCTTTCAATACAGTCTCACCAAGTGCATCCTGAAATCATGCCTGGGGACAGGTAATACCCACAGGTTTGGGAGGAAAAGAAAGACACAGTAACTAGTTTAATTTACAGGTTCAGGAATGCAGCCCCCAGTGGTAAGATGGGAGCTCCTCTTCCGCCACTCTTCAGGTACTATAAAATGAATGTTTGCTAATCAAATTATTTAAACAAATGACCCAATCTCTATCTTTGTTCTCTAAATAAAAGTTGGTTGGACAGGCTGGAGAAATTCACCTTTGACCTTCCTAGATCTGAGGCAAAACCATGTGGCTTCTTTGAATAATCAGTGCATAGTGATTAGCTTGGAAGGAACTACAGTTTGAGTTTCCAGGTATGAAGATGGGGTAGGAACCATTGCATGTTTAAAGCTACCTGAAATGTGCCATCGTTTTGTTCCAGCAGCTCATTCAAATGATGCTTGCAGTTGGTTTTTGTTGAGGGCTACAAAAATCAGTCCTTTGTAGAGGGTCTCTGCGACCTGGAAAGAAATTAGAAGCAAGAAATGTTCAGTGTAAAGACAGTGCCATTGTGTACAGAATGACTCTGTGATACAGAAATTACTCGATCCACTATTTCCTCCAAATGTACCATGGGCACAGCATGGGAAAGGAAATCAAGATCAAGTCCTGGTCCTCGCACCAGAGTGAGAGTGAAGGAGGGCCTTACAGAAACAAGCGGGAGACTGGGAACTCAAAGGCACAGAGCGGCAGAGCTCACTGAGATTTTATAAAGAACACAGTGCTGCAGATGAGTCTTGCTGGGGACTTAGCTCAGTGGTTCCACTGCCTGCCTCGCAAGTGCAAGGTCCCAAGTTCAATCCCAGTACCAAAAAGAAAAAAAATATATATTGGAGATGAATCTCACAAGCTCATGTAGTCCTTAGAAGCTGGGAGTGAGTCCAGCAGGCAGAGGAAGCACTGGTGACATTGAAGACCCCTCCTGAGCACCATTGTGCTGGGGGATTAGCCAAACAGGAAGAAAGTGACAAAGGGAAAGGCTTCAGGGAAGAGTAGTGGTGGGCAACAAAAGAAAACTGAGCTTGGAAGGCTAGATCGAGTGCAGATGCCAGACTAGTGAGGGAAATTGGTATTTAATCTCAAAAGCGATGGGGAGCCACCGAAAGATTTGGAGCTGGGCAACGACAGGATCAGAAAGCTGCTTTTCCTGGGGGCCTTGAGACAAGAGGGCACAAGAGAGACTGAAACCCAACCTGGAAGAGCACACCCCGAGTGTGGGGAACCATGCAGCTACTGTGGTTGGAAATGATTCACCCAGTGGGGAACCAAGCAGAGCGTCCTCCACTGCCAACCCCAGAAATAGTTCTGAGGTCAGCAGGCTGCTTTCTGGATTCGACCATTTGAAAAGAATAGTCGAGCACCTAGTGTGTGCAGGGTGTGTTCCCAGCACTTGGGATGAATCAGTAAGGCAACAGATACAGGTCAAACAGCAGCATCAATATATAAGGGGTGACATCAGGTAGATCGGGGGTGTCCTCCAAAGCCAGAAGACACCACAGGCCCGAAAGCTCTTTGCCAGGCTCGGAGTAAGTGAAATCGAGGTCTTGAATGTTGTTTTAATGTAGCATAAGGGATTCCACCCAGGGAGCTGCAAGCTATATCCCAGCCCTTTATATTTATTAATTTTGAGACAAGGTTTTGCTAAATTATCCAAACTGGGCTCAAACTCATGATCTCCCTGCCTCAGCCTCCTGAGTAGTTAGGATGACAGGAGAATAACAGGCATGAGTCGCTGCACCCAATGGCCCTGAATTGGCATAAATAAATAAGGGAAATAACTCAACAGGAAGCATCATAGAAAAGGGAGGACAAGGTATTGGACCTTGGCGTTGTTTGGCAGCAGGAGAAGGGCTCTGGCTATAGGCATCTCCTAGCCCAGGTGTTACAGGAGATGAGTCACCAGGACACCATGTCCTTGGACATAAGCAGTCACTGCACTGCCCTTTCCTGCATTCACACTGTGCTTGTGAAGTTCCAGTTGGTTCTGTGGGAGTGTGGCCCACAGCAGGCTGCTCACATGTTTCTATGTCTCTCCAAGATGGGTCAAGACTGCCCAGGAAATGTCTTAACTGGAATTCTCATCCACATATCAAGTGCCTGGGTGACTGCCCCTGTGAACAGGACACTCTCAGGAGCTTGGCAAGGGCTGGACCTGGGAATGGGCTGACATCACCAAAGCACAGCCAACCTGTGTAGCGACACTGCACTCCAGCCCTGTCGGGAGCTCTTCACATGTGTGATTTCATCTGCTCCTTACCACGACCCTCTGAGGCCCCCATTATGCTTCTAAGTGTACAGATGATGCTAAATAACCGACACAAGGTCACATGGCCAGAAGTGGTTGTGGTGGTCAGGGAGAAGGGTAATCTTGATTGGCTCTGGGATCTGCCAAGGGATCGGTGGGCACACTTCTAGGTACACCTGGGTGGCTCACAGAGGTGTGGCCTTGGGGCCTATGTCTGGTCCTCTGCCCCTTCCGCTCCAGTGTTGTTTCCCTGCTCTGCTTCCAAGCCACCACGTGGTAAGCAGCTCCACCATGCCCTTCCACCATGATGTTCCCATCTTGGAATCAGCTGACCATGAGCTAAGTCCCCCAAACTGTAAGCCAAACTAAAGCTCTCCTCATTAAAACTGAGTGTGGTATAGTGTCCCTGTGACCGTGGAAGAGCTGGAACTCAGCTTCTCTGACTTCTGGTTCACTGCTGGAGTACCAGTGGGTCTCCCTAGGGTTCTTCCACAGCCACATCAGGATAAGTGAAATCAAGGGTCCTTCAGATAAACACCTATTTCATTCTCACTCGCAGAAGAATTGCGTTTCCATCACTTGATCCTGCCAAAGGGGTCACTGACAGTGTGGGGCACAGAGGGCTGGCAGCATGCGGGGGTGGCATGGCAGGTACAAGGGCACCGGCCGCTAGCAGCCATCCTTGTACTCCCAACCTGGGGCTTTCCAATAGCTGTTGAGGAACAGGGCAACTTTCTCACACTGGCGCAAATGTCTCGGAGGCACGTGGCACCTGATCTCTGTAGTTCATCTGACCCTCACTCCCGGGACGGTCCCAGGGGCGGACTGTGGACAGGGGACTGGCAAAGTGGACCATAACAACCAAAACGCCCAACACTCGCTTAAGGCCACCTTGGCCCAGGCCTTTTGCTAAAAGGATCAAAAAAACCACACAACGATCGGGATTGAAGCGGGGGACAGACACTTTGGTAGATTTGCTCAGAAACACCCTGGCCCATGGGCAAGCGGTTTCATCCAGGCCACAGTCACAATGCCCGAGGTGACAGGGCCTGAGTGTGCCCCTTGAGATGCTGGCAGTGGGCCTGAGAAGTGAGCGGAGTGCCCTTGGCAGGAGATCCCACCCTCTGAGTCTCCCCTTCGAATGTGGCCCACCGCCATGCAGCCCCGGCCTGGCCTGTATTTTTATTGATGCCTCCTTAGTACTACGCACAGAATCTCGTTCAAAGTGGAAGATAAGCAGGAAGGCCACCTGTAACTCATCCGTACTACCAAGAAAGAGATTGGGATGTCCCCAAATCTGACCCATTAGGATGAATCCCCTCATTAGAACTTGCCAAAAGAGGGGGTCCCACCGAGTTCCACGCAGGAGCAGTGCTTCTGGAATTTTCTCCTTAGTTCCAGAGTCAGCCTGAAGTCAGCCAGGTCCCTCAGGGACCCGCAGCTGGAGGCTCAGCCCAAGCTGCCTCTTTCTTTCCTTTCTACCCCAGCCCCCTTTTATGTATCTGTTTACCAAGTCGAACAATTGGGAAGACTAACTTCTAGGCGGCCTTTGTTGTTTCTGCTCCTCCATTCCTTTCGAGTCAAAGAAATAGGATTCAAAAGCAAATCTGCAAGACATCCATCTTTTGGAAAGTTAAGCCGGGACAGCCGGTTGTAGGTGCTGACAGGATGCATTTGCCAGCACATGCTCACAGGAAGGGGACACGGCTGGGTGACACCAGCCTCACACTCGAGGGAGCCCGTGACAAAGTGGGCACCACCATCTCAGGGCAACGGCGCCCTACAGGGTAAAGAAAACCCTCAGCAAAGCCCGTTCATTCATTTTTTGACTCAGTGTACTAAGCACAGGTACTGTGTTGATCGAGGCTCTGCGGAGATAAAAATCTGTGCCACTCAGAGCACACACGTTAGTAGACGGGTTGGGTGACAAGTACACGCCCAGTAACAGGACGTGATAGGTATGGCTCAGGAAGAGGAAGCAACACAGACGAAGAGGGAAGAGAGGAAGCAGAGGTGAGGCTTTAGACGGGCTGCTCAGGGAGGGAAAGTTTGGGTAAGAAAGCGAGGAACGATGCTAACATCTGTGACAAGCAGAGGACAGCAGGTGCCGGGCCCTGCGGCAGAGCCATGCGCGGTGGCCTGACGAACATTAGGCCTGCTGGGATGAAGGAGAACACCGGAGAGGTCAGCGCCAGACCTTCTGCTGCAGGGGAAATCTGGAGCTCTTTGAATAAGGCGCACAGTGTTTGATAAAGGTGCCAACTACTATTCAGCCCACTATGCGCCGAGTGACAAGCTCTTTGTTAGCTCCCAGGAGAACCTGCGAGCCCAAAGAAGGCAGCAGTGTTCTCCAGTTACCACTTAATGTATGTCACGTGAGAGGATGGCTTTTCCTTTTTGTCAGTTTATGAAGTACAGAGGTCTTAGGAATGGTGGGCTGACAAAGTTTTAAAAACAGAGCCTCCAGGTGAAAAAGATGGATGGGTGGATGGATGGATAGACAGATAGATAGACGGATGGGTTTGTGCATGGGTGGGTGGATGGATGAAAGCATGGATGGATAAATGGATTGATAGATGACAGACAGACAGGGTAGATAGGTAGATAGACTGATACATTTATTATAAATTTCATTGATAAAAACAATGCATAGCACACAATTAGAAAATTATAGCTAAATTCTTAGAAATTTTAGAGTTTGCCAGAGAAATAACAGGCTAGAGACAGACTGATTACGGAGGCCAAGGAGTCCTGTAAAGTACTGCAGCATGGAGGGCCCAGAAAGCAAGAGGGGAGGTTCAGTCTGAGTTTGAAGGACTGAGAATCCAGCGCACCTGCCCGTCCCAGAGGACGGCTGCAGAACCGGGTGAGCGGTCGTGGGGTTGGGGGTGGTTCTGCCGGTGTCCCTTCTGGATCCGAAGGTTGGGAACTGTCCAAGGGTAGGAGAAGCTACCCAAGGACAGCGCAGCTCAAGAGAAGAGAATATATGTCCTTGTCGCTGCCTTTTTGTACAGGCCTTTGTGGACTGGATGGTCAAATTAGGGAAGGTGGAGCTTTCCGTCCACTCTACTGATTGATGTGTTAATCCTGCTCAGGAGCACACTGGCAGAGACAGCCAGAAATAGTATTTTATCTGAGTAACCTTTAACCCCATCCCACTGACGTGTAAAATTAACCACCATAATACCATTTCTTATACATTTCATACAATCAAATCAATATCACAAAATGTTTATTGGCCACTGCTGGAATCTTAAATACGTAGTCAATCTGTCTATGGTAGTTGTTGGCAAAGGAATGTAGCTATGACGTGATGTGAACATTGGTTGATATTTTCACTGAAATGTAAGAGTAAGACAAGGGTGAAACAAAGATTATAAGAGCTTGGCTCTTTTGTCAATGCTATGAAAGATTTCTTTGTTGGATTGAAAAGTCTTTAAGTGCTAGACTATTTCCTCAACTCTGCATGCTATCCATAATGAGATGACTCTAGACACAACACACTTGTAAGTTTAATCCACATTATTGCTATTTCTCCACCACCTTCTCAATTCTAGGTATCAGGAAAAGAATCACTCTCTGATTTATGGCACTCTCCCATCTCCAGAGTATAAACACACATCACAGCTGATTTCGGGAAGAGTTGGACACCATCATACAGAATCTCTATCTGCCACACAGATATAATAACCTCAAACATATGGGTCATGGTAAAATCTAGTGATATAGGGTCGGGGATTTAGCACAGGGGTTCTACCACCTGCCTCGCAATCACAAGGTCTTGAGGTTCAATCCCCACTACCAAAAAAAAAAAAAAATCTAGTGATTAATTAGGCAACAATGAGTTTTGAATATCTGTCTCCTTTTAAAGATATAGTTTATAGCCAGGCATGATACTGCACACCTGTAATCCCAACACTTGGGAGGCTGAGGCAGGAGGGTTGTTCTGAGTTTAAACCCACTGTGGGCCTTACAGTGAGTTCAAGGTCACCCTGAAACATACAGAAAGAACTTGTCTCAAAAACAAATACATTATTTATATTTAAATTTAATTATAATTCAGTGTCATTCAGTTTTAATAGCAGCTGTATTTAACTGGCTTACAAATTGCTGAAATTTTAACAGTGCGCTTGCTTCCAATTTCTGCCTACCCCAGTGTCTGGCCACCCTTAAGGGTGACTGAAGTTTCGAGATCCTCTTTGCCATCCTTTGTATAGGAACTGGTAGGAAATAGACAGCTGTCTGACAAAGGCCTTAGTACAGAGAGTGACCCACAGTGCCTCACCTGGATACTGGAGCATCACAGAAGATTCAGCAAGGCTGCTGGCCGCAAGCGCACTGAATTCTGACCTTGGGCTGCTGTGACAGGCATAAGACTAATCCATCAGGTTGGGGTTCAGTTCCCAGTGCCCTTCTTCTGTGGCCCCATCAAACAGTCTCTTATTAACCTGTGAGAGTCATAAAACTGAAAATGTTATTGGGAGGAAAAGTGTAGTAATTCGCGAACCATACTCTCTCCATCCTATGTGACAAGGATCCCAGCAGTGTTCTGTTCTGAGTGCTTGGAGGAAAGTGCTAGAAACAAATACGTCATGGCATCTGTGTGACCACGAACTCTACTTTGTGGACATGTGCTAGCATACCGAGTGAGACCTGTGCGCTTTTAACACTCAGTATTTATTGCCTTTCCCCCAAACTGCCATGCCCTGTCACACTTCTGTGATTTCACTGAGGCTGCCCTTCCTCTAGGATACTTTTTCCTTGTCTGTACCCACTCAAGGGCCAGATCAACAACAACAGATCTTTGCTAGTCTTCTCAGGAGGTAGAATTTGATCAGAATACGTGGCGAACTTTTATTTCTATTTCTTTGGGGGTAGTGGTTAAGACAGGGTCTTGCTCTGTAGTTTAGACTGGACTTGAACTCACTATGTAGACCAGGCTGGCTTTGAACACACAGTCCTTTGGCAGCCTTCCAAGTGCTCCATCACACCCAGATTTTTTTTTTTGTTTTTTAAAACGGGTTTCACTATGTAGTTGAGACTGATCTTGAACTCACAGCGATCCTCCTGCCTCAGCCTCCCAAGTGCCGGGATTACAGGTGTGTGCCACCATGCCCAGCCACACCCAGATTTTTTTGTGGTGAACTTTTAAATCTAAAAATTTTATGGCAGTAAAAGACCCATTGCTATGAACCCTCCTCAAAACATTCTCCTCACTTCCAAACTGGCCTAGGAACCCAGAAATATGATTTGTCTTTATGAGGTAGAATCAAAAGTATGCTGAATGCTCTTGCTGAGCTCCATCCAATGGAAAGGTAGTTTATAAAAATGTCTCAGTAAATCTGGGGATTTGGCTCTGTGGTTCCACCTCCTGCCTTGCGAGCGCAAGGACCCGAGTTTGATCCCCAGTGCCAAAAAAAAAAAAAAAAGAAAAGTCTCAGTGTGTCCTCTGATTCCCTGGGTGTGGCACAGTGGAACTTCTGACTCTTTCCCAAAGTCAAAAATGACTATGAGGACTGGGGATTTAGCTCAGTGGTTCTGCCGCCTGCCTCACAAGTGCAAGGATCCGAGCTCAATCCCTGGTACCAAGAAGAAAAATGACTATGGAAGGTAGAAGCTGTGAACTGATTCAGAACATCAAGGCAACCATGACAGCAAAACTACAGACCCTCACAAAGGAGCACGTCCGGAACGGCTTCAGAAAGTGGTAAGCATGGTGGGAGACGTGTGTATGAAGGGAAGGGGTTCTTGGCAAAGCTACCTGTCACTATAATAAAATTTTAAAGATATAAACATTCACTATTTGTCCATCCCACCTTGTCCACACTGCTCTGAACTTCCTGCAGGAATACTTCAAGGTGTCGGGAAGGAGTTCATGAATTTAGAATAACTGTTTGATAGAGTAAACATTTGATGAATGGTGGGTATTGTTTTCAGTGATGACATCAGCAGTGGTAACTATTATTAGAAGAAACTTGTTTCTGTGTCCTGTTCTGTTGCAGGTGTAGGAGGACAGAGGGGTAAGGGGAGAACAGAGCTTGGTAGAAGAGGACAAGCTCCAGCAGGGCATGCAGAGTATGGTGCTGGGCCTGGCTCTGTCCCTATTTAACTTTCTGACCTGAGGCTAAATCACTTCTCTCTGGAGGTCCCACTCTTCATCTGGAAAAATTAGGCCATTGGATTCCACCAGTTGGGTTCTTAAACTGGGCTAAATGTCAAAATCTTTTGGGAAGCATTTTAAAAAACCAAGGTGCACCCTCCCCACTCCTGGTTTACCGAAACAGCCTCTGAGATGGAGGGGTCAGGAAGATGGTTTGCTTTTTAAGCTTCTTAGATGAGCTTATTTGTGATTGGGAACTGTTAGGTTCACGCAAAAGTGCTAACATCAGGACCTCTGGACTTACTCTTGACTCTGCCTGGAAAGCTCCTCACCTTCGTGTTTCTTGGCCTTATTTTGCTAGTATCACTCCACAAGCATTGTCCCCTCAAAGAGAGCCTTTCTGATCACCCTTATGGAACACACCACTCCTCCAACCACTGTGGATCTCTTTGTGGGACTTATTCTTCCTGTCGTACTTCTTACATGTGACCTGATTGGTCGACTGTTCTTCTTGTTCACTAGAAGGTCAGGTCCGTGAAGGTTAGGGATTGGATGCTTCCCCCACGTCATCCTAGCCTCTCTGGGACAGTACCTGGGACAGAGCCAGAAAGTAAGAAATCAATTTTGAATGAACAAATAAATAGCTGCATAAACGGGTACGTAAGGCACTGGCTTTGCTTCTGCCTGCACGCCAGAATGTATGGGGTGGGGGGACCAGATCCTCCTGGGAATTGCCCTACCCCTAAAGGCCACTCACAATGGCTCAGGCTTTGTGGCCCATGAAGCCCCCCAGGATCATGGTCTTAGTTCTTGCTTTACCTGAGGGAATTCCCCAGAGAGGGGTGTTTACATCTAGCCAACTCATCAGCATGCTGTTTGGGGTTCATTGCAGTCACATTTCCTAGGTGCTCATTCTTAGGGAGGACGATGACAAGCCCTTCAGAAGTTGCTTTATGGAGGGCAGGGGGTTCAAATCCCTGACAGACATGAAGTCATTCAGCTTTTAAAAGGTGTTTAGCTGGAAAATGTTTCCAGAAGTATTTTAGAGGGGTTCATAAATGATTAATAAAATTTATATGTATAGTACATGTGAGTTATTATCTTTAAAATATACTCTATATTAAATACTTTATTCAAGGTGACATTTTATTGGCTACCATTTTACTTTCAGATTGTTGAGGCTTTAAAAATATAAGTGTGCCCATTGGAGCCCAACAACTTTAGAAGAAAAAGTTCCCCTTCCTAGAACACCTTCTTGTCTGCACATCTGGGATATGGAACTCAGGTACCCAGACTGCAGAAGAGATTGAAATGATCTGTTTAATGCTGGCCTTACTAAAAGTGCTCAGCTTAAATATTATATCAGCCTTGATTTTAATTATTTGCCAAATCTCTCTTCTTGTTCTCCGAAAGGTATTTTTCCAAGATGTTAGGGAAAACAGAAAAGAGGTCAGAGAATCCACAAGCAAAAATGTTCAGTATCAATGAACATTCCCTAAATAATAAGTTCTACCAATCAACTAAAATTTGGGGAAACACTGAGTTAGTGAAAGTGTTTTGATAGGATACACCGGAGTCCTTAATGTGTTAATGTGTGTGTGACTCTCAGGAAGGAAAAATCAGACATAACATTTCCCAATATTATTTGATGAGAGGCCAGTCTCTTATGGAGCGAGTTTATTCATCAAAATAAGAGTGATAAGAGTCATCAAGTCTTTTCGTGAACTCATTACACTCATGCACAAGAGAAAGATGGAGACAGGTCCTTAGTGTGGAAGGTGTGTTTGACAAGTGGATGTAAGTACATGTATATAACATATCCTGATTGTTTCTATCCTCTTTCCTTCCCCTCCCTCCATCTCTTGGCCCTCTTCCCATCTGAAACAGATCTCTCTCCCTACTTCCTATTATTTATCTTTTTCTCTCTCATTGAGTTTATTGGTACATTTTAGGGATACAGTACAGTTACATTCATCATTGGGATCTTGTACCTTTACATGACAGGTCTTGGTTCTCATTTTTTCCCTTTGTCCCTGCCCTATTATTTATCTTTTATTTTGCTCATTATCTACAATTTAGGTTTTTCATATAAGAGAAACCATGTGATGATATTTAAACATGTGTGTCTGATTTCTTTCACTTAGAGCGGCCATCAAATACATGAAGAAATGCTCAAAATTGCTGGTCAGCAGAGAAATGCAAATTGAAACAACACTGAGATTCCACATTACCCGAGAAAGAATGACCGTCATTAAGAAATCAAACAATAACTGGCGCTGGTGAGGCTGACAGGAGAGCAGGAACTCTTCCACATTGTTGGTCGGGATGTAAACGAGTACAAACCACCAAGGAAATCGGTCTGGGGAGTCCTCGAAACACAGAAAGTCGAAATCCCATTGGACCCAGCCAGCCCCCCTCTAGGTGTCTTCCCCCAAAGAGTCGAAGACATCGCTACAGCGATCCATGCACACCCATGTTCAGAGCAACACAATTCATAAGAGCTAATCTTGGAAGCAGCCTATCTGTCCATCAGCAGATGGATGGAAAAAGAAAAGGTGGTTGTGTACACAGTACAATGTTACTGTGCCATAAAGAAGGATAGACTTGAGCTGTTTGTGGTAAAACGGATGCGTCTTGAGACTAATTTTAAATGAAACTGTATTTTTGACTACGACGGTGTCAGCTCATGCTGGATGTGCCTTCCCCACCACAAACAATGATGAAACAGACAAAGGACAGGAAGTGACTGTCCAGGCATCGGGTCCAGGCATTCTCTCTTTGCAGGGAGATCTCTTCAGCGAGCCTCGTACGTGACCAGGGAAGAGGCGGCGCGGCCAGGAAGGTTGCATGAGCTCATCCTGGGGAGCTCCCGGGGTCACGGCCAGGAGCAGGGCTCTCCACACGCAGGCGCCACAGCCACTAGGTCAGGCAGGGAACAGGCTCAATGGGCACAAAGTCTGCGCAGAGATGCCCAGCAGACCCTCAGTGTTGAAAGAGTTCAGGCCACCAGACAGACGACACCTTGGCGAGCACTTCTCGCACTCTTCTGAGACCCTAGAGATTCCCCACCTAAGGAGAAGCAGCCATGGCAGAGAATATGGACTGTGACCACGCTGGATAGCCGTGTTGGGGTCACTGACACACAGAGAATGAGATGCCAGCCCATTGGGTCATAATAGAGCTGGGAAATTCCCACGGTCTAGTGACATCATAGCCAACCCAACATCACAGGCAACGCACCGCTCACATGCTCGCAGAGATGCTGGTGTAAACAAACGTACCATACCGCCACGCACAGTTATGTATACAACACAGTACTTGACGGTGATGCAAATGACTGTGTCACTGGTTTTTGTGTTCATGGTACTATACTTTTGGGAAGGAGGTACTGAGGATTGAAATCAAGGCCTTCACACTGAGCTACATCCCCATCCCCTTTTTAAAAGTATTTTTATTTTGCTACAGGGTAAATTGCCAAGATATCCAGGCTGGGATGGGGCTTGGGATCCTCCTGCCTCAGCCTCCTAGAGTGCTGGGATTACAGGTGTGCACCACCATGCCCAGCTTCTACTATGCTTTTTATTGTTTTTTTAGTGTTCTCTATCTATTCATTCTTAAAAGGTTTACCATAAACTGTGTGTGCAGCCTCACATACCTAACACTGGCTACCCTTGTGTCATTTTCTCCTGTGCTATACTACATGCGTTGTAAGTGTCACTCTGGTTTCACACAACCAGGAAATAGCCTGATGGCATGTTTCCCAGAATGTAACCTGTTGTTACATGACAGTTGATTGCGTATTCAAAGAACGAATCTGAAACAGACCCACCTTAAAAAGTCCTAACAGAGACCTTCACAAAATCAAGCTGCCTGTTGGACAGCACACCAAAGTTCCCAGCAGAGCAACAGAGGAGTAAGGAGCATGAAGACAGACAGAAGTAAGATTGCCTTTACAGACGACATGAATGTGTATGTATAGAAAACTCTAATGAATCTAAAAAGACAGTAGTTGGACTAAGCAAGAAATAGCAACATAGCAAGCTACAAGGTCAAATATACAAGAATCAATTCTGGTTTTACCTACTAATGACACACAGAAAATAAAACTGACAAAGCACCATTTATAACAGCATCAAAATATAGACAACATTTAGGGGGCTAGCTTGACCAGAAATAAAACAAAATGAATAGAAAGATACATGATATTCATTCACTGAAAGACTAAATATTGTTCGGATGTTAATTATCCCTCTTAAAAAACTGATCTATAGATTCATCAGAACCAATCAAAATCTGAATGCGATTTTCTCTGGAAATCGACAAGTTGATTCTAATATGTGTATGAAAATGCAAAGGACCTAGTTTGGCCAGAATAATCTTTAAAAAGAAGAGCAAGATTAAAGGACACAATCTGATTTCAACACATTAAAAATATACAATTGCTGCAGTGTGACATTGGCATACAGACAGCCCAAATAACAGTACAGTGGTACTATTTCTCCATAAACTCTCCATAAGGGTAAATTTCCCTGTTAGGGTTAACATTGAATCTAACCATTGCATTTGATTTGGTTCTCATCCATTCTGATTTGCAACCAGAATCATGAGAAAAAACCAAGTTCAGAAACTGAGGTACCGTTGTAATGATAGAATATAGAATCCAGAAACAGAGCCACACATATACAATCAATGGGCCTGTGACAAAAGCAAAACTCAAACCACTGGATAACTGTTTGGAATGAAATGAACCTCAACCCTTACCTCACACCGCACATAAACAATTAGAAATGAACTCCAGATTTAGTTACGAAAGCTAAAATTACAGAGCTGCTAGAAGAAACAGAAGCATGTCTTCACAATCTTGGCTTAGGTAAAAGTTTCCTTGACAGGACAGATGCAAAAGAATACTAACTATAAAAGTGCAATATGAATATGTTGATCTCATAAAACTAATACCTTTGCTTCTCACAAAGACACTACCAAGAAAAGGAAAGTGAAGGCCCCCAGTCAAGAGAAAATGTTAGCAATGCCTACATATTAGGAGAGACTTTTATCCAGAATGTATAGAATATCTACAAATTTATAAGATGAAAAACCAATCAAAAGTGGGCCGAAAATGGACCATAAATTTCATGAAAGATGATATGCAAATGGAAATGAGCATATGAAAATGCGTTCAACATCATTAGGCATCAGAGAAAGGCAAATTAAAACCACACAAAAAGTTCATCTCTCCATATCCAGTAAAATAGCTATTGTTCCAAAGACTGACAAGGCTACACGTTTGTGAGGAAGCAGAAATACAGAAACTCGCATCTCTCTTGTTCAAAGGGTAAGGTGGTTCAGCCACTTAGAAAACTGGCAATATCTTAGTCAGAGATACACCTAATTACTGGAGAGCAATAAAGACATATGCCCGCAATAACTCATACAGAAGGTTTACGGCATCTTCATTTACAACAGGCCACGACTGGAACAACTCCAACACCCATCAACACAAGAATAGCGAACACATCGTAGAGTACCCATTTCATGAAACATCGTATTTCATTTATAAATTTGAAAGGAATAAACTACTAATACACTTAATCAGCATCACCGATGAATTTCAGAAACTGTTTCGAGCAAAAAGTTGCAGACCTAGGATTCATACCACATGACTTATGAGGCAAGACTTTAGGGCGTGGTCCACCCCCTGGACACGTGGGCATGACCTGCCAATCATGGAAACCCAGAAAAATAGTCCCAAGCCCTGCACCTGGGACCAATCAAAAATTGCCGTCTTCAGTTCTTCTAGTGCGAGGTCAAGCAGGGTTTTGACAGGTCAGCCTAGATCTGACGTCAGAAGGGAGGATACAAAAGATGGCTATCGTCAGTCTCTGTGGCCCCTGAAAGTTCTTTCAGTAGTGGCCTGATCTCACCCTGGCGAACCTGTTTCTTTTCCTACCTGCAGTCGGCCCTTACTCTGCTGGTTATACTTCTTTTCCTGCCTTTAATACCTTTAGTAAATGTAAAACCTCGCTACCTTTCATGCTTGTCTCAACCAATTACTTAGGACAAGAACCTGGCATCTCTAGTAGGGTCCCAGGGTGCTTCAGGCCCAAGCAGCAACGCCATTTAGATGAAATTCAGAACAGCGACTCCCAGGGTGGTTATGCATTGACTGGATGGGACAGGAGGCTTCTGAAATGATGGAAATATTGTATATCTTGGCTGCTGTGTGGATTATGGGATGTGATAAGATCCGTGCACATCCCTCTGTGTGCATTTCACCTCAAAAAAAAAAAAAATGAGAAGCTGCGCGCAGTGGCACACACCTGTAATCTCAGCAGTCTGGGAGGCTGAGGCAGGAAGATTACAAGTTCGAGCCCTGCCTAGGCAACTTAGTCACCTAGAGAGACCCATTGCAAAATGAGAAAGAGAAAAAAATAAAGGCTGGGGATATAGCTTAATGTGAAGGCCCTGGGTTCAATCCCCAATACCACACACGCACACACACACGCACACGCACACGCACACGCACACGCACACACAAAAGTGGGAAAGAAAGGAAAACATGAGATGGTAAGGACAAAATATTCCAAAATTCCATAATCCTATTTTCCTTGGCTTGTAGCAAGCGCCCATGCACAGTGTGAATGTGTGTGCCGTACTCGCCGTGAGCCGGCCGGTGCTGCACAGAGCGTCCTTGTTGTAGTTTCATTTCAGTAGAGAGCTTCACATTTCATTTGGAACAAGGCCTCTCCTCTTCTTT
>NW_022900924.1:45327715-45342417 GCF_012274545.1 Fukomys damarensis | reverse complement strand
CTCTCTCTCCCTCTCTCTCTCTCTCTCTCTCTCTCTCTCTCTCTCGGGCGTCATTATCAAAATGCTCACACATGTTAGAGAACCCGCTTTGAATTTCTCATGGGCCGGAACCCAAGACAAATGGTTCACTGTGGACCCAACCTGCCGCAGTTCTGTCCAGGAGAGGAAGCTTGAGGGGAAACGGCGTCCCCTCCTCCCCAAGCCCCCTAAATCGGACTATTACATTTGCATTTAGAGTTTGACGGCAGAAAAAAAAATACACATACTTTTTGCAAAAAAAAAAAAATCCTCCTTTTCTGATGGGAGAGCTCCTTAGCTGACTTGATACCACCTTCCCATCAAGAGCCACTAAGTGACATTCGCAGTGACAGCCTCCGCTTCATTACCAGAGTCCTGGTCACATTAAAATGTAACCACGTGGAAACGAATGTCCCCCTTTTCACATCTCTGTCCTTGGTTTCCATGGAAAAGGGCTAATTACCTTTCTAATAGCCCTAATTGATGGGCTCACAGATCATATCTCTCAGTCCCCACTTGTGTGCCGAGGCGGGGGCGTTCGCCCTCCTTTTCTCTTGACCCCTGGGCTCCAGCCGGGCCCTCTTGGAAGGAGACTGGCTGGCTGGAGAGAGGCCCTGCCTGTGCCCTCTGTCCCTAAGATACCTGTGGCCCATTGTGGGCTGACCAGGAAGCCTGGCTTTGTGCCGGCCATTGACACAGCTGCACACTCGGTAAATACACTCAGATACGGGCCTTTTGTTGAGAAAGTCTTTTCAGATTAACGCAGAGAGAATTCGTTTTGAAAACTTAAGCCGGAGGCAGGATGGGTAGAATGGAGCTGGGAGCCTTTGAATTCACATCCACAAAATGAGACCACTGCCTTACAAAGGTGTTTATCCCCTGCTCCGTTCGGAGGGACCTCGGAGGGGAGAGGCTCCCTGCTCTCGGCCTGAAGGTCTTCACTCAGCCTTTGGGAAGGGAAGATCCGGCTGTGGACCATGCGGGTCGCCGAGGGAAGGACGGGGCTGCACGGGTGTCTGCAGGTGATCGGGGTTCTCAGGGCACGAGAGATCCCGACAGGATGGGAGGGAGCCCTGGCCCACAGCGGGCTCCTGGCTGAGCCCTGAGCCTGCCATGGCTCCTCTTGGTGCCCAGTCTCTGGGGGTGGGGCCGGACCTGGGGTCCTCCGTCACTGTTTCTATTTGCTTAGGGGAGCAATTTGATGTGATGGAAAGAGATTTGGCTTTGACTCAGGCATTTATGAGTGCAAATCCTGCCTCAGCTCC
Source organism: Fukomys damarensis (assembly GCF_012274545.1). Taxonomy (NCBI): domain Eukaryota; kingdom Metazoa; phylum Chordata; class Mammalia; order Rodentia; family Bathyergidae; genus Fukomys; species Fukomys damarensis. Next base: position 45,341,134 of record NW_022900924.1, on the reverse strand, counting down.
TCAGAGCCAGGAGTCCCTGCTGTGGGCACAGGTGTCTTGCCCTTGACAATTAAGGGGTATTGGCTTGGGGCTGAAGGTGTTGCTCTGCTAGAGTTTGCCTGGCACTCAGGAGGTCCTGGCTTCGATCCTTAGCACTATTTTTTAAAATATGATACCTTGTCTTGTGAAGTCGTCAGGCATTGACAGAGCTTCTCTTTTCTGTGTCCTTGTGACAGTGAGGTGCTCATTGTCTTCACTTTGCCCTCTGCAGATCTCTGCTTTCCAAAGGGTCATTTTTCAAAGATTTTATTATTTTTTTATTTGGCTTTTTGAAACAGGGTCTTGCTATGGAGTACAGGCTGGCCTTGAACTCACTACGCAGTCCATCCATGCTGACCTTGAATTCATGGTGATTCTCCAGCCTCAGCCTCCTGCAGGCTGGGATTAGAGGCATGCACCGCCTCACCTGGCCCAAACTGTACTGAGCTGCACCTACAGTTCTTCGGGTGGTGCTGGGGATTAATCCGAGGGCCTTGCCCTTGCTAAGCAATTACCCCAGTGTAAGCTATAGCCCCTTGTTGTTTTTCTCTTTTTAAGGTTAAGGAAAAAGCTCACATGGAAAAAAAAAAATACCACGTCATGAATTACAAATACCTGCATTGTGAAGTAAGCCTTCTTCATCACACTAAGCATCCAGTAAATACTGAACACTTTCTCCTCTCTATCCCAGTGTGAGCTATCATCCCACATCATTACCCTGCTCCCCCAGCTCTGCCAAAAAAAAAAAAAAAAAAAAAGACTCCCAATAAAGCAGCAATGAATCAGACGGGTCAGAGAGGGACATCAGCACCCGGAAAAGGCGACCGTCTCATGAATGAAGACCCATGGGGGTGGCAATGCCTCTTCCTCCCCCCTGCCCTTCCCTTTCCTGCTCCTCCCCTCCTCCTCCCCCTTGTTCTGGGATTTACAGGAACGCTGTGCGTCTTCCCCTCACCGTAGCCTGTTCGGGCGCCGTCTTCCGGGTCTTCCCAGGACACCTGAGCCCAGCACAGGCTTGCTGTGGGCCACGGCCCCAGTAGAGAGAGCAACAAGGACTGGGTCCTCTGGCCTTAGGGATCTCTCTGGAGCCAAGAGTTAAGCAACCAGAAGGGAAGATGCAACACGAGGCAGAAAGCCTGGGTCTGAACCTGCTCCGATGACCAGGGACCACACTGAGGCCCAGGTGCCTCCAGATGCTGAGAAACGAAGTCTAGAAGTTAGAGCTGGAGGAAACGTGCAGATAGAGAAAACAGGGTTGCTTGAGTTTTAAAGTATATATTTGACAAAAATAAATACTTAAGCACTGGTGTCACTCTCTTTGTGATTAGAAGACCTCTGAGCAGCAGCCTCACTGTGTAGTTCAGGCTGTGCAAGAAGCAGGGCCCAGGACGCACTGCACCCTGCAGAGACCTGGCTGAGCCTCGGTTTCCCCTCTACGAGGGGGGATGGAATTCCTCCCCAGAATCGCCGTTCAGCACACTCAGGTGAGGGCACTACAGAGAAGGGACGGTGACTTGGAGTGCTGCACTCCCTGCCTGTTCCAGGGCCTCCTCTGGAGCCCAGGAATGAGGTCCACATCCCCCCAGATGGTGTGGAAGGCTCCCCAAGAAGGCTGGCATTTCTACTTCCTTATACACTTCCATCAGAAGTGTCGGCCCCGGAACACCCTCATAGATACGCAGTGTCACAGAGAAGGCCATTCCACAGAGGAGTGCTTGAGAATACAGAAACAGACTGAAGACAAGCACATCCCGATGAATTAAAAAGGATGAAGAATGAGCCAGGCATGGTGAAACACATCTGTAATCCCAGCTGTCTGGGAGGCTGAGGCAGGAGGATCACAAGTGTGAGCCCAGCCTGGATAACTTAGCCCCCTGTCTCAAAATAAAAAATCAAAAGGGCTGGTGAAGTTACAGGAGTCACAGAGGGACACCTAACAACCGCAAGCATGTGGCCTCCACTTGATTCTGCCATAAACCATGCCGGGCGAGATGGCACATGCCTGTAATCCCAGCACTAGGGAGGCTGAGGCAGGAGGATCACTGTGAGTTCGAGACCAGCCTGGGCTACATAGTGAGTTCCAGGTCAGTCTCAACTACATAGTGAGACCCTGTCTCAAACAAACAAACAAAAAAGTTAGCTAAGCCACTTAATCAGGCCACCTAAGGTGAGCTAGGAGTCAGGAGGCCCAGGGCTGAGTCCCCTCTACCCTGCCTCAGTCTCCCCATCTTTGAGAAGAAGGGGCAGAAGCACATAGCTAAAGGCGCATCTTCTCCCACTGTGGCTGAATGGCCACAGAAACTGGATTCGTGTTTTCTGCACATCTGGGGCTCTAGAGCCTGATTCCAGCAACACTGATGAAATCCGGGTCACAAGCTCTGCCTTTGGTTGAGAGGCCTGGAGTCTTCACACGAGTTTCTGACTCCTGCTCCTTGGCCAAGCTCCTGCTTCTCAATCTGCCCAGAGTCAGGCAGAAGCGGTTCTGGGCAGTGACCAGGATGAAGGCTGAGCAAGGCCGGGCTGGATTTATTCTGCCCCAGGAAGGCTGCCCAGAGGGGTTGGAGTCAGAGGTGGGTCTCCAGGCTGCAGGGAAACCCTGGTGGATGGGCTTTGTAGCCCTGGGTCTGGTGCACATCTGCCTGGGTAGTTGCTGCTCTTTCCAGCAAATCATCCCAAAGTGGTACACGGCTTAAATTCCACCAGCATTACTTCCCATTCATTCACAGGACTCTGGATAGGAGAGCTGGTGTCCACCCTGGTTTATACTTTTGAGCTGAGTTGTGCTAAGTGGTGGTGAGGCACACTTGAAATCCCAGCACTTGGGAGGCTGAGGCAGGGAGACTACCACAAGTTTGAGGCCAGCCTGGGCTATATAATAGTGAGTTTGAGCTGACAGGCTCTGCCACTGTTGCTCTGTTTTTTTGAGACAGGGTCTTGGTACATAGTTCAGGCTGGCCTTGAACTCACAGTGATCCTGATCCTCCTGCCTCAGCCTCCCTCCAAGAGCCACACCCCACTGGTTCTGCCACTTTTAGCGTTCAGCTTCAGAAGTTTCCCAGAGGGTCACGCCCACTGTGGCCCTCTGTCCCCACGCCCCCATCAGCTGGAAATGTTAGGGGACCATATCTGACCTGAAGGAAGCCCAGGAAATCAAGCCTAGTCGGGCACCAGGAAGCCCAGGGCAACGTGGATTCTGGGAAACTGCTGGCTGCCTCCACCACAGTTGGATCCATTCTGGGGCCCTGCTTCTGGATCAATCAGAAAGAGAAGCTGCAGAGGCCCAAGGCAGAGCCTGGAGACCGGAAGCGAGTTCCTGGCACCTAGCAGCAGCCCTCTGGGGACACTTGACCCCGCAGGTTGATTCAAACCTATTTTATTTTATTTTTTAGGTGCTGGGGTGAAGCCAGGGCCTCTGCGTGCCAGGCACGCACTTTACCGCGGACGAAAGGCTGAAACCTGACTTCGCGTGGCAGGCCTCAGGGCTCCCAGGGTGGCGCCCGGAGCCCGGGCCCCTCCTCCGGGCACCAGCGGGCAGTGCTGTCACATTGCCTGCCGCCTGGGCTCCGTGCCGGGACTGCGGGCCACTTTGGGCTGTGCCACTGGTGGGAGCTGATTCAGGAGCCGGCCCAGCCGGCGGCTTTGATGGGATTTCATCACCGCCTGTGCCTTGGCGGGGCGCCCAGAGAGAGCCCCGGGCTATCAGCGCGCAGAACGGCTCCTCCCAGCCCCAGAGGGGGACCTGGTGCTGAAGGGTCCCGAAGCAGCCTAGAGGCTGATCCCACGCCCAAGCCATCTGCCCTCCCCACACTTTCCCAAGGAGCCCAGACGGAGAAAGGACCCAGCGAATTAACGCGGAGCGACTCGTTAATGACTTTATTGCAGGTAAAATAAAATGTCTCAAATAAAACTACAGGAGACCTTCGTGAACCTTCCCCCGCTGTAAATGTGTATTAACTCAATTACTATCAGCAATTAAGGCCTAGTTTGGGAACCACGGCCTGAGACAAAAAAGACATTATCGTCCTGGGAAGCGGATCCCAAGCAAAAGGAATTTATCCCACCTTAGCTAATGAGCGGCCGCATAGGGATGGAAATGAAGGCCTTCGCCTGGGATTGCTTTGACTGTTCCTACCCCGGCTGGAGAAAGGGTTCGCCTCCACGGCCAGCTCTCCCCACCACATTAGGGACATTGTTACAATGCAAATGAGGAAGACCGTTGTGTTTGGGTGGTTTGTGGGTTTAGCAAAAGGAGTAACATTTCAATTAGTGGGGAGGAATGAGAACCTGCCTCAAAGGGGCTTAATTGGCGACTTGGCTTTCCCAGCGGCTTTGAAGTAGCCCCAGAGCGGGAAGGTTTTCAGAGATGGGTGGAGAAAATAGGGCAACTTAGGGCCCCGGGCCGTGCAGATGGGGGTGCTGGAACGTAAAGCCACAGCGGGCGCCCACGCATCTGCAGGGCTGCCGCAGCTCCCCCTCCCCCTCCCCGAGAGCCTTGGGACCGTGCCTTTCTAAAGCCACCTCTCTTTAGGGACCGCGGCCCTAACCTCACCGGTGTGGAATTCCTTTCTCCCTCTCAAGAGTCCCTTTTGCTGGGTCTCTTGAGTCCAGCCCGCAACCTGCGGAATTCAGCTCCTAATTACTGTGAGTAACGGGGGTGGGGTGGGGGGCTCCATGCGTGCGCGTGCGTGTGTGTTCAAGGACCGTGACTCAAGTGAGACCCTACCTCCGGGCGAGTGGACAGGTGACTGTCAGTCCTGCTCCAATGCGTCCACTTCTGAAGGCTTCCCTCCCTGCGTTATTCTGCGCTTCTCTGCAGCCGTGGCACCGGGGTGGCCCGGCCTTTATCCACATCCCGCAAGCTCCCCAGGCGCTCAGATCTTCGCCCTTTTTGTTAAGCACGGGGGAGGAGCCCTCCGAAGGAAACGTCGCAGACAATGCGACCAGATCTTTGAGGTCTGGACGAAAATTCCAGCTAACCCTGTGTTTTAGCTGAAAGCAGCAGTGTGACAGGGGTGGGGGGGTCGTAGCGCTTTCCAAACCAAGCCTCCCCCGTGGCGTGGCTGAGGGTGGAAGACGTCCCGAGTGACCGGTGACGTCCTCCTGTGTCCGCGCTAACCTCGAGGGGGCGCGCTCGGCTCCCTGCCCCCCTGGCAGCTGTGAACTCAGGTTGGTCCCACTCCGGGTCTTAGCACCCCCGGGGTGGGGGTACAGTCGTCCTGCAGGTCTGAACATGCAGGGGCCGGAGCCAGGCTTTCCTCTGTGTGCCCCTCCTCCCGTGGGTGGCTTCTCTGGCTCCTCTCTCTGGAGCCTGTGGTTTGGGGATCCTCACTAGCCAACTTCAACAGGGCTCGGGGAGTTGGCTTCGGATCTCAGATGGGAACTGGGTGGGTGCAGACGAGTACTTCTCCTCCCTCAGTGGGTCTCAACCAGTGCCTGCAACTTCACAGCGACTCGACTTCCTACCACCCTGTCCTGGTCGTCCCATGCCAGCCACACCCCGGCCTGTTCCCTTGCTGCTTCCTTGACTAGCATGGATGCAGCACGGCAGCTGTGTGCACCCTGCACTCTCCTGCGTGCCACTGAGCAGCCACAGGGACCCATCCAAGCCAGCTTGTCACTGTGCGGAATGCGGAATGCCAGGGCTCGGCATGGCAAGCGCAACTCCTGGTTCCTGTCGTGAGTGGACAGGAGATACACCGCTAGTACCCCAGGTATTCAGCCAAACGAGTGGTTCCTCGGTCCTTCAAAGATACAAAGGGGTGATCAAAACATACAGCAAATGTTTAGATGTTTAAAAGGTGAACAGTCAAAGACACACTGCCATTCACCTCTCTCAAAATATTCTGCCTCACTTCAGACACACTGATTCCACCATTCTCGCCACTGTCTGAAGCAGTTCTGGAAGTGCTCTTTCGTGAGGGTCTTTATGAGGTCTGATCGAAATACAATGACTGCTGCTCCCGAGTACCACCCCCTGGAAAGGCAGCTCCTAAAACACGACGCTGCGTCCTCGTCCGCCTTATTCACTGGGTCTGGCACCGTGTGACTTCTGGCTCTTCCCCAAAGTCAAAATGATCCTGAAAGGTCAATGTTTTGAATCAAGGCAGCCAGGACAGTGCAACTAAAGACCCTCAGGAAAGAGACTTGCAGAGCGGCTGCAGAAAGGGGCAAGGACAATGAGATCCGTGTGTTTGAAACAAGAGGAAGGATTCTGAGGGAAATTAATGATAATGTATCTTAGCATAACAAACTTAAAAATGTAAACACTGATTTTTTTTATCACACCTCATATTATTAAGAAGCTTCTTTAGGACAGCATGGAACCCATGAGTGGGCAGGGCCTTAATAATATTCTACCAGAATGTGCACGGGAAACCAAGGCATGGAGAGCCCCCCAATGCTCTCCAGGAGTGGGAGGCAGAACAGAAACCCAAACCCAGGGCCTCTCATCTCCTGTTTTGCAGTAGGGTTTGCACTGAAGCCTGCAAAGAAAGAGCGACAGAAGTGCTCCCAGAGGCCAGAGCAGCCTAGAGTGCTTGCTGTCAATGCCGGGTAGGATGCTCTGGACATCAGTGTTTCCTCTACTTTATTGAAGAAGGAACCCTTTTCCTTCTTTCTCCTTGTTTTCCAGACACACTTTTCCATATGCAAACTATGGCCACCCCAACATCACACCGTACCAGACACATCGCCATTAACTTCCACTGGGTAAGGAAAACCAGGTCTCCCAGAGGGCGGGCAGCTTCCCAGAGCCACCCTCCTCACAGGGCCCCAGACTCCCCCCATTCCCAGAGGGGCTCTGCCTGCCTCCTACAGGAACCCGCCCAGCTGGAGGGCACCTCCTTATGGGTTCCCTTTAGGGGCCTGAGAAGCACAAGAGTTTTCATAGCTACAGCGTCCTTGTCCCCTCCCCTCTTCACTGCCCTACCTGAGTCCTTGGGGCACGCGTCCCACCCCCCCAAGTCCCTGTGACTGATGAGAGCTCACTTGTGCCCCAGAGGCTTCCTGCACAGGCAGCGTGCAGGGCATCACCAGCGCCTCAGCCAGCACCACCCCACCAGACCCAGCAGAGCAGGGCCCTTCAGCCTGCTGTTGGGAAGGAACAAGTCACAAGAAGACACATCAGCCCGCCTGCAGTCACAGAGGAGATTCAATCTCTTCATATGTTTGGCTGCTCGGAGTTTTTTTCAGTTTTGTTTTTTGTTTGTTTGTTTGTTTTTCTGGAAACTCCTAAGAGTTGGGGAAGAAAAAGTAAATGGCTAAAGGTGGTAAAGATGAACAAATCCTGGATCTCCCTCCCCCAGACTAGGGTCTTCTCTTGAGAAAAGCAGAGAGCAGACAACAGTTCAAAGGAGACAAGCAGCAAGTCAGCCCCCAAAAGGGTAAGGAAAAGCTGCTTCCCTGAAAACAAAGACGTAGAGGACAGGAGATATGTGCTGCTTATGTCTGACATAGCAGGCGTTGAGCTCTCACTCAAAATCTCCTGATACTGAGAGTGACTTAAAAAAAGAGAGAGAAGAGTTCTTCTTTGTATACAGCAAGCTCATGTACGCTGCTCTGAAAATCGACTGTGGCCTTGGGAGCAGTGTGTGTGTGTGTGTGTGTGTTTGTGTGGCCATACTATGCACGAAACCTCGTGTCTTACTTTAAACTCCTAGCTTCGTCCTCTGTGGAAAGTGGCAAGGGCTTCAAACTGCACATGCTCTGGGACTCAGAGTTTCCACTGCCCCGTTTATGCCCCAGCCGTGCAAGGTTCTTCGTGGCTCCTGCTCACACCACATGACTGTCCCTCTCCCTTGTCTGCTCACCTAGATCCTCTGCTAGGAGCCCAGCTGGCCCGGACAGTGGTCCTCAAAGCCCAACATCCCACCAACCTCGCCTCTCCCACCATTCCCTGGGTGTCGAGTCTGGCCGCCCCATAGAATCATCTGCTGGGCTCTCATTGTGCTACAGTCCTTCAAAACAAGACCAATCGCTTATTGAAGAATAAACTACATCGATAATAACTACCCAAACCTTAGCCAGGCATGGAGCCGTGTGCATGTAATCCCAGGACTAGAGAGTCTGGGGCAGGAGGATCGCTGCTAGTTCAAGGCCAGACTAGGCTACAAAATGAGTTCAAGACCAGCCTGGAATCCATAACGAGGACCCCCATCTAAAAATACAAAACCAAACCAAACCTGCTCATCTCTTGAGTAAGCAACCTGTTGAATGTTTTTAAATCTTAACCAGCACCCGGAACAAAGCAGCAGCCTTTCAGATCAGAGGCCGGGCTTGGTTTGACTGCACCTCAGTACCAGCCTCAGTGGCCGGCATGAGGTATGTACCTACCAAAGGGGTGTTGGATGCATCCCCGAATGGTTACCTTTGCATCTCCATCTCTGTGTTGGACCCACGTATCTTTTCTACCAGTTCCCACTTTGCCTCCGCTGCCCAAGGGACTGATTCAGGATTTCTTGTCCACCCTTCAAAAGGATCCATGCTGACTGACGAGCCTGTGGAGAAACCTTGATAGCTGTGCAGACGGACAGGGAGAGCTGGCTGCTGACAGGCGCCGTGGCGAGCTGCGAGCTGCACTGCAGGGGAAAAGGGTGTTTCCTCTTCGTAGACTTGGAGCCGTGGTCTCGGCCACCAATGCTAGTCATGGCATCCATGTCTGCTAAGGACAAAGGACTGAGTCACTAGGGAACAGCACCCTGCAGCCGCCTTGCATTAGCTCTAAGCAAAGGGACAAGCAGTGTGCACTCCTCCGTGTGCCAGGTGTCCAGGGCCACCCTGTTTCGATGGCTGCCACCACACTGGAAGGGCAGAGGGGGTACATGCCCTACACCCATGTAAGCTGTCACAGCACACATTCAGTGGGTGCCCCCTGAATATTAGTGGATGTCTCCCAAAAGTCCATGAGAAATGATTAGCCTACCATTTAGTTAGCACTTACTACATGCCAGGCACTGGCATACGGGATGACTTGTCCTCATCACATTTATACTTTGCTGTTATTCTCTCCGATGATCTGATTACCCCCTCCACTTTTTTTTTTAACGAGGTTTCACTTTGTATCCCAGGATGGCTTTGAACTCACTTTGTGGCCCAGGCTGGCCTCAAACTCACGAGAGCCTCCTGCCTCAGCCTCCTGAATGCTGCGATTACAAGCATACACCACCAGGCCCTGAATTCTTAGGATAGATTTTTTTTTTCCCTGCAGAGTTAAGAGTTTCTCATTCATGTTAATCCAAGGATTTATGATCAAAGGAGTATTTTGGGAGGCCCACAGTACGTGAGAGTTGGAGCCCTGGAAGCGTTCACACCTTCTAGAGTCCCAGGGAGGCCGAGATTTCTGAAGCAGTGGGGAGCATTCCCAAGACAGAGCAGCCAGGAACAGCTCTGTGGAGGGAGAGCACCCTGCTCCTGACTGAACGGCCATTCCTGTCACTGGGACAAAACAACCAACACCCACAACTTGAAGAAAGAGAACTTAAATTTTGGCTCCTGGTTTCGATCCAGTCACCTGGGTCCAGGGAAGAAGCTGGATAGCAGAGGGACGTGGTGACAAACAGCTGCTCGCTCCCGGAGCTCAGAGCGGCACCCATCCGCTGATGAGGACAGTGCCCCATGCGGTCCAGTCCCCTTCCCACGTGCGTGAGCGTTTGGGTTTACAGTTTAGATATAAACCCTAGTAACACGTCATCCCCCACACCCCGGGCAACCCCAGGAAGGGACACGCTGGCTCCGTTCACATCAACCACCAAGCAGAAGCCTGGTTCACGCTCACCAATGCCTGGGCCTGTTCTCTGCTCAAGGACAGACACAGGGTCCCTCTGTCCCAGGCCTAGCTCTCTCCCCACCCTTCCCAGACCTCCCATCCACATCCTCTTCACCCACTGCCCTCATCCCTGTGCTCCGATCTCTAGTCCATCCTGTTTGTGCGCATTACGGCTTATGTCTAGATGTCTCCCCAAAGGCTCGTGCAAATGCAGGTGGAGCTGTGAGAGGTGATTGGAGAAAGGGGGTTGTAGGTGGCTTGCTGGTAGGAGGTGCGGTCTGGTGGGAAGAAGCGGGTCCCTGGGAGTGTGGCCCGGGGAGCTTGTTCCTCTTGGCTTCCTGTCCACTCCACGAGCAGCTTTTCCTCCCCACCAGGCCCTTTTACCTTGGAGCTACCTGACTACGGACTGTGTCTCAGTGACAAAAAAGTGACTAAGACACTGTGGATCCTCTAAGTCATGTTAATAGTCATTATGGTAGGGGAGGACTTCTGAATTCCTCAGGTTTGGTGCCAACAGGAGAAAGTGTGGGAAAGGAAACCCACGCATTTGTGAACATTACACATTTAGTGTAAGAGCTGCCTGTGTAACAAAGAGAGTGCCCAGGCGACACCAGTTTTCCTGAGATTCGCTTATTCTGCCCCAGTAAGGCTTGACTCGACAAAACATTTTAGTACATGTGCTGCCAAAGCAAGCACGACTCGGCAGAACATAATCCGAGTTATCATCCCTGCTTCTCCGCTGCTTCTTAGGGGCTCCCGACCCTTTTCAGGCAGCTAGCTTCAACGCTATTGTATTTCCCCTGTGCTTTGAAACTGAACCCCTCTTTGATGGATATTAATGGAACGTGCTTTCGTGTCTTCCTAATGAACTCTCACTTGGAAAATACCCGAAATGAGGCAGATGTGAGAAGGGTACCAAGATTTTGTTTCAAGCAAACAGAGACCCTCTCCTCTGGTTGCCCCTCTTTGGTGGACCCTAGAAGAATCATCAGCCAAGAATCACCAATGGGATTTGGGATTGTTTACAGTTTTGCTTTCAAGCCCCCCAGCCCTTTCAGGCTGTGTTTTACTCAATCAAAGACTTCAGACCAGCGGGAGTGAGGGTGGGGGTGGGAGCGAGGATGTGTCACGGACAGCGCCATCTTGCTGGTTCTTAGATACCCGGATGAGATTTAAACCTGTGCTGACCTGGCTGGAAGTGTGCCGGGTGGGGTGCAAAGGCTTCCTTGGGCTGCTCCTGGTGAACTCCAGAGTCTGGAAGTCATGAGGTGGTGGCCATGTTCATTGGGGACCCTTGGGTGGCGAGCCTGGAATAGAGCCTGATGGCAGTCCTGTGTGGATTGCTGGCTTAATGAGGGGAGAAATCTACACTACATGAAGACAGCTTGACAGCACAGTGAAAACCTCTCCCTCCCTTCCTTCTTTCCTTGTTTTTCTTTCTTTCTCCTTTCCTTCCTTCTTTCCTTCCTCCCCTTTCTCCTTTCTTCCAACTGAAAATCTATAGAGAACCATTGTCTCTATACCCAACACCCACAAGTTAAGGGAGGAAAGGTTTATTTGGCTCTCAGTTTGCAGAGATTTTGGTCCATAGTCAGCCGGCTCCAAGGCAGTGTGGCATGGAGGACGGGCTTGCAGCGGAGAAACAGTTCATGGCTGGCAGAAGGCAGCAAAGCAAGCAAGAGACAAGATAAGGCTCTTCCTGTCCCTTATATTGTATCCAGGCTACCAGGATTAGGGCAGTGCCAAACTAAGCTGTGGACTGATTTAGTAATCACCCACCCTTAATCCCAGCCACGCACACTATATTCAGCCACCTCTGAAAAACCCCCACCTCACTGTAGGAGGCTTTGGGGGATATCTAGACCCAAACCGTGACAATCATGTTCTAATCCTAATCCACATTAATTTTCAAACAAAACTAAGTATGTATGTAAAAGTCTAAGTAGAAGAGAAATAAATGAACAGTCAAACTCAAAGCCATTCCACGTGCCTATGTCAGTTTTCTTGTTTTTCCCTCAATGGGCACTTCTTCCTTAAGGGGAGATCGGGTATAATAATTAATTTTTTGTAAGCAAAGTCCTGTGCAGCCGGACACTTCAGGGTAGATCAAATGCAGTTATCAAAGCGCTAAATCCTCAGTGTGGTCCAGGAGAAAAAGGAGCAGATCAGGCCTCGGGAAAGCTGCATTCTTCACCCTGCTGAATCATTTGCTGGCTGTGCAGCACAGATAAGTCTTTGCCTTTTGAGTCTCCGCTTTGTCATCTATTAAAGTGGGGACAGTGTCCAGAGTCTGCCTCTGTGGGTTTGTTCAGGAGTCTAACGTGGTCATGAGGTGGTGATACCTGGGACCCCAGCACATGACTGATTCTCATCAGCCACCTGTGACACACATACCTGAAAAGCAGAGATGGCCAGTGTCACCCAGGGTCCTCCCTGGGCTGTGCCAGCACAGGGGCTGAGCCCCCCTCTGAGTTTGGGCTGTGTTGCCCCCTCAGCCTGGAATGCCCACCTCCCACTTCCCTCTTCTGCCTCTCTACACCCTACTCCTCTCTCAAAGCTCCCAGATGCTGGCTTTTCCAGGCGTCCTCTCCGATTCTCCTGTCCCCAGGGAGCAATGGCCGTGTTTCCTCCTGAGCTCCCACGGCCCTCCATCTCTGGGAGATTCTGTCTTTATTCCATCATTGTGCTCCTAACCTGACCTCACTCTACCCTCTTTCTCCAGTATGAATTGCATCTTGGGAAACAATCAGGCACCCGTGCCCAGTGGGCACCAACTACTGTCACCGCGTTCTCATCCCAATTGTATTTAAATGGTAATGTAGTCCCCCTGGCACTGAACCGGGTTCACTAAAATCTGCAAGCGCCAGACCTGAGTGTTCCCTTCCAGTTACCGTGAGGCCATGCACACTGAGCGGATGGCCCCAGTGTGCACGCGCTTTTGTGGACTTGGCAGTGCGCAGAGTGAGGACCGCCTGTACTTCTCGCGAGGACACAAGAAATACATAACATAGAACGAATCCACCTAATCACACAAGGAGAAAAAAACTGAGTCATGGGCACCTAGGGCAGCCAGCCACATAAAGCTCTGTATTTACAGAGCTCTTGCAGCAACTCATACATCAGAGCCCTGCTAGAAAATAGCAGTGTACCTCCAGTCTCAGGCTGGGAGGGGCTTTCGTGCCTGGGAGACCCCAGGGCTCCTCTTGGGGAACTGTTAGGTGGCTTCTGAAAGCTTGTGGATGATGGCAATTCCTGGATGCAAGAGGCCACCAGAACTATGCCTTAAGTACTACACATGGCCCTTTTTAGACCAAGACAGCGTATTTATCATCCATCTCTCTCAGGAATAGCTTAGAGCCCATTAAAATCAAATAAACACAGTGTCCCTGCCCTCCTGCCACTACCCACAGTGAATGCTGTGACTGTCATAGAGAAACTCCCAAAGCAACACCTTCGACACGGCCAGAGAACCGGGAGACCACAGGGCAAATCTGTTTCAGAAGCTGAAATGCTAAGTTTAGGTTCTCTGCAGAGGAAAGGGACACAGAAAAGAGAAATGGTGCAAAGTGGTATTCAACAGCAGTTGAGGCAATTTTAAAAGGAGCCGAGCTGTCTGACAAAACTAAGGCAGGAGTTGG
>NW_022900924.1:45323859-45327587 GCF_012274545.1 Fukomys damarensis | reverse complement strand
GCTCAAGATACAGTAATACCCACTCAAGATGGTCTGGAATAGAGGAGCGTGGGCTTCCAAACCTGCAAAACAGTTCAGTTTCCCAGCTCGGGTCCTTGGCAGAGACTCGTTCTTGTGGTCAAGTGGAGAAAGCCACGTCGGTGGGCAGGAGTTCATAGTCACAGCTGCAGAGCCCCCAACAAGGCCAGCTGCCTCCAGCAAAGGGCAGGCTCTGACTACCACTGCCATTTCTTCCTCATTTCTTCTTCCCTTAGAGCAAAACAGGAACCTGAGATTCTGTGCAGACTGAGTGAAAACACTATAGTAAGCAGGGGATCAGGATAAGGGATTCCTAACACCACCTCGATGGCTAGTTGGGAACCAGTCCAATTCCTTAGCTTCTCAGTCCAGATGAGCAGTTAGACAAGCAGGAAAGGAATGCAGGAGTCTGCTATGGGCTCAGTTGGGTCCCTCAAAAAATATACGTCAGAGTCCTGCCTCCCAGGACCTGTGAGTGTGATTTTATGGGAGATGGTATCTTTATAATGTACGAAGATAGATAAATATGGTGCATGTTTAGATAAACCAAAGATACTACAGTAAAAGATACATTGCCGTGAATCGCCCGCCTCACTCCAGGCACTCTGATCCCGTCACCCTCGCCACCCTCTGAAGCACTTCCGGAGTCCTCTTTCGTGAGGGTCTTTAGTGGCGCTGTCATGGCTGCCTTGATGTCCTGAATTCATTCAAAATGTCCTCTCGTGGCCATTTTGACTTTGGGGAAGAGCCAGAAGTGTCACGGTGCCAGATCCAGTGAATAAGGTGGATGGGGACGCACTCGTCGTGCTTTTAGGAGCTGCCTTTTCACTGCATGGCATCGGGCAGCCACAGCCACCGAATGGTGATCACACCTCAGAAAGACCCTCGTGAAAGGCCTTCCAGAACTGCTTCAGGAAGTGGCAAGAACGAAGGAATGAGTGTGTTTAAAGGGAGGCAGGAGCACAGATTGGGATGAGACAGCCGCAACCTAACAGATGCCAAGAGATTTATAGCCACTAGCAGAAGCTAGGAGTGAACATTCATGGATGGGCATTTTGCAGAAGGGGTGGGATGTGGCTGTGACAGGTAAGAGCAGCCCGGTGCACTTTTGAAGGGCACATAGTAGATTTGCCGTGTTCCTTCTCTTTCAGCCTCGCAGGAAGTGGGCCCACGGGGCCTTCTTACAGCTCAAGTCTCAGTCTATCTGCCAGGTGCAGGGACCGAGAGGTGACACCTGAGCCCAGGCAGTGAGCCCCGGGCTGAGTCAAGGCTGCTGGAAGCTGTGTTCACCAGCACAGCCACCCTTTCTGCATGTATAAAATAGGGGTCCCACCTCCACCCCCCGGGGTGGTCCCCGGCCACAGTTGGAAGGGACACAGAAGAGCACTGATGGCCGTGAAGATCTGTGCACAGGGAGAGGGGTGAGATCATTATCACCATCATCCTTCCCCAGTTGTCAACACGTGGAGGAGGGAGAGGAAAAACCCCTTCAAGAAGACCAGGAAAGCTGGATCCAAGTGTCCAGCTGGTCAGAGAGGAGTCCGCTGTGGCGCCTGATCCTCTGGTGTTGGCTGCCTGGGGAGAGAGCGGTGGAGATGCGCTGTCCTGGTGGGTCATAAAATGAGTTTACGTAGGGAGGAAGCAGGATGTATAAAGCCCAGGAGCCTGATCTGTTTCTGAGATCAAACAGAGCAGCATTGTGCTGGGGCGTAGAGCTGATGTCAGCGTCTACAATGCTGGTCGGAATCGCCCTGGTTACGCAGCTGGACCGGAATAAGGCAAGTCTGTATCTGAACTCATTAATTTTTACAACCAACTGAACTGTTCTGCCTTTTTTTTTTTTTTTTTTTTTTTTTTTTTTTTTTTTTTTTTTTTTTTTTTTTTTTTTTTTTTTTTTTTTTTTTTTTTTTTTTTTTTTTTGCGAGGGGGAGAGGGCCAGGGAGGTGGTGCAGGGGGAGAACAAGAGCAGGAAGGGGAGGTGCAGGGGCCTGCGTGTGTGGAGCAGGGGCCTCCCACCGGCAGACACTGTCTCATTATTCCCCGTGAGCCCACTTCCAACCTTCAGCCCCCAGGATGGCCGGGCCGAGCTGCTGCAGCCGGTTGTGCCAGCGGAGGCTGGGAAGTGGGCCGAAGAGACCCAGGAATAATTAGAGTGGCACAAGGCACCTCTGGGAGTTCAGGTTATGTCAGTGTTTCCATTATATGCCTCACTTTTCAGGGGTTTATAGCGGAGCTGTAAAAACTTACGCCAGCTGAGAATTTGGCAGGCCAGGTCTCAATTCAGTTGCTCATAACTTGGGGTAAGGGAGGTGGCGTCCATTTGGGTCGGGCAAAGGGGCTGGAATGACCTCTTGAGCACTGTTTTGCTCTCTGATTGCCCTTCCTCTTCCTCTTCATCCTCCTCCTCCTCCTCCTCCTGTCATTTCTTTGTGCTATAGGAAAAGAAACAGCATTATATAAATGCACCCCAAACACTTTCTGAGCCAAGAATCTATGGATACTTTCCAAGTGCTAGTTAATTCAGCTTTTCTCCCTTCCTGGGAAAGTGTACAGGTCAACTTCCTTCCAAGCGAATGTGTGAACGTCTCAGCCAAACCTCCACCCAAAAGATCGCAGAGCCCTGCAGATGCAAAAGCTGCTCCAGACACAGCACAGAGCAGGGCGGCCCCGGAATCCGCTCACAAGATCATGGTTGGTGAAGATCAGCCCAGGCTCACCGGGTAGGGTTTTTGGCCCCTGGGGCATAGAGCAACCTTCTGGTGGAGAGGTTTCCCCAGCAGTGCACGATCCTCCTGCCTGTCTCCTCCTTGGGTTTCTGGTCTACCCTCTTCCTGTGGTACCTACCATCCAGTTGCTGTGCCGCCTTTCACTTATCTGTGTGTCTGTTCTCTTCACCGTAGCACAAGCGCCTCCCCACAGAGTCCCAAAAGGTCTTGTCTCTCCTTTCTCCAAAGTGCCAAGTTAGGTGGGTCCTGTTCAGTAATTACCTAAATAACTAGTGAGTGACAGCCAAAAACCAGATGGTATATGTCCAGCAAAGTAGAAAGTAAAGTAATGGTACAAATAAAGCAAAGACCAGACAGGCATTTGCCAGTTCCTCCTTCACAGAAGGGACGGCAGCACAGCCTTACCTTGCTTCTGATAAAAACACTAAAAAATGATAAAATAGGAGATCGAGCTCTGCAACCGAAAAATAGTAACAAGATGCAAGCGGTAGGAGGATATGACACGCAACTCTGTTAACATGTAACTCTCATAAGAGGCCAGTGAAAACATACATGCACAAGCCTGGCAAGTGGCACACACCTATCATCCCAGCACTCTGGGAGGCTGAGGCAGGAGGATTAAACCCAGCCCGGACAACTTGGAGATTCAGAGACTCCATATCAAAATAAAAAATAAAAATAGGCTGGGGATATAGCTCGATGCAAACTGAAGATGCGTGTAATTATATTCACAAATATACAAAGGTACAATGAGATTAGTGCATTTTATCTTGTACGCACCAATCGTGGTCCTGGGAAAGTGGTTCATCAGCCATGAATTAGTAACTGTATAAACAGACAGGGACAGTATTGATGCCACTGTGGCACCCAAAGCATTAAAAACAACTCTGCCAAGGGCCAGGAATTTGGCTCAGTGGTTCTGCCGCCTGCCTAGCAAGCGCAAGGACCCAAGTTCGATCCCCAGTACCAAAAAAAAAAAAAAAA
>NW_022900924.1:45299357-45323699 GCF_012274545.1 Fukomys damarensis | reverse complement strand
AAAAAAAAAAAAAAAAAAAAAAACAAAACCAGCTCTGCCGATGGATGAACAGAGAAGAAGGCAAGATCGTAGGTCATCGTAACTAACATAGGTTCTGTCATAAATACCTACCTCTGACCACAGTGACGAATGGGACTTGGTAGCCCCTGGGCATCTGGAGGACTCAGCAGAGAAGGGAAGGTGGTTGTTGGGGAAGCCCTAGGGCCAAATGAAATAAAATAGAGGCCCTCTGGGTGTGGGAAGTGTGGCCCCTGTGTTAGCAGCATTGCAACAGCTGGAACTTTAGATACACAAATTCTCAGTTTTACAGCTCTGCAGGGTGGGCAATGCCCCAGGTGCCTGCTCCTGTCTCTCCTAACCTGACCCTCACAGACCACATCCTCACGGAGAAACCTGAGTGTCAGGACCGTATTCTTTTGTTTTTAAGTGAAAGGGGGGAATTTATTGGTTTCCATAACTGAAACAGAGCCCACACATTCCTGGATTTGGTGCCAATAGGCCCAGGGTTCTTTGGCTCTGCGCAGATGGAAATCATGAGCCGGCAAAATGCAGCTCTGCCAGCAGCTCTGAGGGCACCAGATGACACCGGCTGGATGCCAACAGTTGGCACGGCCGGCTGCTGGTTGGTGCTGCTGTCGCCATCTGAGACAGTTACGTGAGTTGGTCCAGAGTTACTCCCGAGTGCACAGCACAGCTCAGATTCGAAGTAGCCCTGATCCCAGTCTGGCACACCTCCGCCGGTCACGTCTGAGGCACTTGGGCATCACCGGTTCTGTAGACTCAGCAGAGAGCTAGCAACACCATGTAACAGCGGTCTACGCACACACGATTATAGCACCACAATCCACAGTGGCCGAGCCTTGGAAGCGGCCTACATGCCCAGCTACAGATCACGACACAGGAAGTGCGGTGTTTACACGCAACGGAGCTCGACTCTGCCATACAGAAGGGTAAACCCACGCCATGGGTAGGAGAGTGGATGCACCTCGAGACCATAATGTTAAGTGAAATAATCAGACACACACGATTAAATATAGTGCGCTTGGCCAGGGATTTAGCTCAGTGGCACCTCGCCTGCCTCACAAGCCTGAGGTCCTGAGTTGGATCCCCAGTACCCACCCCCAATAAAGGAAAAAAATATGGCATGTTTTCTCTTACACGAGAAGCCCAACATATAAAATAAAGAGCAAAGTAAAAGATAGATAATGGGAAGTAGGGAGATGGATTTTTCTTTTTCTTGTACCCAGAATCAAACTCAGGACCTTGTACTTACAAGACAGGCAGCGGCGCCACTGAGCTAAATTATCAAACTCAGGACCTTGTACTTACAAGACAGGCAGCGGCGCCACTGAGCTAAATCCCCAGCCCTTGAGGATGATGTTTATCAAAGGGGAAGGTGATCAGGAGATGGTGGGAGGGCAGAGAAAGGGATGAGAAAAGAATTAAACTGTGGCCAGGCGTGGTGGCACACACCTGTAATCCCAGCAGTAGGGAGGCTGAGGCAGGAGGATCCCTGAGCATTTGAGACCAGCCTGGCTACCTAGTGAGTTCCAGGTCAGTCTCAACCACATAGTAAGACCCCTGCCTCAAAAAAAACAAAATTAAGCTGTGTTAGGCACATGAGCATTATGTCTGCAAATGTGTATGAATGAATGAATGAGTGAGTGAATTTAATTAATATGTGATTTGCAAGTAGAACTGCTGTCCCTCTGCGGGGCCTTTGGAACCCTGTGTAGCTCAGCTCTCTCTGTCTCCCTCCGAACCTTCACCCACCGGTCGACTCTCCCCCAACCCCCGTACATCCCAGCCCAGAGCCCCAGCTGCCCCCGCCCATTTTCTGGGTGCGCTATGCAGCTTTAGCCTCTCCTCGCTCCTCCTGCCTGGGTCCCCTTTACCTCTTCGGCCTGCTGAGCTCTGTCCTTCTGTAAATAGTCACACAACTGCAACTGACCCTCTCTGAGCAGTCACACCACAGTGCATGGACCGATTAGCCATTTGAGCAATAAATAAATGTAAGAATGCCTGATTTGAGTCCTTCCTCTACCAACAAGCATGCTGAGTTGTCCTTTCCGACCCGGAAGTGGGTGGCTGGAGTTCGTGCATCTGTCCTCTAATGGAATGACACGTAGTCCTCCCAACAAACTCAGGAACTCCTGAAGCCTAGGCAAGGTCCCAGGCATCTCTTTAACCTCCACGGCACTCCGCAGAAGGTCTTACACTTAGTGAAGGCTCAAAACCCCCCAGGTAGCCTCGAACCGTATGACAGGAACTGTGCGTCTGTACAGAACACTGAAGTTTTCAATTGGCTGGTGAACCCTGCCATTTTGAACAAACAGAAGTCTTTCTCACACTGCTGTCGTTGCCGTAGGAGCGAACTCTCCTCTGCAGCACACTGGGGGGCTTCACCTTACCCAGTGTTTAGCTAATCCAGCTGTGGGAACCTGGGTCTCTGCTGAGGGTTGGAGAGGAGCCATGGGGGAAGGTGAGTGGAAAACCTCGCCCCCTCCAGCAGTTATTTACGCACCTGCTGGACAGCCCATTACGAATGACACTGGCCAACTCGCAGTGTGGTCCCTGGCACCCCACATACGTCGTCCTTTCCTCCTGGGCTGTGTCCGTGAGATGACTTTCAGGAATATTTGGAAATGACATGCATTTTGCAGCCTCCTAAATGTGTCAAGGGGAAACTTTAGTTGTAACACAGAGCCGTCGATGATTACAGTTCTTTAGAAAGATCTTTCTTTTAAAAAACCCACTGTTTTTGCAATACATTTTGCATATCAAGAGAATAGACACTGAGGGCTTGAAAGGGGGATTGAAGACATCAGTAAGAATGGTTAATAAAATCCAGTACTTTCTTGGCAGATGATGCCACAGGTTCAAGGAAAGATTATAAGCACAAACATCAAAGAAGGAACTAGTGCTACCTGTAATGGTTCCAACATCCTCTTTTGCTTCCCACTTTCTGTCAGTATTTTCTGGAATCCATCCCAAATAAGCAGCCCATGAGGATTTCTTAAACATCTTCCACACCACAGGCCTATGAGAGGCAAAAGAGAAGCAACCCAAATCCACGTCTGCCATCTCAAGTGCTTTTCAGTCATCAAGAGTTTACAGACCCCTTCCACACTGTATCTCATTCAATATAAGGAATTGCACTCATTTTATAGATGAGGAAACTGGAGGTCCTACAGCCAAGCTCACATGGCTTAGAGGAAACAGAATTGGACACAGCTTCGATCTTCCAACTTCAAGCCTTGTGATCTTACTTCCCTAACCTCTGCTACAAAAAGACTTGAGGTGCTTTTAATCCATTGATAACCCACAACCTACTCACACAATATGAAAAGCCTTACACAATGCCTTGTTCAGACCTCCAGGTTAAAAAAAAAAAAAAAAAATTGAAAAGACATTCTTAACTTCCTCTGTTTATTTCAAGATCCTCTCTGAAAAGATCCAGAGAATAATAGAAAAGAAAAACTTTGTGAAGAAAGAGAATGGTGTTAAAGTAACACCGGAATCCAGGCAAGTGTGCCTTCCCCAGGATAGAAATTCTGGATCCATCCTACCGAACATAGTTCAAAAGACTTAGATGAAGAGTGACTCTAAAGACAGGTCTTTGTCCTGAGCAACAGCAGTGGTTACCGGAAGTTACTGGCAGAGAGACAGAGGCCCCGCCAAACATGGCGGTCGCCCTCCCCGTGCCAAGCACGGAGGGGCAAAGGGAGCCTTGGTCCGTGTAGGGGAGAAGCCACACCTGTACGGGCTACAGAGCAGGAGTTTCAGAAAGCACAGCATCGGGATGACATGAGGCCACAATCACACAGAGAAGCAGTCTTCTTGTTGTCAACAGCAACCCCAGGAAGGAGACAAACCAAACACAGCTTCATCTTAGGATGGGTGTCAGGCACAAAGAGAGTGAATGAACCCAGGAAGTCAGTGCCGGAGCTGTGCTGCTGCTGAAGAACAATGGAGTGTGGAATGCCAACCCCACACCTGCAGCCACGCAGGTTTCATCTACCTGCCTCTGCTCTGAGCACTCCCATTCCAGTTTCTTTTCGCTCTCCTCCATCTGCTGGACCCCAAAGTGGTCCTAGAAGTTCATTTCCATCCGTCAAGTCTATTCACGTTGCTTATGAGCAAACACCATACTTTTACTCCTTGTAAATAAAGGAAAACCAATATAAAGTTTGAAAAGAGAAAATCTAGAGCTCAAAATACAGAGAAATACAGTAGCTTTCTAAGAAGCAAAAATTAATTACATAATTTAGAAAGCAGGAAACTAACATTTCTATTCCCATGGAAACTTAAGAAAAATAGGAAATCAAATAAGAGGTGAAAGCGATAAAGTCAGCAATGTAATGAGGAAGTAAGAATGCATGAGAGTTAATGCAATGAAAAGAGAAATCACAGATTAAAATTTCATTCAATGCAATGAAGAGTAAACTGAGCCCTGCAAAAAAAAAAAAAAAAAAAATCAAAATCAAAATTGGTGGCACAGAAAAGAAACTTGAAAAGCTGCCATAAAATGAAAAGGAAAAGACAAACTACTAAAATAATTAGAGGAAAACTGTTGGGTTTGAAAAACAGTAGTAAAGGTAGATAAGAGATGTTTGGGATGAGGGAAGTAGAATAATAAAACCAAGCTATATGTTATAAAAGAAGGAAATTTTCCAGAGCCGATATATATATAAGGATCAAGGTCACCTTCCTGACACAAATACAACATTTAACTGTAAGAGAGCCTGGGAAATTCTATGCAGTTGTGCACTCATATGCCTATCAATAATTGTGTTATTAAGAAGGTGTGGCACACTTCTGTAATTTCAGCACTCGGGAGCCTGAGGCAAAAGGACTGCCGCAAGGTCTAGGTGGCTCTGAGCTACGCTGTGCATTCAAGGCCAGACTGGACCACATAGCAAGACTTCATTTCAACCCCCACCCCCATAGACACATCTAAAAAGCAAAAATAAACAAATAAATACGAAGGAAATGTGGGCTGGTCACAATGATACAGGCCTATGGTCCCAGCTACTTTGGAGGCTGAGGCAGAAGAGTGACTTGAGTAAGAGTTCAAGGCCAACCTGGGCCACATCGTGTAACTCAATCTCAAAAAAGAAGGAGAAAAGGGGGGCAGGGAAACAAGGATCTGAGGGAACCACTACCAACTACCATAATGAAATAGAAATGTTTATCTGCAGATCGAAACACCTCAGCAAGTACCTAGAAAAACTGCACCAAAGATTTTAACTACTAAATATATCCAGTTTCAAACCACTAAAGAATTCTACAATTATCTGGGTGGAAAAAGAGAAGTCAGTTTACCTTCAAAGGTAGAAAAATCAGACGAGCCTCCAACAAAACATCAGATGACCCTGGAGAGATGTCTATGGTTTGTTTTGTTTTATTTTTTGTGGTACCGGGGATCAAACTCAGGACCTTGCTCTTGCAAGGCAGCACCACTGAGCTAAATCCCCAGCCCAAGATGTTTATGGTTTTGAGTGCAAAGGCCTCCCTGCCAGTCAAGACCTCTAAAATGATCCAAGTGCCACTCATGTCTAAAAGAAATAGAACATTGTCAGTGACCTGGAGATCTCTAAAGTAAATCACTCTCACCTTGCTGAAGATGGTACTTACCCATGCGCTAGCCAAACCCAAACACGAGGTTTTGGTTCCAAATACTGGACTTGGTTCTCAGCTCATGGCACTACTGGGGGGCAGTAGCACCCTTAGGAGGCAGAGTCCAGTGGGAGGTTTGGAGTCACTAGGGTACACACCTGCCAGGGATATTGGGACCCCTGCCCCTTTCTGTTTCTCTTTTTGCTTCCTGTCTACCATAGATTCTGTACTGAGCCACCACAGGCCTGAAACAAAGATGCCAGTCAGTTGTGTATGGACTGAAACCTCCATAGTTGTGCCAAGATAAACCTTTCCTCTTTATAAGTTGACTATCTCAGGTATTTTGTTGCAGTAAAAGCAACCTGAGTAACAAGTAGTACCTCAGTTTGCGAACTTGATTCTTTCCACAATTCTGGGCAAGAGCCAAATCAAATTCAGTGGTTAAGTTCCATGTTGACCGTATGGAGAAGTTTGATTCAGTTCTCATACAGTTCAGCTTGTAACCAGAATTGTGGCGAGAACTGAGTTCATAAACTAAGGTGCCACTGTAAAACAAAGTAAAAAATGGAAATCTGGTAAAATGAAATTTATGGTGAATACTAAAAATTAGTTCAAGTCTAAGTCATTTTAAAAATATGGTTATAAAAGTGTTTAAACACAAAATAATCATTGAAAGAAGAAGAGTTAAAAATAGCAGCTGGTGTACATCTGTTAGCTTTCAATGCATACATACAATTTATACATTTCACTGTGGAATGAATTAAATTCATGAACTGAGGTATCACTATATATGATATATATATCCAAGACGTATACCTAAAACAAACAGAGACAGGTATTAGAATAAGGAAGGATAATCTAGCAAATACAGAACATGCACAAATAATCAATTCATAAAGAAATTAGGGTCATGAGCTTCAGTATCAAAGGAGAATTGAAAATGAAAAGCTTAAGTGAAATTTAGACAAATCTCAACAAAAGGAACAACACAGAAAGAAGATAACCTTTATCTACCAAATCAGACAGAAAAAAAAAAAATGAGTAAGAATTCCTAGGAAGTCAGAGGCTAGATGATGGAAATGAAATGGTTGCAGGATATTTGAAGGCACTGGTTTTGCCTTCTCACCGTACAATGATATGTGTGGTGGGTTAAGGAGCCTTCAAATACATTTTAGTTGTGCAAGATTGATCAGGACAGCTCTGCTTATTTTTGAGGCTATGCTTTCTTTCTTCTTGTTAACCATCCTCCCTACCTTCTTCTTCTTCTTCTTTCTTCTTCTTCTTCTTCTTCTTCTTCTTCTTCCTCTCTCTCTCTCTCTCTCTGTCCTCCCACCCCACCCCCACCATTGGAGATTAAACTCAGGGCCTTTGCTTTGAGATACAACTCAGAGCCTTCGCTTTGAAATACATTCCTAATTCCTTCTTTTAAAAATATTGAGGCAGAGTCTTGCTGAATTGTCCAGGTGGGATTCAAATTTGAGCTCCTCCTGCCTCAGCCTCCCAAACTGCTGGGACTCCACGTGTGCATCACCACACCTAGCTGAAGCTGCATTTCTCTTAAAGAAAGCAAATGTTGGGCTGGGGTGTAGTTCAGTGGTGTTGCACTTGCCAGTGCAAGGTCCTGAGTTCTATGCCCAGTACCAGAAAAAAAAGAAAAAAAAAAGAGACAGAGAGAGAGGGGACAGGGAAGAGGGGAGAGGGAAAGAAGAGAAGAGAAGAGACAGAAAATGAAGAAAAAAGTTATCCCTGCGCTTCTCTGACACTCACCATACCGTGGATTTATACTTAGCTTATGCTGTCTGTGAATCCTGTCTGCCTATGGTGGCTAACAAACCCTTCTCCCCTATGCATATTTACCCACACCCATGAACTCTAAAGCCTAGAGATGCTGTGTTGATGATGTAGAAGAATAAAAAATGAGGATGAGCTGTAAGAACTGGAGAACGTGGGCAATATTTCAAAGCACTAGTCCCAGTGGAAGATCGAGTAACAGCCTGAGGAGGTTCGGGAGCTCCCAAGCGGTTTCACTCCCTAACGCTTGCTGTGCTTCCGCAAAGGGAGGCGCAGTGAGGCCGCTTGGACACACCTGGGGACATGTTGAACCTGTGACCGTGACAATATGGTCCACAGAGATGGTCTTCATGCTCTTGAAAATGTACAACAGCATCCGGGTAAGCAACAGGGGTCAGGGAGCAGCTGTCACAAAAGGGAATTAAAGCCAGATGATTCAAGTTACTTGGAGAGAGGGCGGAGGATTGTAAAAGCCCGTGAAAGCCAGGTGATGGGGGCCTGGGATGCTGGACGGAGCACGTCCACCCACACGTGGGGGCTGAGACAGTAAAGCCAGCAAAGGCTGCAACCAGAAGCTCCTTGATATTATTAGGAATCCTTTCCTGGTTCAGTCCAATCTGGCCTCCTACAATGGGGAGAGAAGAGAAGCAGCACCGAGCGCCCTGCCACTCCCAGGATGGGCAGGAAATGCGGCACTCTGAGAAACCGCACTCACCGACAGCCCGGGGAAAGCAGAGCCCTTGGCAATATCTTTGCTACCAATTCAACAGTCACATCTGGAGGTGGAAGTTCTTGTGACAAGGAAGGAAAGTGGGAAAAAGCCCAGGAAGGGGAGGCCCAATTCCGTCCAAACTCAGCCAGCCCATCTTTGAGTGCAACTCTCCCACTGCACAGATGAGGAAACCGCATTGCTGAAAAGACCAGGGTCTTATGAGGAGCGCGTGCCTGTGCCTTCCATTCCCACAGGACCAGGTACATTTTGAGTTGAGAAAACTGCATCCCCTGGAATCCTATGCCCACCCCAGGGTCCCACAGCATACAAGCCAACAGTCAAGCCAGCGCACTGGCCAGCCAAAGCAGGCTGCAAAGCAAAGGGGAGGAGAAAAGCAGCTGGGCCGCATCTCAGGCAAACCATGGAAGTCCCAGACAGGGGAGGCTGCAGCTGAGTCCCTGGGCTTGGGTGGAGTCACTGGGAACCTCTGTTCGGGCATCCCACACTTCCTGTCTGTGTGTGCGTCACAGGACAAGCTGGCTGGAGCCCAGCCCAGACTTCCTGTGCTGGAATCTCAGGGAGGGGTCCCGGAACCCGAACTTCTAACACACCAGAGGATCTGACACGCATGACTGCAGGAACCCCTGGGCTTGACACCTTGACCAAAGCAGACTGCTAAATGATGGGGTGTTGCTACTGAACCAGAGTATGGGGGTCCTTCGATTCCGTTCTTTAGCTTTCTTACTACTTGAGCGCTGTCTTGTCTCATCCACCCACGCTGTCCAATTTTTCTTCTCCTCAAAGTAGGGCAAGAAGAAGAAGGTGGAGGAGGAGAAGGAGGAGGAGGCAAAGAAGCAGAAGCCAAAGAAAAAGGAGAAGATGAAGAAGAAAAACAAGCAAATAACTGGAGTGTCAGAGGCAGACTACAAAAGGCCAGCCTTCCAGGCTCTCTGGGTCGAGAGCGGACCTGGATGGTTTGTTCTGGGCTGAAGCTGCACCCAGAGGCCAAAGAACTGTCTGGAAAGCCTAGGGACAATGTCTGAAAATCAGTGACTTCTGCTCTTAAGGAACTGGGCGGGGAAGTCTGAGCTGGAGTACTCTAGACCAAGTGAAAGTGTAAGCCCTGGGTTGGTCTGCAGCAACATTCCTGCCTGAGAACTGGCTGGAAATGCAGACCTACCTGATCAGTCTCTGGATTAATCAAGACCTTCAAAGGGAGGAACTTGAAGACCTTCCAGAATGATCCAGAACCTTCCAGGCTTTCCTCAGTGAGATGTACCTACCAAAAGTCAGCCCTGACCACCATATAGCAATTTGATCTTTTCTTAAATGTGAAACTGTTCACATTTCTTGAAGAGAGAGAGAGAGAGAGAGAGAGAGAGAGAGAGAGAGAAGAAGGAAAGAAAGGGCTTTTTTAGAGAGAGAGAGAGAGAGAGAGAGAGAGAGAGAGAGAAGTAGGACCAAGAAAGGGCTCCAAGACTTGAGAAGTTCAAAAGTCCATGTTTCATTTTGCTCACCAAACCACAGGCTTCTCCTACATCACACCCAAATCCATGGCTCAGCCTCTGCCAAGCCACAGCAAAAGGAGAGGCCTGGAGGAGAGCACTCGTTCTGATGCAGGAAAGGCTGGAGCCAGGAACCAGGCACAGAACACAATCTTCCAACCTCAGGGGTCACAGAGTGCACGGATGGTAGGGGCCTTAGAGGTCCTTTCCCATGCCTCCCTCCTGCAGAACAAACTGAGGCCCACAGGGCAAGCAACTTGTCCCAGATGCCTCACAGCCAGCAGCTGAGCCAGGTGGGACCGGGCTGGGTTCCCCTCCTTGGTTCTCTTCTCTCACCCCAGGAGACCTCAGGGAATCTGTGCCCAGGCTCTGAGGCCCAAGCAAGGGGCTGTGCTCTGCTAAGTCCAAGGTAACAGCTGGCAGCTGTAAGCAGAGGTTGTCCCAGGAGCGAGGTCACAAATCAGCTGCAATAGAGCACAGCAAGAGCACCGCCTAATCTTCCTACACACACTGACCTAGCCCAGCAGCAGGAGGCCGCTTCTCTCCACCTTGGAGCTGTGTGAGAAGCTGGCTCTCCAGCTCGGGAGGGCAGTAGCTGCTTCACGTCCGCTGGGGACCCATCCCACAACCCCCACAGCTGCGGGGAACCCTGGGAGGCACCAAACACTGTGCAGGCCAGCCTCGCCACACAGGACCAGCCCCTCTGTCTTTCCACGCTTTCTACTCTGCTGCCTCCTGGGCATCACTAATCTTGCGTCTTGAGGCCATTTTTAAGTCCAATAAAGGCTACTTAGCCATGAGCACTATAGCAAATCTGATAACTGAGGTGGATACCAAGCAACCAGCACTAACGGGTAGGTAGCGTACACAGTGTGAATCCACTGGACCAAGCAGCGGCTCCCATCTCACATCCCAGGCAGGATGGAGAGGGGCACTGTGAGATTTTATCACTCTTCTCGGGATGGTGTGCTCCGTGAAATGTGAATCGTTTGTTCTGGAATTTTCCACTTAATATTTCTGGACTGTGGTTGACCATGGTTACCATCGCTCCCTGAAACTGCAGAAAGCAAAACCATGGGTAAAAGGGACGACTGTATCCCCATAACTGACCCTCTGATTGGCTGCGGCCAGAGTCACCATTTTTTTTTCCTTCAAATAGACACGGCCCAACTTGAGGACCAAATCAAAATAACATAAACACCGTCAAAACCAAACGTCTCAATCAGCAAGCCCATAACAGAGGGGACCAAACAATACTCAGATCCAAAACGACCAGGTAACCCTGGTGGAAAAGCCCACCTAAAAGAGCCTGCTGTTAGGAGGTGCTGAGTCCAGGCCAGCTGGATGGATTTCAGCTCTCAGAACTCCCTTTTCTGCTCTCAGTGATTGTCTCCTCCTGCTGTCCCCCGCTACCAAGGGGCAGCCATCTACTACTACTACTCATTCCGCACTCAGTCCTGGTTTCTACATCCAGGACGCTGGAGCCACCCTGCCCCGTGTCTCGGCCTTGCCTTTGGTCCCGAGCACCCTGCCATTTTTCTAAACTGAAAAGGGCCAAGCTGCTGCTGCCGGGGCCAGGCCGGGCCGGGAGCAGAGGAGAAGCTGACTGAGGTTTCCTGTCGCGATGCGAGTGGCTGCTGGGTTTCCATGGCTCTCCTTCCCCTGTTCTCGGTGACCCCTGCAGATTTCCCTTATGAGTTAGTGTCCTGGAATGTCTCTTTATTAGGTGTCTGGAGAAGTAGAGCTGTCCTGATGCCAGCGCCCCCACACTGAGGACTTTATTAGTTTTTTAATTTTCTGTCTGGGTGTCCCTGCTGCATCAAACTTTCCACAGCTGTTGGGAGCTATTAAGTAAGTAGCCTCGTTGGGCGCTTTCCTCACCCCCGCCCCTGCTTAATGACAGGAGAAATTTCTGCACTGCTACATGGAGCCTTGGGAATACAGATGCTTCGTCTCCCTAGGAAAATCTCCTGGCCTGGCCAGGACCTTGGCTGACAGCAGGGCTGCGCAAGCAAATGTGGGGGACAAGCACAAGTGAGAACCATTCTACCCAGTAAGGAGAGGACAGGGGAGCTCTGGATGGCTTTAGGCTGACTCAGAACCCGGCCCAGATGAGTCCCGAACAAAAGGATTTGCAAACACTCTCCTTGTGGGCCCCCAGCAGTGGGCTGCACAGCAAGGTCTGAGCGAGGGATCTACCTGCCCTCAGAGGGGATGCCAATCTCTGCCCATCCCACAACCCCTTCCTGCCTGCATTCCTGAGATGCCCTGCGCCCTGGGCAAGGACCAACGGTCCACAGGGTGCGCAGTGCATGCACACGCATGCGCACACACAAGGGCACACACATGTGCACACACAGGATGTACAGCCCTCCCCCCTACCTACCCCAACACTCAAGGCCAGGGAGGACAGAGTACCAGGCACGAGGGCCCAGGAAATGCCCAGCATCCTCCCTGCTTCAGCCTAACAAGACAAGCGCTTTGCTTTCCAGAAGCCAACTTTAAGCCTCCCCTTGAGGGGACCTCATTTGCAGGGTGAATGTGAAAGGTGGGAGGGAAGAAAACCCTTTGGTGATACCGGCCTCAGGAACAATCTTGCCTCTGAGAGCAAGCCGGTATTCGGGGTTAATCCCTCTGTGGAAACACAGGGTTGAAGGGCTGGAGGAGGTCAGGGGTCTGAGTGGTGCTTCTGTTTACATATAAACTTCCTGGTGCAAGAGACAATCGGAGAGTGGGGGAGGGGGACGGGGAAGAAAGGAAAGAAAAAGAATTTTTTTAATTAAATGGCCTTCTCTCTAAAAATAAAGTCAACAAAAGGAGGTGGCGCTTGGGGAATCAAGGTTTGATTTTAAGGCCCACCCCAACGAATTTTTCTTTTAAATTTCTCTCTCCTGAGTTACATCGTGCAACGAAGCTGCTTTTTGAAACACCTTTTGAAACCAAATACAGATACAGATTTGTGGGCATAGATGTATTTTTTCAAACAAGAAACGGAGAAAGAAACCTTAGTTACCTTCTGAGCTCCAGAAGAACGCTCCACTAAACCAGCCAACATGCTTGGGCCCATGTTTTGCTGGACTCGAAATGGGGTTCTGGTTTGGTTTTTGTTTAATTTAGATTTAATTTGATCAGAGAAAAATCACCATAACGACTCTGTAACTGGAGAATGAGCTCAAAACAATGGTAGTTCAGGCCAATTTGGAACTACCAAAACACACACATATAAAAGAATCTAGAGAATAGTATTAAGAAGCCAAATGACCCCATACTTTCAAAAGAATTAAGAGAAAAAGAAAGTATTTCTTTCACACACTCAAAAGGAGGCAAAGCAAAACTATGGGAGGGAGGCTGAAAATGCCAAATGGTTCATCAAGAAGGAGACAGTTTTTAAGATCTATAACTTGAGCAACTTTTTAAAGATTAAATTTAAAAGACAAAATTATAGATAGATAGATAGATAGATAGATAGATAGATAGATAGATAGATAGATAGATAGACAGATTGTCGTTGTTGTTACAGTGGCTGAATACAGTGGCTGTGTGAAGGGGTGGGGATTTAAGAAAGATTCTGTTCCAGGCATAGGTAAGAACATCAAAATATCTGTGGAAACTCGAGTACTGGGGACATTTACAACCCCATAAGGATCAGGTACGTAGGATTTATATTTACAACAGTTCATAATGAAACATCCCAAAACCCAAATGCACACCTGATCACTACTTTCCTTTTGCATTTCTAACTGGGGAGTTTGGGATTTGTTTTGTTTGCAAATATTAAAGCAAATTCTCATTGTTTACTCTTGTCAACCATAAAAGAAAGCATTTCTTCAATAAATCTTTCCATTTTGAGCCTCTAACTAAAGGATTCTGGAAAGTCAAACATCCACACTTTGAAAATAAATGTGTCAACAGAAGCAGCACAAAGGAGGAGAAAGAGGCGGAGGCTGAGGAGGAAAAGGGGGAGGAGGAGGAAAGAGAGAGCAAATAAAAGTTGAAATCAAATCCTGTGAGCCATTAATTACTTCTTCAGAAAAAAAAAAAACCAAGAAATTTTATAACTGCTTTATTTTCCTCAATAAATTCTGTGATTCCCCTAACTCATCACCTCCTTGGTCCCTGCCTTTTACACACTTGGCTTTTTCCTTTTTCAGCTCTCTCATGTTCTAAATGGAGGTGGCTTCCTGATATTTTCTAACACAAATTCTTGGAGACACCTGACAGCTGGAAGGAATCAGGGACAAAAGGAGACAGGGGAGCCAGGAGAGAGAACGCCAGGGTGCCCTTCAGCCAGGGCCCAGGGTACCCCAGCCCCACTGCCCCTGGAGCTCAGGAGGCTCCAAAAGGCCACCAGCAAAGGCACTGGGAAGGGACGCCCGCCTCCCTCACTGGTGTCCTGCCACCTCCTTGCAGACAGACTGACAAGGTGAGGCAAGTTGCCAGGCTCAATACAGTGGCTGAACAAAGGGGAAAGAATTCAGGGCCCAGTGGCAAATATCAAAGGTTGTCAGAGAGCAGGGGTGAGTCATGGCAAGCCATCAGACTGCCCTACACCATAACAATGAGCGCAATTTGGGTTTCAAAATGCCAAAGGCTGGGCCCTGGGGCCTGCAGTGGGCTCTGGTCTGGGTCATAGAATTTAGCATCCAAAACAGAGCATTTCTGATTCAAAAGAGTGGGATTTCTGTTATAATTATCCTAGGGCAACCCATATGAGCTGGGACTGTCCTAGGCAAACCTGGACATTGCTGCCTTTAATTTTTTATTGTGGTTGTTTTTTGGAACAGGGTCTCGTGCAGGCTGGCCTTAAACTCACTGTGTAGCCCAGGCTGACCTCAAACTCAGTGATCCTCCTGCCTCAGCCTCTCAAGTGCTGAGATTAGTCATGTACCACCATGCCCTGCTTGCCGCCGCTAGTTTTTAAATCCCTCCCAAGTCTAAAAGATAAAATCTAGCTGCCCTCAGAAGCAGCCTCTTTCCCACGGACAGCCATCCCACAGCCAGAAGCAGTGTCTGAGAGCCCCTGGGTCCCTCTTGGACAGCCACTACCTCTGTGAGCCAATTAGAGACAGAAAGAAGCCGGGGGACAATTTTGGCCCCAAGAGGTCTTCCTCAGGAGTCCAAGGTCAGCGGGGTGGGCTGGGGCTGCAGGCCTGGGTCCCTGGGCAGAGGCCCCCGCAGAGCAGGGAAGGCAGGGCTGATGTGGAGCCCGGTGAGGGGATGCAGCCCCCACAGGGCAGGTCCAGAGGCCGCCTGAGCCTGGAGCTGGACGGAAGGCCGCCTGCCCGCCCCCACTGGGCCCTCCCGGAGTGCCTCGGTTTCCCCGCGAGCGGCTCCTCGCCCGTGGCCCGGGGCTGCACTGCACCCGTGTCACCACTGCTGTCACACATGTCCTGGGGGAGTGCCGGGTGCCGCGGCCAAGTCAGGGCCTCTCTACCCAGGGAGAGGAGCTGCGGTGACCACGGAGACCCCGCGTGGAGCCAGACGCCACAGGGCACCGTGTCACTCACTGCGTGTGGAGGGCAGTGACCGGCTCTCCATATCCACGCGGTGACGACCCCAAGGCAGCCCAAGGGGTTCGCAGTTCTGAAACAGATCAGCTGCCGGTGAGACACGGAAGGGGCAGAGGTCAGGAGCCTCAGGGCCCTCACGGGACAGATAGCTCTGCCTCTCCCTCCCTCTGCCCTGTTCACTCCCCTGGCCACTCTGCGGTATTCTCAGGACCCCTCCATCTCCCTGGCATCACAGCACCCGTCTGCCCAGCAAGGTCGCGCTTGCATCCTTTGCCACCTTTCTCAGATGAGAAGACAGCGGCCCCAGCTCGCTCCAAACCCAGCGTCGCCTCCTCCTCCTCCTGATGGCCCAGGTCGCCCTGCTTGGACAGAACAAGCCTTGGGCTGCAAGGAGAGGCTCTGACCCCGAGGCAGGAAGCTGCCAAGTCGGTTGCTCTGTCCTCGGCCCCTACCCCGCGGCGCATCACACAGCCAGTGCCTGTGAATGTGCAGGATGCACAGAGCCCTGCAGACTCAGCCCCAAGCCGGGCTTCCCCCAGGCTCTGTGTTAGGAGCCAGGAAAATGTCTACATTGGGATCTGAAAAGAGAGACCAAAATGACCCAAAGTGGAAATGGACCAGGTCCCTGCCACCAGACCAGAAGGAAGAATAAGATGCTGGCTGGAGTTCACCATCCTGCCAACGCCTCTCCCGAGAGAACGCTCCCATTTTAAAGAGAGCTAAGTAAGCATACCCGGCCCCTCCAGGAAGCAGGAGGATGGACAGGCAGCTGCCGCTCAGAGAGGGATTGGGAGGAGGAAATGGGAGGAATCTGGGAATGAAAAAGGAAAGCAGGAGCATGACAGGCCTGGCCCAGAAATCTTGACAATGAAAACAGAGCTGCAAATACCCGCAAAGTCGCTGTCAGAGATGGGTCCAGCGGAAGGGTGTCCTTACGACCCACAGAGCTCGAGACAGGAAGCCAGCGCATCTTCAGGATGGAAAGCTAAGTAAGGCAGCCTGTATTTCTGCAGCATGTGTCGTGTTTCCAGCCGTAAAATGTGGCCCAAGCTTTATGAAAATATCGGTAAAGCATCCCACGTGCTGCTCAAGGCGGGCAGGAATTGTGATGAACGGATCCACACAAACTCTCGGCCAAGGCTCCCTCCCACCATTCCAAGGCGATCTTCACCCCAAGGGGCCCCTCAGCCCCAGTATGCACCCCCAAATAGAAGACTACCACGGAAGACACAGACTCACCAAGGAGGAGCGCGCTTACCTTCCCACTTGGTCTAGCCAGACCCCGGTCCCCTGCAATTAGAAACAACTGGGACTGGCAGACTGAGCAGGTGGTCGAATACCCCGGGAAAATCCTCACCACCTGTTCCCCAAGTTCTTGGACCTTTTGGAGAGTGCTCTGGCACCCCGGCTCAGAATCTAGCTATTTCCTTTAAGAAAACCAAACTGCAGCTGGGCGTGGTGGCACACACTTGTAGTCCCAGCACTCGGGAGGCTGAGGCAGGAGGATTGCTGCCAGTTCCAGGCCAGCCTGGACTACACAGCAAGACCCTAACTATGGACAAAAAACAGGACGGCAACCAGAAGGAACCAGGGCTGTAAGACCAGCTCTTGCCCTCTGCGAGACACCTGCCATTGAGTGTCTCACACTCCTCGTGCCACCTGGCTCTGTATTTTCCCGGGACACAGATAGGCCTGAAGCGGTCTTAACTTTCCAGGGGAAGAAATGGCCCTGGGTCTGTAGGAGAAACAGTAAATGCCCCAAATTATCCAAGAGTGGATCTGGAACCAAAGCCTCCTATCTTTTCCTGATGGTCTCGCGTGCCTGTGGACACACTAACGGGCTTAGAATGTCTCCACCTTTTCTGCACACAGCAGCAGCCTAAAAAGAAGAGGCCTGAAAACCAAAACTTTCTGGGGACCCAACAGGGTGGGAAGCAAAGGACCTCTGTCCTGAAGCCCAGAAGCTGGAATGGCCCAGTGGTATCCTGTGAGATAAAGATGCCCAAAGGAGCGGCCAGCCACACCCCAGGATGCTGCAGGCCCGTTTGCTGGGGAGGAGCCTTCCCTTCCCACTGGAACACTGCCTGCTCCCACTATTGCCTGGGAGACAGCATCAGCGAGCTGAGCGCTGCTGCCCACCCGCCCAGCCACTCAGGGTGATGGCTTAGACCCAAAGCTGGCAAGTGCCCACCACTGGGTGTGACTCACCCAGGTATCCACTTCTGGGAACACCCTCGTGCTCACCCTCTTGCTCCTGGGTGAAGACAGAGATCTGGCCGCAGCCCAGCTCAGCAGCTGATGGGAATCCTTCACCAGCTCAGGCCTTTCTCCACGGGGTGGTGCAAACAAGGGTTTTCAAGGCATCATTTTGAAGGAATGAACATCAGCCATCTTTTTCTGTTTTTTTTTTTTTCTGTTCTTTGATTTTTTTCAGACAGTGTCTCACTATATAATCCAGGCTGGCCTTGAGCTCACTGTGTAGCCCAGGTTGGCCTCCAACTTGCGGGGATCCTCCTGCCTCAGCCTCCCAGGTCACATTGCCAAGCGATCACTTCTCTATACCAGCGCAGTTTCTCATCTACAACAGGGATGCATGGAGAGAGCTCCTCTAAGAACTGACCCAGGAGGGCCATAGTGGAGTCTGTATTCAGCAGGCACTTACCAAGCATCTCATACGTGCAGTTACTGAGTACCTCGTGAAGGGCTTGGCATGGGCACAGCATGTGGGATGAGGACGAAGCTTTCTCAGTTCAAATCCCTTTCTCCTACTTAATAGCTGTGGCCTCTGGGCACATCAGCCTTCTCTGTGCCTTACCTTTTGCATCTACCCGACATGGATGCCAGCACCTAACTCACAGAGTTGCAAGAATTAAAATAACATGATCACAACTAATGCACTAAAAGCAGGACCGGGAATGCAGCAAAGCCCTCGATAGCACTAGGGGTGGAGGCAGACATCTGTGAAAACCTACGTGCGGTCAGGGCCTCAGCAGTGCTGCTGGGAGTCGGAGGAAGGAAAGCGCTGTGCTGGGACCTCTTCACTCCCCCGCCCCCCAGCGCCCTCTCTTCTCTGTCCCTGATGTCCCTGGGGCTCAGCAGGCCCCTCAGGGAGTGGTCGGATACCCTAACCAAACAGCACAGCTCCTAGAACAAGCCCACACCAGTGAGTTGGTCAGGTTTCTCCCCATCCCGACAAGGCAGATTTCCAACATGCATGGCCAGCTTTGCCTTCGTTTCTTCCTCAGTAACAACAACAGTGAAAAAATGAACTAAACCCTAAGTTGTGTTACCTATTTCTATGTGGCAACACAGTGTAGTCAGAGAAATCACAACTACAAGCAATGAGCATAGATAGAGTTACTCAGGACTAAATATTCAGAGGAGAGGAGGGCCAGGGATTTAGCTCAGTGGTTCCACGGCCTGCCTTGCAAGCGCAAGAACCCGAGTTTGATCCCTGGTACAAAAAAAAATTGAACAGACAGAGGAGACGAGCAATTTCAGGGCAAATGTATCCCTCTGTCACTGCCAAAACTAAAAATGTCCGTTTACACCTCTGCTTCAGGTGAGCGCCAGAGAAATCTATTTGAATGCTTCTTTATAAACATGCGGGGAGCACAGAAAAAGTAGTCTGAAGTGGTCCTTTTTGTGTAATATAAACTTGCACATTCGGTTTCATTGCATTTCATATGTAAATATCCATAGGCGCATGCGTGCTTATCAAAAGCAAGAAAGGGCCGGGGATTTAGCTCAGTGGTTCTGCAGCCTGCCTCCAAAGCACAAGGACCTGAGTTGGATCCCCAGTACCCCAAAAAAGAATTTTAAAAAAAAGCAAGAAATACATCTACTGACTACAGTGGCTGGCAGGGCACTGGTTTCAGGAACCCCAAGATAAAAAAAAAAAACAAACAGGTCCTATTTGCATGAGTTCGATGCGCATCCTCCTGGATGCTACTTTAAGTCACATCAGAAGGATTTAAATACTTAATGCAATGTAAATGCTATAGAAATAGTTATCGTACTGCATTGTGTAGGGAATCGGGACAAAAAGTAAACTATAGATGTTCAGAGCAGATGCAATTTGAAAATACATTCTCAGTGCCATCAACTTCGTGGGTTCGAGGTTGTGGGAATCTAGACACGGAAGGCGAGCTTCCTGTGGAGTACAGGTTAGTGGTAATTCCCTTCCTTCTTTTGTATTTTTCAAACGGTGGCACTAAATCTGTGTTATTGTTGTCACTTAGAATGATACCAGTATTATTAGTATAGTTTTAAAATAGCATCAGGGAAGACAGATTTTTTAAAATCAGCCAGAAGTAATTTTTAAACCTGTGCAAAAGTCTAAGAATTCAACTAAAATAAAAAAAGGACTAATTAGGAAACATCAAGAAATGAGTTAACGAAGTCGAGCGCAGTGATGCGATCCCAGTAGTGAGACACTGAGGCCGGAGGACTGCAGGTTTGAGGCCAGCCTGAGCTGCATCCTCATCTGAAAAGAGAAGGAGGGAGGAGAAGCGGGAAATAAGGGGGAGAGGGCCAGGGAGACAGGAAACAGTGGGGAAAGAAGCAGAGAAGAAAATTAATGAACATTCAAAGAGAGGAGTTTGTGGTTTACACGTCATTTATATTTAGAACCAAAATTTTGTAACAAAGTATTGATGATAAATCAGTAGCAGATACTATTTATCTGTTTGTGGCCACTTACGGAAAGTATAAAGTAAGCAAATGTGTCTTAAGTACCAAGGAATGGGGAGGAGGGTGAAGGTACCTCTGAGAATCAGAGGAAAACTGCAAACAACAAACCTTTCCTCCCAGAAAGGCAACCCGCTCCCCACACCAAAGTCCACAGATACATTTAGAAGATTCCTAATCCCTCAAATCCATCCACCTTTCCACACTGGAGCCCATAAAACATGGGCCAATAAAGTCTACTTCAAGAATTGTCTGCACGCAATCTTCCCCCAAATCCTTTGTTATTATGGTTAGTGTCAAGCATAGAGAAAAGGTGGAGAACAATAAACAGCCATTCAGCAATTCTTTGCTTTTTAAATGATAATACGTCTATTTATTGTATTTTTACAGAAAAGCTAAATCTTGTAGAGATGGAGACATTGCCCACAGGTACTTTAGCAAGTGCTCCTAAGAATAAAGATGTTCTTCCTAACAGGGAGCGAATCGCACCCAGGACTATGAACAGTAATTCCATTGTGCCGGTCACCAGGAACCTACCTCTGTCACCCAAGGAATAGTCTGCAGGTGTTTTTCTGAAGAAGAAAAAAAAAATCAGAGAGAGAAATGAGCCAAGTGTCTGTTTTGTTACCCTAGATGCCTTGGGATAGCAGCTATCCCCAAAGGCCAAATGAGACCCTGATCAAGGCCTTGGGGTCAGTGAGACCTAGCCAGCCAGCTGCTGTGGCCAGCAGTGACCCCACTGGGCCCTCCACTCTGACCTGGGAAGGTGGCAGACAGGAGCCATTGGATCTGCGACACAAACGTTCCTCTGCCCCAGCGTCCACCACACAGGATGCCCATGGCTCAGCTTCTCCCC
Organism: Fukomys damarensis; assembly: GCF_012274545.1. NCBI lineage: Eukaryota > Metazoa > Chordata > Mammalia > Rodentia > Bathyergidae > Fukomys > Fukomys damarensis. The sequence goes on along the minus strand of NW_022900924.1, from coordinate 45,303,017 downwards.
TCAGCCATTTACGGCCTCGCCATCCTTTGCTTCTCAGCCAACTCTCCCAAACCCCAAGACCACCGAAGGGGTGGGCTCTGGCTGGGTCAGACCTCCTCGCCTCTCTCCATTTGGACAAGACCTACTTGCAACTCAGCCTGATGGCTTACGGTGGTAGCTTCCAGATGCCAAGATGGCAATTTCCAGGTGCCAAGAAATCATAGGCTTCGATGGTGACAAGTTCTGCGCCATCTCTGCCCTTCCCCTTCCGTATCAGTTCCCAACGCAGACTCTCCGAAGCTCTCCAGCGCTTGGCACGCAACTGTGCCTGCGGTTACCCTCTTGGCAGTGTTGTTAAACTATTCCTCTCCCCCACAGACTGAGCCCCTCAAGGTCAGCAGCCCTGTCTTTTTCCCCCCAGTCCTCTGAGTGGTGGCTTCAGTGGTGGCCCCCTGAAAAGATAAGTGTCAGACCTGGCCCTCAGTATGTGTGAAGGGTCCGTGCAGATAGAATTAACCGTCCAGGCGATGCAGCCCAGGGGTCCCCTATGATCGGCAGCCCGCGTGTGAGCAGGGACAGAGGACAGAAAAGCAGGGAGAAGTCACCGTGTGAGGACAGGCAGAGACTGGAGAGACACAGCCACAAAGAGAGGAAGCCAGCAGAGTCAGGAATCAGTCTCAGCTAGAGTTTCCGCATGGGTGTGGATCCCAACGCCTGGTGGCAGCTTTCTCATCGCCGGTACTGCCAGGGAATAAAACGTCCATGGCTTTAAGCCACCAGGTTGCAGGAACCTGTCAGAGCATCCCTAGAAAACCACCCCTCCAGAGCCCGCAGTGCCAGCTACACTGTTTAAGCAAAGTGCCTTTGCTGAGTTGAGGAACTGAAAGCTACAGCGGTGGCTTTGTGCCTTTCCAATGTCCCACAGAGACAGAGGCACCTCCCAAGGCCACTACATGCACTCTGGCTAACAGATCTCTAAGGCTCACTCTCCTGATGTCAGTGGAACAATCTGTTCCCTTTAGGGAGGTGTTTCCACCTACTGTGAGTGAAGGAACTGACTCTTGAAATGTGGCCAGCACACAGTGCGGCAGGAGCCTCTTTCCTTAAGGTTGGAGAGGGGCAGGACTCGCCTTCCCTCTTTGGTTATTTCAGGCGAGGGTGGGAGCAGCCTGTCCCTGCCAGCAGCATCCTGATTGTGATTCAGGATGTGCGGCCAGAGGCAAGCAGTTCCTCTACAATTTCAATCAAATAGGAAGGAGCAGAGGCCCAAACAAGAAAAGCCCGGTTCTCTTTGTGTGCACAGCCAAGGGGTCCTGGGAAGCCCGTGAGGAATGACACCAGGTCTCCTGCAAAAGCAAGAACGCGCTTAACACGGGACTCTGGAGACCTTGGCCAGCAACCCGATCAGCTTCCGGCCCCAGCCCTACAGAGCCGCATTCTGGGCGGTGGGTTATTTGCTGGCTAAGAGGATGCAGCGTACCCAGAGTTAAGCATCTATTTTGTAATCTCTTCTCCCTGGAAGAGCTTCTTCGTGCAGCTTCCATGTTTTTTATTGCTGCTGCACAGGGCCTGGGTGATGAATGAGGTCTGTGGGTGACGTTTGGTCAATGACATGGTGACTTTTTACCCCGTGAAGTCCTGACCCACTCGTGGATGGAGAAACCAGTTTAGCAAAGGGTACCAGCCCTGTTGCTTACTTGAAAGAGGAGAGGACAGGTAGGGTCAGGGCTCACCTTGCATAGGAAAGGGAAGTCTTGGCCCATGACATTTCCTACGTGGTTGTGTCAGGAGCTGGTAATAGGAAAGCTAAAGCTGATTCACACGGCGCAAAAGCCACTGCTCTAGCGGGTCCGTTCTGCCAGCGCAGGAAGCACAACCTCCACGCTGCTGTCCCAGGTCTTGAGAGCACTGCTGGCAGCCACCATGGGGACTCTGTGAACGGGACCCATTCACCAAAAGCCCTGTGAAGCCCGTCTGTTCCTCGCCGACCCACTGCATGCTGTGCTCCTACCAGAGACCTACCGTGGCTTGTCCCTGTCACCCCTGTCGCCATTTCTGCACCGTGCTAGAGTTTCATGGGGTCCCCTTCATCGCCGGGGCCCACTCTTTCTCCCCCGTACCCTTATACTCCACAACCTTTGGCGATTGCTCCGAAGCAGACCTGTGCTCACAGGCTCCCTAAAGCCTTTGAGGAGAGGGAGGAGCCGTCCTGATTCCTTCCCCTGTGCTTCTCGTCTTTCTCTCAATGGTTCCATGTCTCCTGCTCCATTTTGCCCAGAAGTTGGCCTCCCCGGTCGCCCCCAGGGTTTCTCTCTCATTCACCAGTTGGCTGACCCCGCCTCGTGGGCTGGTGGTCTGGCAAATGTGCCACCACCATGCCTGCCCCCTGTGTGCCTGCCACACGAATCACCTTGTTTGTTTGTTTGTTGTTTGTTTGAGACAGGGTCTCACTATGTAGTTGAGACTGATCTGAAGCTCACTATGTAGCCCAAGCTGGTCTCGAACTCACAGAGATCCTCCTGCCTCAGCCTCCCAAGTGATTCCAAGCATGAAATTACAAGCGTGTGCCACCATGCCCAGCCAGCTGTGGGCTTTCTGATGGCAGAGATTTAAAGGCTGTAACTAGGGCTTGGTGAGCGCATATAACTGAGAACTACCACTGGGGTAGCTGCGTGGATGGAGCAGGCACTTCGCCTTCAGCAGAACTGGGTCTTCATTTTAGTGCCGATCCGCACTAATTGTTGACCCTAGGCAAATGCTGCCCGGAGAAGCAAAGCAAGCTTCATCCACAGAAGCAAGATACCGCTGACACCCTTCTCAAGGTAGTTGCTGATGTCTATTATTCTTTTAAAGGTTGAAGTTTCTACAGTGAGTCCTTCTCATGCATCCTCTGAATGGGCATCAGAAAAAGTCTGTATTCCTTCATTGCTTCCAGAAATCTGTATTACTTGGGGCAGGGCGTGTGTGTGTGTGTGTGTGTGTGTGTGTGTGTGCATGCGCACAAAACAGAGAGTTTCTGAAAAATGAGCCTGATGAGTCAAGAATGGACATCTTAGAATTACAAGGAGAAAAAAGGAAAGAAGAGGAAAGGAGGAGTAGAAAGGACGGAAGGAGGGAGAAGTGTGAAAATCTGCCCTTGGGCCGCCTTCTGCAATCCAGCGGCCCCGCTGCTCTCTCTGCTGCAGCACTGCGGGTCTTGGAGCCCGGCCCGTTTCAGCACAAATGAGGCACTTAACAGGAGCCAATGTGCTGCAGACCTCACCGGCCTCACCTTCCACTCGGTAGCTGAAGACACAGCTCGACAGAACAGCAGCACCATGGCTGTCGGAGGGGCGGCCCTGGACATCTGAGACCAGCCTGGCTTTTCAGGTGGCTGTGAGGGAGCGGTGCTAAAATCTGCGGTGGTTTAAACATAGCTGTGAATCTATTCACCGACTTATCTGCAGCACAGCAGTGGGAACACACTGATACCTCCAATTTTTTAAATGGTCAAGAAAGTACAAGCTGAAACCTGGGCACAGTGGTGCACACCTTTAATTCCAGTACTCTGGGAGGCTGAGGCAGGAAGATCTCAAGTTCTAACCCAGCCTAGGTAACTTAGAGACTTAGTGAGACCCCGTGTCAAAATAACATTGAAAAAGGACTGGGGATATAACTCAGTGCAAAGGCCCTGGATTCAAA
>NW_022900924.1:45296594-45298700 GCF_012274545.1 Fukomys damarensis | reverse complement strand
ATATATATATACAGATAATTCACAAAGAAATAAACACAGTGGCTAATATTATAAAACGTTTAAGCTTGCTAATGATCAAAAAAAAAATTCAAAAAGCCAGCAAAACTGAAACTGTATACATCCCAAGCAAATTTTTTATTACAAACCATGAAAGTAATTAATGTCTGTGTCACCGTTCTCTGTGATGGAACTAGAAAGCATTAGCCTTTCTGACAGCAATTTGGTATTGCAAACCAATACTTTAGAAGCTCCATACCCTCTGGATAGTAATTTAAATTCCATGAGTACATCCGAGGGAGATCATGAGATAGGTAGGCATGGTGCTGTGCAGACATGTGCCCCAAAATTCGTATTAGAATGATTTTTCTAATAATGGAAAACCCGAGCAGCAAGCTGAACATCTAATTAAGGAAACTGGGAAATCAGTGATGGCGTCTCAGGATGGTGGACTATTAGACACCTAAATTATGTGTTTGAAAATTGACCGTGGCAAGGGAGCACGTGAGCTGTAAACCTGCCTCCTGTCAGGAAAGACCAGGAATGAGTGGTTGGCAGGAGGAAGTGGGTGGGATAGAGGGAAGGCGTAACCATGGTTACCGTGACCGGCAGGACAGATCTGCGGGGCGTGACTTCCGGTGTGTCACCATCAGGGGTGGAGGTGGTTCCAGGAGCCTGCTTGTGTGATCACATCACACACACACACACACACTCACACACACACTCACACACGCGTGCATATGCAATTGCTGAGTTCCGAATAAGGTCTGTGGATTCTTATCCGTGTTGATCTCCCTACGGTCATACGCTGCTACCTGCTACCACTGGGAAAAATTGGTGAAGAGCTCACAGGCTGTATTATTTCTTACCTGAACTCGTAAATCTGCAACTATCTCCCCAAAGATTTTTAAACTTAAAATGTCAAAGTTTGAAAAGCCACAAAATTCCAAATTAGATAAACAGAAACAGGTAAGACGAAGTTTTAGAAGGAAATACACCGACATATGGGGCTGGGTATGTAGCTCAGTGGTAGAGCACTTGTCTAGCATGCTAGAGGCACTAGATTAGATCCGGAGGGCAGGGAGGGAGGGAAAGAGGGAGACAGGGGAGAGAGAGATCCAAATGTTTAATCTGGGCACGTGTGACTTTTATGAAGACATCTTCCACGGTCTGCCATGTTACGCCAGATCCCTAGGCTCTAGCAGATGGCAGCACGACTCATGCTCAGACATTTAGCTGTCGGCTCCGTGTGCCACCGCGTGAAGGATGAGTGTATCCCAAGGGACTGTCCACACGTAGAGAGGGGAGCGGCCTGAGAAAGGAGCGGTACAGAGCCTCCCACTAGCGGGGCCTGAGCCAGGTGACTTTAGCAATGGGTGAGCAGAGTGTCACAGACGGCCCCCGGGACCCCATGGCCAGAATGCCAAAGCCAGAGGAGGGAAGGGAAGGCTCCGTGGAGAGACCCACAGTGTGAGGGTGGAGGGTGGAGGGCGGCAGGGAGGAGCTGGGGCAGACTTGGGGTTTCCCCTGGGCATCCCAGAGATGGGCCTTGGACTTAATGGTCTGGCAGTTTCCACATGGTGATTTCAAGCCACTTTGGAGCTTGAGTGTTAATCTTCCTGGAGCTGCAAGAAACACAGAGGCGGGGCTGCAGAGGCACAGGCTGTCAGCCCTGCAGCCAGGCAGTGGTGGAGGAAGGAGCCCTTCTGAGTCCCCTTATCTCCCTTGCCAGTTCTCCCAGTTTCTCACTGTCCTCACCATCCCGGGTAGAATCCTCAGTTTATAGTGAAGAGACAGAGGCTGGCTGAAGAGAAAGGATGTTTAAGTTCACAACCAGCCAGTGATACAATTAGACCTTGAACTTGGTCAAGTGCTTTTTCCCTAAGGCAAGACTAAGTTATGTTACCCCCAGGAGAAATACTCTCCTAATAAAATAATAAAAAACTCTTTTCCCTTTGCATCAAAACCAATAAACAAGACCTTCCTTCCAACTCTGCCCACAGCTCTCCCATGTCTCCAAGTCCTTAGAAGTCAGCATTTAGCCGGGGATTTAGCTCAGTAGTTCTGCCACCTGCCTCACAAGCACAAGGACCTGAGTTCAATCCTTGG
>NW_022900924.1:45292821-45295706 GCF_012274545.1 Fukomys damarensis | reverse complement strand
AGAAGAAGAAGAAGAAGAAGAAGAAGAAGAAGAAGAAGAAGAAGAAGAAGAAGAAGAAGAAGAAGTCAGCATTTGGGTATGAGATAGTAACACATGCAAAATGTGGTTGTTGAACAATCCATGCCGTACAGATGAGCTCTTCCTAATGGATTGCCATCCCTCCGGCATCTTTACCCACAGAAGTCTGAGTCAGGAGAGAGAGAGAGTTACTGAAACATAACCAGGACTGGCCTGTGTGGATGCTACACTCCACTCTGAGCTTTCTGGTCACTAGGAGGAATCAACAGCATATCATTGTAACAGTGGTACAGAGAGACGTGTGGCACTCAGTGGTGAGTAGTAGGGGATGCTTATATTCTGAAAGGGTTTTTTAAGCACAGTATTGTACAACTTGATAAAGCAAGCACTTTCTCTTAGAAAACAATTTACCAACAGCCATGTCAATATAAACACACACACACACATACACACACATACACACACATACACACACACTCTTAAGACAAGGAGAAGCCAAGATACAATTGGTTTTACGCCATCCACCTTATGGGCTGGGGTGGAACTCAGTGGTAGAACATGTGCTTAACATGTACAAGGCCCTGGGTACAATCCCAGCACAACACTGTGTGTGTGTGTGTGTGTGTGTGTGTGCACGCACTCACATGAAAGCACAAAAACACCTAGTCAACCTTGTGCAGTCATAAGACAGAATATGGTTAGGAGGTGGGATATAGTTCTCCATTATTTTACCACAATTTAGGATTCTACTAAGTCCACAAAAAGTCATAAGGCTGCAGGAGAAATCTGAATTCCTCATTCCAAGGCTGGAAAACAAGTATTTGGCACCTGTGGCTTTGGTACCCACACTAACACGATGGGGTGCTCACCAAGCAGGGCGCAGAAAGCCCACACATCCCAGTCCTGTGTTTCCAAAGCTCAGGGGCTCACGTCAGCATCCCGATGCTCCTCTGACAAGGAAGGCTCCCATTTCTCAGCCCCATGAAGGCCCCTGTCTGCCCGACCTGGATTCCTCTGATGATCTACTTTTTCTACCTTTCTTTGCACATGAAGTCTGGAGTGCCTGCCTCTTTCCCAGGATACCTGGGGCGACTGAAAGATACGGTGCTTACGTTTTTAGAGCAAAAGACACATGGCAGAGGCCCGTAAGTGTGTTCAAAGTGAGGGGAGCACTGTGAACATTCTGAGGGGTTCATGCTTGTGTGCTCCTACTGTAATGAATGATTTAATTGAAGCAGTCACTATCTTTCATGATCACCCTGCACCGAGAAGCTATTGAAAGCGACTTCTGTCAGATAAACACATCACGCAGTGGCCCCATCCACCTTATTCGCCTTACTCGGCACTGTGCCGCCTCTGGCTCTTCCCCAAGGTTGGATCGAGCACGAAAGGCAAATGTTTTGAGTCAGCTCAGGACGTCCAGGCAGCCGCAGCAGCACAAGCGAAGACCCTCAGGAGGGAGGACTCCCAGAACTGCAGGCAGAGGCGAGGACGATGAGATGTGAGTTCGAAGAAAGAGAAAGCATTCTGAGGGAGACTGATGGTAATATGGCTTTCACTGTAATATACTTTTTAAGTTTTTAAACACCATATATATACATTTTTTTTAAATCACACCTTGTGTTTTCCCACGTTCTCATTTAACGGGCCCCCCTATACTATGAAGCAGTTTGTGAGAACTGTGTTTGGGATTTGGGGGGAAGGCTAGAGGTTGTACTTTCCTTTATTAATCCACGGGTTTTCCTTTTCTGCCTCTAATCTCGGATAAAAAAGATGATAAAAAACATTCCTGGATATGACCTCATTCACGAAAGCCCCTGAGCCACGCAACTGCCCCAAGGCCTAAGCCTTTTTCCCAACCAGTGGGTCTCAAATCTGGAGGGCAGGGATTGCTTCCTTCAGGTACTTTCAAAGAGCACCATGCAAGTATGCAGCGATTTATGAGACAGGTTTCACACACAACTGCAGTCAGCAAACCCCGTCCTGCGGGAGAGGTGCCCTGAGCTGCGACACAGACCGTAGGTCTCTGCAAGCCACAGCTCTTTCCTGGCTGGCTGCTCCCACAAACTCTGCCCTCCTGTGACACGTGTGGTGCGGGTCCTCCCAGCCACCTGCTGAGGAGCGGCTCCTTCTGCTGCGAGCCCCTGGGGTTCCCCAGCACATCACAGCATGGCCCTGGTCTGCCCGCAGGCAGAGCTCCACGTGGCACACGGTGGAGCGGACCCACAGCCTGGCCGTCCCCTTCCGGCTACAGACAGGGGGAACTGCCCCTTCCCGGGCCTGTCCCTTCCCTGGGGCCACCTCCTCAAGCAGCTGGGGCGCATCCCCAGAGCAAGAAGGCGGAGATCTGAAGAGCAACTCCGGCTCACGGCTCGCGTGGTGGTGATGGGATTTTTTTTTTTCCACTGTGACTGCAAGCGGCCTTGTGTCTTCCTTTCTCGCTGAGTTTCTCTGGTTGAAGGGAAGCCTGTGACACCATCTCCTTCCTCGTTTCCTGTGTAATTAATGTTTTCTTTCTTGCACCAAAGAACACTAGCGATCTTCTGTGTACCGGCTGTCCAGGAAGTGTCCCTGAATGGGCTCAAGTACGTGGCAAGTCCCTGTTAAATCTCAGGCCCTAGCTGATTTCACCCAGGCAAGTGACCTGCGGTCATTCATTTCTGTTTTCTCTCTCCTTCTGCGGCTCCTCCTTTCCCTGCCACCGTAAGCCTCCTGGACTCTTTTCTGACCCTCATGATTGCTTCCTTTGTATTTTTATCCTACAATGTGGAATATTCTTCCACTCGATCCTCTAAGGCAGCTTTAACTCATCTAAGGACTATTGTATTTTAGTTTAAAATATATATATATATATATATATATATATA
>NW_022900924.1:45289080-45292603 GCF_012274545.1 Fukomys damarensis | reverse complement strand
ATATATTAACTCCAGGAAGTTTGGGGGTTTTTTTGTTTATTTGTTTTGTCTGTTGTTGTTGTTGTTGTTGTTAGCACTACGGAGTTAACCCAGGGCTTTTGCACTAAGCTATATCTCCAATCCTTTTTTTTTATTTTCACAGGTTGAGACAGGCTCTCACTAAGTTGTTAAGTTTCCCGGGCTGAGCTTGGTCCTGTGACCCTCCCACCTCAGCCTCCATGAGCGCTGGAACTGCGGGCTTACGCCACTGCACGCAGCTTGTCTCTTTTTTCTTTTTCTTTTCTTTTTTTTTGGTGCTGGGTTGCCTGTCCTGGTTGCTTCAGCTCCTCGAGCTTTCCCTGAGCCACAGCGCTGGGACTTTGAGGGGCTCTTTGCTGTGTCTTTCTCTTCCCCGCTCCCTGCCAGCAGAGCCTTGCAGGGGCAGAGCCATCTCCCTTCCTGTCCCCTTGAAACTCAGCTTCTGGGGCCGCCTCAGGAGCACAGCAGGCAAGAGAGGGAGGAGAGGGCAGCCAGGGGCCGTCTCAGGAGCCTCTGTCCCGCACCTGATCTGCTAACTTCACGATGCCTCCTCGCTGCCTTTGGGGCAATTCAGCTCTCTCTGGTGTCTTCCGGGAAGTTGCACGTTTATCACATCTCCTCGAGTGATTGTGTTCAGTTTAAAACTGTGTTCATCAGGAAAATAACTGAGTAAAAATGCCCATGCATGTGTGTTGTGTCCATGTGTGCACGTGTATATTCCATGTCCACAGCTTAAATAAAACCAGAAAAAATTTGTACAAACACCAAATTCTTACCTACAGATATGTTTATAAATAATTACATTGTCCCCCTTTTTCTTATCAAATAGCTAATATTTCTTATTTATGAATCCTAAAAGATCAGTCTGTTCATTTGCTCGTGTAACAGCATGCATTGTCAAGTGGTGTTTGACCCACAAGTGTTTCCGGGGTCTGCAGGGCGCCGAGGTGTGGGGCAGAGGAGGACAGGGACAGAAACCTCTTCCCAGGGTGACCCTGGAAGGCACCCTCCAAGGCTGGACCCCACCCCAGAATGAGGTTCAGAGGCAAAGTTCAGCGACCCCTAAACCCCAGATCTCCCCAGCTCTAGAGTAGCGGCCCAGGTGGACTGGACACCCTCAGGGCCAAACCTTTTCCAGCTGATGCTGAGTCTCCAGCACCAGGCCCACTGCCCGGCTCCTGGCACCCATTCAGTAAATGCAGCCCAGCCCAAGGTGGATGCCTGGCAGCTCCCTGGAGTCGCCAGCAAGCATCTGTCTATGTGGGGCTGAAGAAGAAACCGGACGCCTCGACCAGAGTCCAGAAAAGAGCTCGTCCGCCCCTCACTCGGGGATGCCGCCTGCTTCTCTCCCTTTAGTCTGTCCAGTCCACAGCCACCCACACCCCAGGGGGCTTCCCCCTTAGCACGCAGGCCACCATCCATCATCCATGGGGCCACGCTGTACTCTCCTGCTGGCTGAATCCCCGCCCATTCATGTGGACGCGTCACGGTAAAGTCTTTGGAGTCACAAGTCCAGGTCCACACTTGAGCTCCATGGGAAGATTTCAGCTCCACCACAGGGATTCACACTTGGGTGGGTCGAGGCAGTCTCTGCCCCTGTTGGTTCTTACAGGAGGCTCCTTTCCCAACAGCTGGTTCCCTGCCAGTGGGCACGACTGAGGTGCTGCCTACCTGAGGGGGTAGGAGAGACATTATTGAAAGCTTTGTGCTGGCCAGGCACAGTGATACGGGCTGTAATCCCAGCACCCAGGAGGCTGAGGCAGGAGGATCACCGTAAGCTCAAGGCCAGCCTGGACTACACAGTGAGACTCCCAAAACAGAAAGGTCTGTCTTGGCCTAGAGGAGGGACCAGAGGTTCCCAAAATATCCTTCTAATTCACACTGTATGGTAGATATACTTCCTCGTACAAATGTATCTCTTTCTTCCAAAGTATTCTTCTACCCTGACGTCATTCCTGTGCTGTTAGAGCATCTTCTGAGGCTGCCAAGGATAATTCAAGGGAAAGACAGGGTACAACCCTGCAGCCCCCACAGGAAAACCTCCTGGGATTGGTGAAGGAGCATCATAGGGACCCATGACTCTACTCTATTCCACGGGAATCCGAGAGACCCATTAGCAGGAAACCGTGCCACAGGATGGGTGATATTTAAAACACCTATCAGCAACTGCAGGGCCCCCCAGGACCCACACGGCAGAGAGCAGGGTCCCAGGGTTCCTGCATCCGCTCATGGGAGGCGGGCAAACCCTGAGCAGGGCAGGGCAGAAACCACTTCTGAGCAAGGCCCGACCCTCCTCCGGTGGAAGCCACAAGCCTGTCACCACGAGCCACGTTTATGGGGCTCTTTTATTAGCCTCTCACATAACCCACGGCCGTGTCATAAAACTAAACACCCCATTGTGTACATTGAGTCCCCTGGCTCCTGCAGCCCTGATTAGCACTGGGCTTCCCCGTGGGGTTGAGTTACAGTAACCCTCTAAAGGACTGAAAAGGAATCTTTTTCAGTCAAAGCCTTCAGACTGGCTCCGCGCAGGCCAGAGTCCCGGTATGGCCGCATGTGTCTCCCTCCCTTTCTGGCAGCTTCCCGCGAATCTCTCTGTACCCTCCATTCCTACCCCACACCCCAAGGGTTCCTTCCGCTTCCCAAGCAAGAGCTGGGACGCCATGTGGTGCCTGCCCAAGGTCAGGGTAGCCGCATTCCACCCCCTTGGAGTAAATTTAGCCACGGGTGATGACGTCCCAGATGGAGAGGTTATCTTTAGCCTGGCAGAAGTGGGGGTCACCCTGGGCCACCACATGAACTGCAGAGGGGGAAACCCGAACTCTGGAGTCTGCAGGGGTGGCAGAGAACTCAAAGTCACCATGTGCTTCCTGAAACAGGAGGCTCTTCTGGGAATGCCCGGGAATAATGGCGTGCTTGATTCCATTCCGTGAACGATGAACAATTTTAATAGCAGAAGATACGGCTACATTATAGGCAGGCGGGATGAAACCACAAGCGCACGTGTTCCTTTAAAAAGGTAACGGACAGCAGGGCCTGTGGTTTCCAAGCCTTCCTGTGCGTATCTGTTTACTGCGTGTTCATTAGTTTCCTTGCCTGCAGGTCGGTGTAAAGGTTTAAGACTTAGGAAAAATGTACAGAAAGAAATTGGCATGGAAAAGTGACATTACCCTAAAGAAGGGAAAAACCGCAACTATTTGATTTTAAAGCTGGGTCACCTCGGTCTGTCCTGAGGATACCAAGGGCTGATTTGCAAAAGAGGAGGATTCCTGTCTCAAGAAACTGCAGACTTTCTCTTGGTAAGAAGATCACCATAACTTGCCTTGTTACCATCTCGATAGAAGACGCTCTTGTAAATGCTGGACATGGTGGCACACACGTGACCCCAGACTCAGGAGGCTGAAGCAGGAAAATGGCTGAGTTCTAGGCCAGCCTGGGCTCCATAGTGGGATCGAGGCTGGACTGGACGATATAGCAGGTCCCTGTCTCAAAAAAAAAAAAAAAA
>NW_022900924.1:45264603-45288943 GCF_012274545.1 Fukomys damarensis | reverse complement strand
AAAAAAAAAAAAAAAAAAAGCAAAACAACTGAACACTTGCGAGTTATTATTAGCGGGAAGCCAGGTCGTGGGCCGAGCCCGAGCTGGGGTCTGGCGTGTGTGAACATGTCTGACAACTGCAAGGGAGGCCCAGAGGCCCAGGGGCACCTGTTGTATGGGGAGGAGAACTCAAAGACCAGGCTCAGCAGGGAAACGGCCCTGTTCATCAAAGCTCAGCCACCTGCTCTGCCAGGCAAACACTGGGAAGACCCTTTGCACATATCCTGCGGGAGCCCAGGGTACAGGCAGTGGGCCAGGTCAGCTCCTGGACCTCACACAGCCAGAAGAGGGCAAGGGCCCTTCCTTCCTCTGGGTTCCCCAGAGCTCAGGCTCCGTGTGCCTACAGCACTGAGCAGCGACTAGGGTGAGACACGGGAGCAGACCTAGGGGAACCCTAAGATGGTTCTCAGGCTGGGCCGAAGGCTGGAAAGCCTGTGTCAGGGGCAGACCTTGGGGCACAGTATACACAGAAGATCATGCGTGCTCAGATGCTCAGACCCGAGGAAATTCCACTCACTGTACCATGTTTTCTGTTCTTGGTTGTTATTGTTTTGGTTTTTAGGGCTTTTTGAGACAGGGTCTCCCTATGTAGTCCAGGCTGGCCTTGAACTCAGCATATAGCCCAGGCTGGCCTCTAATCCACAGTGATCTTCCTGCCTCAGCCTCCTGAGTGCTGGCATTACAAGTGTGCCCAGATCAACCATGTGTCTGAACAACAAAGTTACATCTCCTTTTTCTTCTGCAGTGAATGGTGCCCGTCCCATCAGGTTGACAGTGGCCTTTATTTTATCGTCATGTGTGGGCACTGCAGTCCTGCTGCTCCAAATATTCATCTCTGCAGCTCCTCCTCCTACCTGTGTGTACCAGGCTCCGGGCCGGGCACTATAAATACCTGAAATGCAGTTCTGCCTAACAGTGGCAGGACTCCCTCGGCCCCACTGTGCTCCTCAGGGTCCTCCCCTACTCCTGCACTTGCAGGGCTGATGAAGCACCTCTGGGCTGTGGCCACCCCTGCCTCCTCAGAGCCTTGCTTTCCTGCCCTTGAGCCGGACAACGATGTGCAGTTACCCGACACATCCAGATTTTATTACTGCATGATTTTTATTCCCAAGCACCATTGAGAATGTGTAAGATCAGCTCTCAATTCCCAAGGCCTATGGACTTTAGCCCTCTTTCCAGAGCACCAGTAATCACGACATACCATAGCCTACCCATGCACAAAGTGCACAGGTCACTATAAAAAGCGATAAAGCATCGCGTGCCTGCGTGTAGGTCTCTGGGAAAAGGAATTCCTAACACCGCCACCCCATGGGCTAAGGGATCTGCAGGGCTGAGGAAGAAGTCTCCTTGTGTTCCCTTCTGAAGCTTCTAATTTTAAATTAAGTGCATATATTACAGCTGTTCTAATTCATTTTTTAAAAGCTGGTTCTAAACCAACGAAAAAGTCCAACAAAGAGCAAAGCAGAGTGCTGAGGCCTGGAGCGAGGGTCCCGGCAGGCGACCCCAGTTAACGGCTCCACTCTCTGCAATCAGAGGTGCCCCAGATGCTGCCAGGGGAAGCATCGCCTCCTTCAGGCCAGGTCTCACAGGACCCCTCCCGAGCCTCTCTCCTGTCACGCACTGAGGTCGCAGGACCTCCCGTGCTCCACAGGGCCCAGGCCCCAGGCCAACCCTGCTTCTCCTCTGCAGGGTTTCTAAGAGCAGCAGCTCAGCAACGCGGCCTCAGCCACTGGTTGTTCGGGTTCCCTGGGCAGGACCCAGGTTTGCGGATGGGGACACGAGTCTCCGGTCTCAGCTCGACTGATTATGAAATCCACAGGGCTACACAAGTCACCGAAAGCACACAAACTCTCCCACTCGCTCTTCCCTCCGGTCCACTGATCAAATTAACTTTCGGTGTGCAGGATATCAGACCCGGTCCAGGCAAAAGCAGGTAGGAAGGAAGGAAGGACCGGCCATACTGACACCTGGAGCCCACAGTCCAGGAACAAAGATCAGTGAGGCCTGGCAGCCACACTGACCTCCTCGGGCAGGACCAGGATGGCGTCCACCGCATTCTCCGGCCATTATCTCCCTACGTTCGAATCCTGGCTCAACCACGGCTTCTGAGCAAGTTGTGTAGCCTCCTGGGGCCTCAGTCTTTCCCTCTGCAAAATGGAACCACAACAGCCCCTGCCTAAGGTCACTGTCTGCGTTCCTAAGTAAACACGTGCCTCTGAGCCCATGCTCTTTACAACCTTGGTCTCCACACAGCCTTGAGAGCCACTCGACCAGGACCAGGGCTGCTCGTCTCTGCAACCCTGTCTTCAAAGCTGAGGTCCTGAGATAGGGATTCTCTTTCTGCAGCGATGAACAAAGCATTTGACAAGGCAGGATGAGCCCAGTCCCGAGACAAAGGTGGAGAAAGAGAAGGTGAAAAGGACATACAAGCAGGGGCTGGGAAAAGCAAAGGCCACAGCTGAAATGTGCCTCTCCTGAGATGACAAAAACTCCTTTAACCCCAGTCCAGCTTCTTGGCACAGGAACTGTACTTGATTCTGATTTTCTGGCACTGAAGACTGAACTCAGTCGTCTCCCACTGAACCACATGCCCAGCCCCGCCCCCCACTTTTGAGACAGTGTCTCCCCAAGTGGCTCAGTTGCCCAACTTGGGTTTTCACTTGACGGTTCTCCTGCCTCAGCCTCCCACAAGGGCTAGGATTGCAGGCACATGCCGCCCTGCTCCATTGACTAGCTGATTTTAAGGCTGCTTTTCTCTTGCTTTCCTCTGCCTGGCCAGGCTCCCTCCCCCTGGGCACAGTTCCTGCCCTGCCCCCGCCCCACGGCAGCCACAGCCCTGACCTCCTGGCTTCCCAGGCGGGCCAGCAGCCGGCCAGCCGGGTGGGGCAGGAAGGAGGAGGAACTCCCAGCACCCAGATCCTTAACTCCCTTCCAAAGCCCTGCTGATCCTAATCAGTGTGGGAACTGAGACACCGCCTCTTTTCATAAACTTTATCTCCTGCACTGCCTCTGATAACGCACCATAAATAAACGAGCCCAGGCCGCAGCTCCCAGGGGGAAGGGAATCACGCGCCCAGCTGGGAGGGAGGCGCACGTTTGGTTTCCTCCCCGGGTTCAGAGAGCAGACGCCTCCCGCACCCTGTGGCACCCTCCGGCGCAGGATAAGAAGCCCGGCTTCCCTTGCAGCGGCCTCGGGCCGCCCTACTGGCCTGTGCATCGGGAGTGGGGAGTGCGTGTGCCTACTAAGCCTCTTGCCTCGGGTCAAGTTCCTGGGGCTGTGTTGGACCTGGGCGTGTGGCTGCTTTATCACCAGCCCCTTTGGTCTGGAGCTGGGGCAGGGAGGGGAGGGACAGGGAGGGAGCAAAGGCCCGGGAGTCTCCAGGAGCCATGGGGTGGGGGCAGGGCCGCAAAGGCGCCCAGAACGGTGTGGGGAGGTGGCCTGGGGTAGGGGGAGCCCTGGGTGCTAGGCTGGCCCGGCCATGACTACAAGGGAAGGGAGGGACTCCTCCCTGTCCGTTAACAGTGTGTCAAAGTCCCCTGAGCAATTACTCAGCACCCTAGGTCAAAAGCATCCTTGGAGTTTGTACCTGGGGGACCCAAAAGTAACCTGTGATACATTTTGGAGGTGGGAGTTTGAGGATGACTTGAAGAATCTAGAAAGACAGAGCCCAGTGTGCAGGCCAGCTGCCACCACCAGGCTCTGTGGCCGCTGACAGCCACTGCCTCTCTCAGGGACTCAGTTTTCCCTGTCTGAATAGCTCTTCGACCTCACATCCTCAACAGGAAGTAATTAATGTCCTTCTTGTAATCCACTTCCAGGGCGTGGACAGTTTCTGTGACTGACCGTGGCCCAGGTGACTGGCCCTCGATTGCCCTTCAGGGGGCTGCATAGATTCGGGGAGTCCAGTCAGAATGAAGCTGGCCTTCAAGAGGCAAAGATTTGAACATGAAATCCGAGAAATTCTGAGAGCATTAGCTTCACGCTGCTCAGGCCCAAGTCTAAACTCACCATCTTCCTTCTACGGGAGACACTGGCTGGCTCAGAAGATCCACGCAGGGGATCTGTCATTCCCCTTAGTGGGAGGCAGAGCTGGGAGTCACACTGCTCCACGTGGCGGCTTGGGTGTGACAGAACTGGGCGTCCTGATAGCACTCCCTGGGGTGATGGGGAATGTGGCTTGCAAGCCGGCCCCTCGGCCACGGCTGCAAAAAGTTCACTTGAGAAACGGAAAGAAACAAAGGCCTGGTTCTTCCGAGCGCCCTGTCCCTACACCCTGTCCGGGGAACATGTGGCCCAGACAGCCTTTACTTCCTGCTCTCTGGACAGAAGCCACTCAGTCTCGCTACCTTCCTTTGCATAATGTCAAGAAAAATGAGTCACATTGAACTGTGATTTGTTGAGAAACATTGGCAAGAGGTTCCAGTTGCAATCGGAGTTGGTTCCTTGCGAAGGGACAAACACTCTCGATCACTGATTTATTATCATGTGACCGAGCCCCTAGGCCTTGGTGTTCTGGTCTGTGGATCCTGGGGTTGTTAGCAGTTCCTTCCCAGGTTGTCCCGCGGGGACTGTAACATGCGTGGGACCATCACGAGAAGTGGGAGCGACAAGTGTGCAGAACAGAGATGGGGAAGGGAAGCATCCCAATTCTTGCGTCTGAGTTTGTCTAGTAATGTAGAAGTTGGGACGGACAGGAAACAGAAAGGAAGAAAATCGCACGCTTCCCTCTCCTTTCCTCAGAAAATGCACATGCACTGGACACAGGACGGTCATGGAACTTCTCTAGCAGTTTAGGGGCCTCCCGGGACCTGGCAGCCCACCAGGTACAGTGTGGAGCACAGTGCGCCTCCTGCAGACTGCAAAGATAGCTGTGCTCTCAACACTCGGCTGGAAGAAAACTCAGTTTAGGTTCTGCTTGGGAAACGACGGAGTTGGACAAGCAGCTCTTCTGTTGAAGGCACGAAACTCCCAGGGCAGCGGGACTCCACGCCTTGCTCTTCCCGTGCTTTCTTCTCGGTGACGCTGTCCGCTGTCACCCAAGTGCCCCGGCGCTCAAGACAGAGCCAGTACCCAGGGCAGCTATTGTGGGGTGAATGGTGGCCCCCAAAAGACATGTCCAAGCCCTGGCCCCCAGTACCTATGGGTGTGGTCTTGGGAGAGGGACTCTGTGTTACATGGGGGTCCGCCTGGAGGAGGTTGCCCTGGGTTACCCGGGTGCACCCCGAATCCGGTGATAATGTCCAGTGCCCACCCCAGTGTCCTCATAAAAGGTACAGAGAAGACAGCAGAGGCCGAGAGATGCGGCCACGAACCAGGGTCTTCCCAGAACCTCGGCAGGGAGCTGCAACCCTGCTCACCGCATGATTCCAGACACTCGACTTCCAGGACACAGAGAGGATACATTTCTGCTGTTTTCAGACACGTAACCTGTAGTAATGTGTTATGGCAACCGTAGAAAATAAATACTTGCCCTTAGCAAAATATCTTTGTGAGCACCTCTCTTTGATATTGCTCTTAAAGGCAAGAGCTACTAACCACGACATTAATGGCCTGGGAAGAAAGCCCCCCGCCGTCTCTGTCTCTCTACCTCTGTCTCTGTCTGTCTGTCTCTCTCCAGTCCCCAGGGCCTCCATTACGGACAGAGGAGGGGTACCAGCTCCCCAGACGTGGCAGCTCTTCTTCATTTCTGGAGGAGATGCCGGTCCTGACACAGGCTCACCCCTTGATTATGGGCTGTGTAGAAAGCAAAGTCCACAGCTCCTGCACTGTGCACGGAATTCATTCTTGAGGCTGGAGGACGTGGAGACCAGCTCCTTCGGGCACGGGCTTCGAGGATTCCTGTGATTTGGTTTTTGTTGTGATGTCGTTTCTGTGGTTATATGGAGGACCCTGAATTCCAGAGAAGGGAGCATTACCCAGAGTCAAGGGCAAAATCAGGGCCGGGGATGTAGCTCAGTGGTGCTGCGCCTGCCTGGCACGCACAAGGTCCTGAGATCGATCCCCGGTAGGGGGGCAAAATAAAAAGTAGATCACAGGAAACAGGGAGATAGATCCTCTGCCGATGAGAAGGGACCCGAGAGAAGGAGGCAGGAGAACAGGATGGAAAGGAATGAAGGTGTGTTACGTACATGCACCAGCTCCGTTCAAGGAGTAAAGGTTATGCACCGCAAACATGGGCTAATAAAAATGAAAATGAAAATAAGAAAGTTCATTCAAAAGGGGAAGGAAAGGTCTTCTCCCACAGTACAGCCCATGGAGGCCTGCACTTCTCCCCCGGACTCTGGGTTCAGTGCCAGGAACGGGGCTCAGCAGGTGTGGCCAGGCCCTTCTGAAGCCCTCGGTTTCGTGCTATAAGGGTTTTCACTCCAGCCCTTTCTTTATTTTTCAGTTTGAGACAAAGTCTCACTGAGTTGTCCAGGCTGGCTTGAACTTGCAATTCTCCTGCCTCAGCCTTCTGAGTAGTTGGGATTCCAGGTATGCAGGACCATGACTAACTGCAATGAAGTTTTTCAGAGTACTAAATTGGCAAGATTGGAATCATATTGCTTCCTTCAGTGTAGATTTAATTACATTTTCAAATATATTTTGAGAGAGGGTCTCCCTATGCAGCTCAGAATGGCCTCAAATTCACAGGGATCCTCCTGCCTCAGCCTCCCAAGTGCTGTGGTTACAGACATGTGCCACTACGTCTGGCACAAGTTTGCCTTTTAATCCTTGGCTGGGAAGTTTTAGGGGAAGGCTTCACACAGAAGATGGTCGAGGTGTGGAGTAAGGTAGGCTGAGTGGGTGCAGGTCCATGGTCCACTGGGTCTCTGGCAAACGTCTTGGCTCTGGACCAGTCTAGATAAAGGGATGGATCGGGAAATAATTTTTAGGATCTGCCCTGGGTAAGGCATGGAGCTGGACATTGCTGGGTCCAGTCTCCCTTAGGACTTGGGAAGCCAGGTGGGGCCAGATTGCAGACGGCTTTGATCTGTTCCCCTACCAGCTGCCCACCCCTGGGAGGCCACTGGGGCATTCCTGCCTCTGAATCTCTGCCTCGAAGCAGCCTCCTGCCTGCCCCACGCCCTCTGCGTCTGTCTGTGTGGCCCAAGAGCCAATGCAGTGGGACAGGCAGGCCTCAGTCCTGGGCCAGCAGGAGGTGACCTTTGTCCCACCCAGGCCAGGGCACCTGGTGGAAAGGAACCTGGTCCTTATTGTACCAAACACCTGGGAGAGGGAAAGAGCCATTCAAGCTCATCTGTATTTGATTGAAGCAGCCCACAGGCTACACAGGAGCCTAGGACACAAATTATTTCTCTGGTTCCTTCCCAGCTGATTAGACCACCATGAAACGTCAGTGCACCCTGTGATTCCAGAAGGCCTCTGGGGGTGGAATCAGCTCCATTATAATCTCCTTTGGGCTGAATTTCACAACAGATGCTCCAGATGGGAGTGGGAACTAATTGCCCCCATCATCAGCCTTAGAGCAGAAGGCCCGCTCCTCCCAGGACCCCAGTAGGAATGGAGAAAGCTCAGCAAGACCAGAGCCCAGGTCTGCAGAGCCAAGAGCTCCTGTCTGCGGAGCTCAGGTCCAGCTCGCTAACTGCCACCACTGAGATTCACAGTGTCTCAAAGGACGTTGGGAGCAGGGCTAAAAGACAGAGAAAGCCTGGTGCATGCTGGGAGGCCAATGCAGGAGGTCTGCAAGTTCAAGTCCTGCTTGGCCTGTTTAGCGAAAACTTGTCTCAAAATAAAAAATGAAAGGGGCTGGTGCTGTAGCTGACACCTCTCAGACTGATGCCAAATGCTATAGAAAAGAAGGCAGCTCGAAAGGGTGCCTATTTGTCAAATCCGGGACAATCCATTTATCCCAATAAGAAATGATAGTGAAGGTTCATAACTACGGAGTAAAATAGGACTCCATACAGCCACGGTGATATGAATACCTGAGTGGAGAGAAGAGAAGGCTTTGTCCCCTCACACATAAAGGATAAATTAGAAAAGTGACCATTCGGTAACTACCATGGCAATAATTAATCCAGCCAAGAAACATTTGTATGTTAAATATAGTGGATGAAGGCCGGGCGTGGCGGCACACTTGGGAGGCTGAGGCAGGAGGATCTCTGTGAGTTCAAGGCCAGCCTGAACCCTGCCCAAAATGCATGACACAAATCTAATCAGGTGGAAACATCAGACAAATCCAACATGGGGGCCATTCTAGGAAATCACCATTACCCGCCATTCAAAAGGTATCAAAGTTCTGAAAGCCAAGGAAAAATTGAGCCACTGTTCTGCATGAAGGAAATGGAAGAGACAAGACAACTAAATGCAACTGATGATCCTTTTGCTTTAAAAGCACCATTTGATTTGCTAATAAAACTTGGCCCCTGAGGATTGCATGTAGTGATGTTTCAGTGTGAATTTCCTCATTTTGGTGCCTGCACTGCCAGTCTGAGTAGAAACGTCTTTGCTTGTAGGAGTTACATGCTATGTGAGAGTTACATAGTATTTGGACTCAGGGAAAGTATTCCTTGTTCTACTTTTGAAACTTGTTTTCAGGATGAAATTATTTCCAAATAAGCAATTTTAGAAAATGCCCCGATGCAAACATGTCAAAGTTGTGACTATTAAACATAGTTTTAGCCGGGCGTGGTGGCGCACGCCTGTAATCCCAGCACTCGGGAGGCTGAGGCAGAAGGATCGCTGCGAGTTCGAGACCAGCCTGGGCTACATAGTGAGTTCCAGGTCAGTCTCAACTACATAGTGAAAATCTGTCTCAAAAAACAACAAACAAAAAACAAAAAACAAAAAAAAAAAACACATAGTTTTGTCCCTTCTAGAAAATACTTTGTCTTCAAGGTTGTGACAGCCAAGCATCACAAGAGGCAGATCAGTGCCTTGCGAGAGAGCCTCATTTGTGGTAAATGTCTATAAATCAGTGTTAGTGCCCCACTGGTTGTCCTTGGTGATACCCAGTCATCAAGTAAGACCAACCTTTAGTTAACTGCACCAATTTCATTTTACCTTTGCATCTGATGCAGTCAATGAAAAATTGTTCTGGGAGAAAAAAAACAACTTAGGGTATTGAAATAACTTTCATTAAAAAAACAAAACAAAACAAAAAAAAACACTTTAGCAAATGCTTTTGAAAAATCTGAGCCGGGCATGGTGATGCACACCTGATCCCAACACTCTGGGAGGCTGAGGCAGGAGGATTACCTGCTGACACTCTCATTAAGCTTAATGCAACCTGGGCACAGCAGAAGAGAAAGAAAATCAAGTCTGTTGGTGACAAGAGGGCTGTAGTAGGCACCGCCTTCCTGTTTCCTTTGTGACAAATGAATGCCATCTACGGACACCAAAGGCTCTCTCTGTGCACCAGCCCTAAGTTGGGCTTCTAGCTTCTTCACCCCTTCTTTCTCAAAGCAGAGCAACGCCTGGGGGCTGCTTGGAGTATCTGACAGCTCTTCAAGGGCTCTGCTGCGACCCTCCCTTCTGTCCGACTGGAAGGGGCTGTCCCCGGTTCACAGTCCTGCCATGTTCCAAAAGTTCTGGTTAATCATCACTTAGAGCTTGCAAATAAGATCGCAAGTTATGGTTTGGTTACTCAGCCCGCAAACTCCCCCTGAAAAACGTGCAACGTTCACTAATGCACACACACAGCACGGCCATGCTGGGAATGACGGCAGGGAAAAGGTACTGTGCTCTGCACATTAAAGCAAGCTTTCGCAGGTGCGGAAATCCAGCCAGTACAGCTACTGAGACCACTGGGAAGAAGAGAGTTGAACCCTGCTGGAGCCCCAGCTCTGGCCTGCTCCCCTCCATCCCACAGCTCGGGCTCAGGACCTCCTCCCTGGAAAGTGCGGAACACCTTCTTCTGCTTCTCCTGAGGCCTCGCTGTGACATCTGCTCCAGGAAGTGTCTGGGTGAGTCGCAGAGGCGTGGCCTTGGGGTCTGGGCGTGGGCCTTCACCCTGTCTTCCCTGGCACTGCTCCCCTGCTCCCCTTCCCTGCCGCCATGAAGCGAGCAGCTCCCTTCACCGCACCCTCGCACCACGAAGTTCCTGCCTTGGAGCCAACTGACCATGGACTGAATCCTCTCAAAATAGGAGCCAAATTAAACCTCTGCTGGAGGTGTGAGCTGTGGGTGTTGGGAATTCTGTCCCAGCAATGGGAAGGCTGACTAATGTACCCTTGTCCCACAGTTGTAGACCCCAGGCCCATAGCACTTATGACACACTGACCTTGCTGTAATTTTGTTCTCTCTCTCTCTGAGTCTGACACACACACACACACACACACACACACACATGCACGCACAATTGGTCTCACTACACACAGAAAATATGACATTGGGACAAAAAGTAATTCCTGAAAGTAAAGTATTTAGGGGAGCAAATATAATTTTCCATTTACCACTAAATATGTATTTCATTTAGGTCAGCCTCCTAGTGATACTTGGTGGAATTATTTTATTTAAAACATCTGCGGAATATCCTATTTATCATAATACTGAGAGAAAGGAACAAAAAGAAAAGAAAGAAGTCATAAATAGCTATCAGAATCAACCCACTGCTGACGCTACGTGTAGCTATAAACTCACTGGATATGACGTGATTTGACTTTCCAAAACTGGTAAGACCATTGATGGTACTGAGGGTAAAAATATCCCTGAAATCCTTATTCTGTGATAGAAAAGGAAGGCAAGTCTGTCTGTATTCTCCATGCGTGTTCTTCTTCAAGACAAAGTTTATAAAATAATCTCAGACAGGGTGTAACATTTGCCAGACAGCTGTTCTAGGGAATGCCAAGACGATAATCCTTGGGTCTGTCATAGTCTTTTGCATTTTTTTCTTGCTTCAGTGAATTCTGGGTCTGGGCCAGCATGGGGACACGTGTTCAGGAAGTTCCAAAAGGCTCTAAGGAGATGTCATTTTCCTTGAGGCTTTTTATGGACTTATTTTGGATTTTGTTGTTGTCGTTTTTTGTTTGTTTTGTTTTGTTTTGTTTTTGAAACAGGGTCTATGTCGTTTAGGCTGGTCTTGAACTCACTATGTAGCCCAGGCTGGTCTTGAACTCACAGCAATCCTCCTGCCTCAGCCTTCTGAGTACTGGAATTACAGGCCTGCACCACCACGCCCAGCTCCTTGAGGTGTCTATGCCTGTTTCTGACCTTTGTAAGAAGGCAGTGTCTTGGTGAAGCCGTTCACCCTGCTCCTGACGTTCACCAGCTCAGTTCGCACCTGGTCGGATTCCCCTTCAGACCCCTGAGAAGTCTCCTATGGAGAGTGGATGAACCCCAGACAGGAAGCCACAGACTGGTTGGTCTCAGAACTGGAAGTCAGCTCCGGGTCACATGGCCTGGCACCTTCCCTTTTGATTGATTGGTCACTGTCCCTGTGCAGCAGGAATGAGTTTTATAGAAAACTAAATTCTTTCTATCAAGAAACATGTTCAAAGTCTCGTGGATATTTTAATACATGCAATAAGCTTCATGAAAGAATTCTGGACAGGAAAAGAAGGATTCTGTGCATTTACACAGGCCTAGACAGAAGCCCGCAGCCAGCCCTCCTGTCAAACCTTACAGTGCCAGTTCTCTGATGCCGCTGCTTCCTGATTCTGTGACTATCAGTAGCCATGGAGACAAGTCGTGAGCAGTGAGTGGTGCACACCTATGACTGCAGCACTCAGGACGCTGAGCTGGGATGTGAATCCAAGGCCGGCCTGGCTCACACAGTGAGGCCCTGTCTCAAAAACAAAGCAAAGTGAAAAAGAGACAACAGCGGACACAGAGCCTGGAGAACAGATGCTAACAGCAGGCACAGGCCACCGGAGGGATGTGTGAAACCACCCTGAGGTCCTGACTGATGTGGGCCGGAAACCAGATCTCCAGCCACAGAGGAATGGGAACCCACTCCTCTGCTGCCTTCCTGGAGTCTTCTTTTGGGTCCAGATCTCCTCCTGTTAGAAGGAAGGACGTGAGTCAAAGTGGGTCTGAGACCACCGGAACGGCTCCATTACACTCAGTCATCCAAACACAGTGATACTCCGTGGGTTAGGACCCAAGCCAGTCCCCGACAGTCAGAAAGGACTCTTCAGAATAGGGTGAGAAAACCCCCAGATTAGTAGGACTTCAGAGTTGTTTGATAAGAAGCAGGATGGAATTCACAGCACTGCCCAGAGAGAGGCGCCTGTGGAGGGGCCCAAGTCGGCCTCTTCTGCCCAGACTTTGGGATCCCCAGTGCTGTCTCCTCAGAGAGGAGGCCAGAAGAGACCAGGACGCAGGATGCAAAACGGCAGCTCATTTCAGTTTTCTAGTAGCCACAGTAAAAATAAAAGAAAAAGAAAAATGGGCGGAATTCAGTTTAAAATGTATCTAATCTAACTTCATGTGTTCAAAATGTCATAATTTCTACCTGTGATCCACATTAGACAGTGCTTAGTGAGCCCTTCTACCTTCCTCTGGCTGTGCTGCCACCAGGCGCTGGTGACCATTTTAAGCCGAATTTCTGTGCTCCGCAGCCCCATGGGTTGGTGGCTGCCACATCCCACTGCGCAGACCTAGGTCTCCTGAGGTCCTCAGTTCTCGTCCTGAGTTCCCCTGGAACCCTGCCGGCCTCAGAGCCAGGACAGGGCGGCTCTCCCGCTGCAGCAGCACTGCTGTGTCCCGTTGCCTGTCCCGACAGAAGTCACCAGCTGTGCTGCTAATCAGAAAGAGCTCCACAGGTAAGGCTTCTCCTGGTGGAAGACGCCTGGTGTTGGCGTCTCCCACGGACGTGTGATGTCCGCATCTGTTCTGAGTCCCACTCCCCCGGGGAGGTAGGAGAAAACTGAGGCTGGCAGAATTGGCAAGGAAGTGGGCTGCAGGGGATTTCGTGCAGTCTTGTGACTTCGGGTCTGCATAAACAGTACAGGAGGTGTTGACATGTTAGTGTATCTGGGCCTGTAGCAAATGAACCCTTATACAAACTGGACGAATGAACGAATGAAGAAACTGAATTGGTTTGAAATTCCCTAGAGGGTGTGGGGCAGGGCAGCCTCTGCTAAGGCCTGGGCTTCTCTGAATTGCCTGGAATGAGGGTTTCCGGAGAAGAAGATCCTAGAGAGATCCTAGAAAGATCTTCCCCACTCCAGTGCAATGGAAGTAACTGGTTAGAAGGAAGCTACTTAGGAGAGAGACTGTCTACCTAGCACCATTTTAAAATTATTATTTATGGTATTTTGGTGGGGGTGCCAGGGACCGAACTCAGGACTTTGTGCTTGCGAGGCAGGCAGCGGAACCACTGAGCTAAATCCCCGGCTTAGTGGCCATTTTTATCCTTGGAGTTGAATCCACTTTCTGTATTTCTGGAGGAGGTAAATCATTCAGAAGGACCTCAGGCCCTGGATGCTGAAACGAAAGGAACCTCGAATGCTGGAAACCCCTCCCCTCCGTGAACGCAGTCTCCAGCAGGTCCTCGGTCCCGTCTGTGCAGTCCCAGGTGCCACTTCACATTCTCTGGGGGACAGCCCAGTGGGTGCCAGCTCCAGCACCTCACTCTGGGCCCTCCAAACCCTCCTTTGCAGAGGTGGGCTGGTGTTTGGGGTTCACATATCAGCCAAGCCCATGAGAGGACCTCGGCAGCAGCTCTGAGTCTTGTCGTGTGCCTTCCAACTGCGCTACCTTTGGGGACCCTGAGGGAGTTCTTCACCCCTTCCTTAAAAGAGCTCACCACTACCAGGGGAGACACCAGAAATGAGAGCACAAACATCGGTGTCTTCCACGGTCAAGTTCTTTCCTGAGTCCCTCTGTCAATCCATTAGTCACCACGATTTTCCTCTTAGCAAGTTTCTCTGCCTCAGTCCTTCAGCCAGAGAGGGGAGGTAACACTGTAACTTAGACAGGGGAGATGACAACTTGACTAAAAGGTTACATTGTGCAAAGTGAAGCAGTGTTTCATAGTAGTCCTTCATAAAATTCGGATTCTTCGCAAACAGCTTCTAGCTTTTTTTCCCCCTCCAGAATCAAAATGATCTGTTAAATTGGGCGTGGTGATGTATACCAGTAATGCCAGCACTCAGGAAGCTGAGGCAGGGTGATCACTGAGAGTTCAAAGCCAGCCTGAGTTACATAGCAAGACTCTGTCTCAAGAAAGAGAAAAAGAAAAAGAAAAAATTGCTCTTGCTAAAACTCAAATCACTTTCACTCGCCTGGCCCGACATTGCCTTTAGTAGTTTCCCAAATATTCCTTTGTACTGGAATCCCCAAGGGGATGCTGGCAGAAAAATGCAACTTGATGAGCCCCTCCCTGGATCCTGGTTTAAGAGGCCAGGGTGAGGCTCAGGAATCTACATTTTTATCTCATACCCAAGGGGGATTCTGCTGTAGGTGATATGGCACCGACCCAGCTTTCAGCACAGCCCGGGTCAGCTGGCCCCGGGCCCACCATTCCAGCCTCAAAATCCAAAACTCTGTGCCTTCATCAGCAGGGTCCAGACTTGCATCGGGCAAAATGAGAAGCCCAGCAAAGTCGAGCCTGCTCACGTTTCTCCGCAGAATTGCTGAGTGCCGGGCCTGAGGGTCTCCATGGGAACCAGACTCCACGACAGACCAAGTGGGCGACCACAGGGGACGGCAGAGCCATGATTCCAAGTTCCTGTTCTCTCTCAGCATCTCCCTTAGAGACCAGCGTCCCCCTGGTCTACCCTTAAAGTACCTCAGGGAGGGCAGCTCTCGGTTTGGGGGAGGAAGTTGAGACCAGATACCAGAGGAGGCCTGAGCCCTGACTGAGCCCTGAAACCCAGCAACACTCCTGCCCCAAACTCATGGACTCCTGCAAAGAAAAAAACAGCTTTTCCTCTTATGAATGCCTCTGCGTCAGACACCTAAAAAGTCTTGATGTACTTGTGGTCCTGTCAGGGAACTTTACAATACTTTTTTTTTTTTTTTTGAAACCCAAATATGAAATCCAAGCACTTTTAAAAGGTGTTTAAAGTTCCTGTTAAATGTCACTGAGCGGGGCTTCCTTCTTGACGAATTCCAGATCAGAACAATTGGCTGGGATCTGCATCCTCACTGAGGTGACAGCGTCCCTCGGCCACCCCCTTGTGCCTTTCCTGTCACCGTTTTTGGAAACTATTTGTGAAATATAAGTTACATGCAGTCACACCGGGTAAGGGTGAGTCCTAAGCCCACTCACTAATGTCCTTAAAGGAGAGGAAAAGCACGAGAAAGGACAATGCCGGGGAAGTCGCAGACACACAGAAGAAAGCGCGAATCACCGGCAAACCCCAGAAGCTGGCGGGAGGGAAGGAATGACCCTTCCCTAGAGCTGCAGAGACCGCAGCCCCTGCAGGACCTGTTTCCATCTGCCCCACCCCTCAGCACCATCAGAGAATGGATTCTATCGTCCTAAACTCTGTGAGAATTTGTTAGAGCAGCCCCAGGGGTATAATGCACTGCCCAAGAGGACTCTCTCTTCATGAAAGCAGACTCCGCTGGTTCTCCGATAGATTGCACAGGTTAAACTAACTTGCCCCAGCCGGATCCTCCTGCCTCAGCCTCCTGAGAACCTGGAATTATAAGCATGGGCCACTGCTCCCCGCTAACTCTTCTCTGGACAAGAGCATTCCAACTTCCTTTAGGGCTCCTCTCTTCCAACTATGTGCAGTTTTGGGGGATGCTGTTAAGGTTCCTTGGCGTGCCCCAAAAGGAGCCAAACTTTGTCAGTTGGACTCTCACTGCGGTTTGGTCCAGAGCACAGGGAGGCCAGAGGGAAGGTAGGGTGGCTCCCACCACCTGCGGAGCCCCAGGGGACTGTCCACTGGGACCGCTGGCCCTGCTCCACCCTCTGAGAGGCCTTCCCTTCTGCCTGAGTTGGCCAGGAGCAGTTTTATTCCCTGCAACCAAAAACCAGAAGGGAGGCGCCTCCCGTCCTCCGAGCTACACACACAGCTTCATGTAAGGAAGACATGCTGCTAAAAATACAGTCCCCATGCCTTCCGCTGAGCTTTGGAGCCAGTCCTTTTGGGGATATGAATTCATTTCAGAAATCAAAACAGCTCTAGATAAAAGTTCTGTCCCCTGAACAACCACCATTATTAAGTATTTCTTTCTCCCAGACAAAATGCATGAGAGAACCAGCGGGGCTTCCCTTCTCACCCTTTGTGCTTTCTGGTTTAGGGTTCGTGTTAGATTGTCCTTGAGAGTGTACTCTTCTGTCCCCTTTCAGCAGTGCAGATCTTTGGTTTCCATTTCCAACAT
The DNA here is from genome assembly GCF_012274545.1 of Fukomys damarensis. NCBI lineage: Eukaryota > Metazoa > Chordata > Mammalia > Rodentia > Bathyergidae > Fukomys > Fukomys damarensis. Next base: position 45,272,679 of record NW_022900924.1, on the reverse strand, counting down.
TTGCAATAAGATCTCTCACGTCTCTAAGTGAAGAGTAAATTACAAATAAATAAAGACAGAGGGACATCACGTGATCTTCCTAAGTCCTATCACGTGGGATCCATGGCTGACACACCCAGGCTCCAGAAGCATTCGGTCCACTCCTTGGTCCAGCTGCATCGGGACTGGGAAGAAGCTGGATCAGCCCACCCCTCTCCCTGAACGCTCCGACCTGTTACCCCAAACTCTGACACCGTCACCACCCTCCAGGACCTGCCTCAGACCCCTGAAACCTGACTTCCACGTGTCCGGAGGCTTTCACAGAGCAAACCTGGCACATTCCTAAGCCCAAAGTCAGAGATCCCTGGGGCAAAAGGTCACAACACACCCTCACCTCTCGCTGCCAGAAACTGGTGAAAAGCACAGGTCCCCCAGGTCTCTTCTGCTTTCCTTTTCGTATTTTTCTGTCACCTGAAAGAGCTGCCCATCAGGAAGGCATTTCCTTGGGTGACCATTTAGTCAGAGAACGGCCATCTTTGTTTCCAACCCCAGGGCTTAAAAATAACACCGATACCAACTTCTCTCAAATCTGAGAAGTTTGGTAACAACTTGAATAAGCCAGTTACTCCTTTTGTGCCTCAGGAAAAAGAAAAAAATAAAATAAAGAAGAACTGCAAAACACAGCCGGGACTCATAGCATAAAACCAGACCGTGGGACTGAAAAGATATTTTCCCCAGTCAGATGAAAGACGGCATGTAAGTGCGAACGGCTCCATGTACATTATTAAATTTCTATTGCACTTGATTAGTTATGGAGTGACATTTTGACTGCTTCCGCTGTGTAATTCTCATAACTCCACCTGCCTGACATTTCCTTCCTCTCTCAAGTGCAGGCAGAACAGGTCCCGTTTTGTGGGACAGAGGTCACCCTGTAGAATTCCAGGGACACATTCCAGAGAAGGCCGCTGCTGCCTAGGCAAAGCACACAGGAAACCTAAAGGCCCCCAGAGCAGCTCAGCTTTACCTCTCCAGGGGGTGGACCCTTGGGTGTTGCCCAATGAAACACAGAGAAAATTCCTCCGGAAAAAGGCAAAGAATTCCCAATCCTTTTACCTCCTTGTGGCCCTTGGGGGTAGAAACTCACTGAGTACTCTTTTTTCTTTTTCTTTTTTTTTCTTTTTTTTTCTTTTTTTCTTTTTTTGGTTTTTTAAGACAGAGTCTCACTATGTAGTTGAGACTGACTTGGAACTCACTATGTAGTACAGGCTGGTCGTGAACTCAAAGTGATCCTCCTGCCTCAGCCTCCTGAGTGCTGGGATTACAGGTGTGCGTCACCACGCCCGGTTTGAATACTCTTCAGACTCTGAGCAGGCACTCAGAAAAATCACAAAGATTAAAATTTTAGCATGTGTTGTGCAAAAGAAACACAGAAAGCAATGAGGACACTAGGAAGGGGGAGACAGGACGCCAAAAACAAAGTTTGATTTTTTGAAAAGAAAATAAAAACTCCATGACGTCAAAAGTAACCTCTGCCGTGCTGAGGACAGGGCAGTTTTTGAGCCATCCTGGCTCCAACCAATCCACCTTCCCACTGTTCCTCGGGTCACAGCCAGAGGTTTGAGGTTCAGCGGACTCCAACACCCGCCCCTCTGGGAGGTGACCGTGCTGGATAGAGCCTGAGTGTCATCGGGGGAGCAGGGCCTTGTCTCCTGCTCTGGCACTGTGGTGCCATCCAAGAACAGGGTTAGGGCTGGGAGTGTAGCTCAGTGGTAGAGCGCAGCCTTACTCAGCACGCACAAGGTCTTCAGTTCAACCCCCAGCACTGGAAAAACAAGAGTGGTGTTAGAGACCAGTCCCAAAGCGGTGAGTGGTGGCCTCCCTGCCGTGTGACACTGGGGCTCCTTGTTTCCCTCCAAAGTACCCCAAACAGTACAAAAAAGCAAAATCAGACCCTCAAGGCCTGACAGCAAGAGACCTGAGTAGTACACGCTCACCTCAACCAATCTCCCATCTACTCCAAGCAAAACCTGCCTCTATAGTTTGTGGCTGAACTCAAAAGTTCGTGCAGAATTTGCATCCTCCTCCACCATCAGTATTCCAAATTACCACTGGGCAGATGCTTAGCTCTGGGAGGTAAACCAAGTTTATCCTGCTGTTGTAAACTCTGGATCACCACCTGCTGTAGACTTAGATCTTAAATGTCAACGAGGCCCCCAGTGCTCCAGGCTTGCTCCCAGAGAGCTACAGGAAGGTGCAGGTCCTTTAGGAGGTGGCCCTGAGGGAGGGGCTCAGATCGTTAGGGTCCCAGAGCACAGCGAACCCTGTTCTCTTCCCCTTCCACTTCCCAGTCACAGGGAGAGTGGCGTTGCTTTGCCACACACGCCCACCAGGTCGGAAACCAAGGCAGTGAAGCCCAAAGCTCTAAAACAGAGAACCAAATCAACATTTTCCTTTCTATTTCGTTATCTCTGACATTTGCTGTGGTGACGGAACGCTGGCTAACACCCTACCACAAAGCGAGACTATAACCCCAGGCTAAGGAGCACGGTCTTAAATACGTGCTTCTCTTGAAGAAGCGAAGATGTGGCCATTAGGCTGTGGACACAACTGGGCAGCTGCCCTGTGTGATCGCGACTTGACAAGAAGGGGTTCTGACACCCACCGATGAGTTCCTAGCTGAACTGCTGCTGGGAGGTAGGGCCAGGTTGGAAGAGGCGGCCCTGGGGGTGGCTTGGAGGCCCATGCCCCTCCCCAACCCCTGCCTTCCTTTTAAACTTCCTGGCCGCCACGATGTGCTCTCTGCTCTCCAGCGGCCACGACGTGAGCAGCTTCTGCTCTGCCTTGAAGCCTCGCTTTGGAACCAGTGGACTATGGACTGAGACTTCTACAAGCTGTGAGCCAACGCAAAGCTCTCCTCCTTTAATGTGTGGGTGCGGGTATTATGGGATTGACGAGAAAGTGACTAAAACTGCATGGAATCTAAACTTGGAACCCAAACTTGGAAGAGTTAGCCAAGATTTGGTAATTTGATAAGCACTAGGCATGCAACGTGAGAGAAAGAAGAGGCAAGACATAGACCCCCCGCAACCCCCATACAGAGCACTCTGTCTAAAGGATCGAAGTGAGGGAGAACATGGTACCTTCTACTAAGCGTGGTCCCCTGTGCTGTCTAAAAGAGCAGCCTCTGGGAACTTGGTTACCCTGAATCCTGAAGTCTCCATCCTTTTCAAGTTCATCACAGCCCGATGGCCAGATCCTGGTGTCCTTGCATGAGCGGTACAAGAGGAGGCAGCAGGAACTGAGCCACAGACGTGAACTCTCCACCCCACGCCACACTCTCGACACCAGCCCGATGCCGGCGCCCCCCACCATCCGCCTGTTCCAGGGTCCTCCTCACCAGCTCAGGCTCACACAGCGAGACACCAGGACGTGGGACCCTGGAGGGGCACAGTCACAGCTGAGCCTCATCACGTTTGTGAACACTTTCCACGGATACTCCAATTTTCACACTCATGGTGCTTTCCCGGTCATTTCCCAACATGAGCACAAACACTGGTGGAAAATTCGAGTCCCTCCATGCCAAATTCCCAGCTGAAGTCGAACAGGACAAGGCTCTGGCTTCCTGCTTCAGGGACCATTCTGAAAACAAGTGCCCTTTTCAAAGTGTGCTTTGGGTCATTGCCATGATTTGGGTGTAGAACGTCCCCCGCAGCTCGGCCCCCAGCTTGGCACTACTGGTGGCGACCTGAAACAGTGGTGTCTGTATCAGGGCATCGGGCATGGCCTGGGGATCCCCGCCCTTCCTCTCCGTAGGTTTGCTTCCTCCCCGCACCCACCGCAGTCTGCTGCCACAGGGTCCAAGACAGTGGGGCCAACGCTCACAATTGAAATGTGCAAAACGGGAGCCAAAATAAACACCTTCCCCTTCTAAGTTTGATTACCTGAGGTATTTGCAACCATGATGGAAAGCTAACACAGCCACCTTTGTTTGTGTGTGCATTTTCGTGCTTTTTTGTTGATTTTGTTGTTTAACATGACCCCAAAGCACAGTGTCAATGTTTTGTCTAGCTTTTTCTGTATTCTTTTTTTGTTTTTTTGAGACAGGGTCTCACTATGTAGTTGAGACTGACCTGGAACTCACTGTGTAGACCAGGCTGGTCTCAAACTCACAGCGATCCTCCTGCCTCAGCCTCCAGAGGGCTGGGATTACAAGTTTGTGCCACCACGCCCGGTTTATCTAGCTTCTTCTAAATGCAAGTCGGCTCTGACAGTGTATTACAGAAGTTTCACTCAAAGTCATGGTTTCAGCAGTTATGGTGCTGTCACGTGTTTGTTGTTAATGAATCAACAACACATTTAAGGTGTCTTTAAACAAGAACACACAAGATGCTGACAAATACATTGTGATGAGTAGTTTAAAAGAACTGAACCTTGTATCTTTCCTAGTGGCAATGGCGTGGTATTTGCTAATTCAGTGTTCACGGCCACATTATAGAATACTGAATGAAGGCAATGGACTGTATATGCACATAGATTCCAAAGACTAGAGACTGTCTTTCTAGCTCAAAAGTTGATTCCTATATGAATTATTTTAATACACTGCTTTGGCAAACAGACCCCAAAGTTCATAAGAATTCAAATACAATAGATGTTCATTTCTTGTCTTCATATCAGTCTGGAGCAGGGAACAAACTAGCCCAGGGACCCAGGCTGGATGGATGCTGACATTACAATACGGCTTTCACAGGTGCCCTGGCTGTTATCTTCGTGTGGCCAATAGGGGAAAGAAATATGCAGGCATGCACTTGAGATGTTTTGACAGGCCACACCTGGAAATGGTACCCATCACACCTGCCTACCTTCCATTGGCTGCAGCTCTGTCATATGATTATGCCTAGCTGCAAAGGGGTATGGGAAATGTAGTCTGGCTGCATGGCCAGGAAGATGAGCACAAGATTGCCTTGACTGCCCGTAGTCTCAGCCAAAGAGTACTTGCTTTTTGTTGTTGCTGTTTTTGTTTCCTGTTTTGTTTTTTGTGTTTTTTTTTATGCTTTGTTTTTGCATACTGGAGATTGAGTCCAGGGCCTTCACATTGAGCTACTTGCTGAGCCCTTTTTATTTATTTATTTTTTAAATATTGAGACAGGGACCCACTAAGTCACTAAGTCCCAGAAGGGGCTCCAACTTTTGATCCTCCTGCCTCAGCCTCCCACAGTACTGGGATCCCACCCCACCCCAGTACTTGTTTTAAAAATTCATACAGAGTCAGGTTCAGGCCAAGGTCTATGATTGCCCACAGAGATTAATAATTTGCTTACTCTTCTTTAATTCTTTTGCAAATATTTGCTCATAGTCTATTCTGAGATAAAACCGGAATCTGTGTGGGATGAGGAAGGGAGAAAGCCATGCCTCGACCCATGGGAACGCTGCCTGACCACTGGGTCTGGCTCCTGAGCCATGTGAAGGTCTGGTGGTGATTGTCTCCAAGTGCAGCCCTTTCCTAAGGCTCTTCTGAGTCAGAGCCTTGGGGTGCGGTGCAGCTGGGAGACGGCCCAGAGACCCCTTCGAGGTGTGCGGGATCAGGAATCTCCCAGAGGAGGCACAGACCCACGAGCTCAAGCCTGCTGAGAGAGGACACCTGGCTCTGGGTGGGGAGTGCCATGGCCTCCGTAGCTCCCAAAGGTGGAGGTCACACCTGTTGGGCCAGGCCTCCAGCCAGACCTGACAATAGCAGTCTCAGCCCTTCCCTCAGTGTGAGGCCAACCATGAACATCCTACGCCTGAGAGGTGGTCCAGGTGAGTTCCCTGAACGCAGGGACCTTGTTTCCAGCCAACACGCCGAGAAGGAGGCTTCGGAAACATTCCAAGGATTTCCTACAGCCAAGGCCTTGCTGTGTCCACATAACCTGGCTGAGGTGAAAGGAGCACAGGCAGGTGGTGTCCCACAGAAAGGAGCTGCAGATTCTGTCCTCCCCTCCCCTGTCTCTCCTGAATCCCCTCCTGAAAGACTCCTGTTCTATAACCCAGCAGCTTCTGAAACAGGAAAGCACAACAGTAATGGTTTCACACAGTCACACTGACCCGTGTTGCTCCGTTGAAGTCTTCCGGTGACTGGTGAGATCAGTATTGTAATCCTCATCCTCACCTTGAGGAAACTAAGGCTCAGATGAGTTAGGTAACACGCCCATTCCCCACAAGTGAGAAGAGGCTGAGTCAGGCGCTTCCCGCTGACCACAGGGTCTGTATTCTTAACCTCCCAACTTCCGGGAATGCTGCTTTTAGTCCAGGGGGCTGCGTGACCCGGTCAACTGCAAATCTGCTCACCCACTCCCTTGGTTACTTCCCTTCCAGTGGCTCCCGTCTCAGGACCTATGGCTGCCCCTACCCTCTTCCTGGGGCTCAGAAGGCACAGCAGAACAGAAGTTCTTTCTTAGCTCTCCCTGGCTTGTGCCTTCCTGGCTGCCTGAGCGACACATTCGCCCTTGACCTTCGCCTACAGCAGCGCCCAGGCCAGGCAAGATGGGCCTGGACCTTGGGCTTCCAGCTGCTCCTCGACCTCCTCTGAGCCTACAGTTTCCCCTTTTTAGGGGAGGGTGAGGACCGCCCCTAGGGGTTTCCAGTTCACTGGTTCTAAAACTTCTCTGGGGAAAAAATGGTAACATTTTAGACCATCCTCAGTGGGCCTTTAGAAGGCAGCATTACCTGATGAAGCCACAGTGGCCTCCCAGCCTGTCCTCTGTGCGGATGGCCGCCATGTCTGGCCCCATTTCAATCCTTTTTCTCTTTTTTTTATTGTTTTCTGAGTACAAACGCTGTGGATTAGTGTGGGTAGGAAACCATGACAGTCTCTGGCCTTTGGGACAGTTCCGCTTTTGTGCTTTCCGTCTTGGCTGTGGCCACGCCTTCCTCTGGGTGTGGCCACGCCTCCCCAAACTCTCCGAGACCAGTTCTTTGACAGCACCGAGGACTTGGCAGGAAGGGCCAGGGATGCCACGGCTGGTTTCCCAGGAGCCCTGGGTCCTGCCCAGCTTCCCAGCTGGGGTGCACTGAGCAACAGCAAGGCTTAAGAGAGTTGCCAAGATCTACAGGCCCAGGCGGTGCTCCCTGCTGCAGGGACATTAGGAGCTGGCCAAGGGCACAGAATCGAGTCATGGGACCCGGAAGCCAAGGAAAGCAGCTGAGCCTGACTCAGCTGACAGCTTTCTGCAGCCCCTATGCCTCACCACACTTCCCAGGGCCTCAGTTTCATCCTCCCTCAGGGTAATTGCAGGTAACCTGTGATCCCAGCAGTCTAGGAGGCTGAGGAAAGAAGACCAAGTTCAAGGCCAGCCTCAGCAATTTAGTGCCTTGGCAAGACCCTGTCTCAAAAATACAAAATATAAAATAGATAAAATAAAAAAGGACTCAGGGTGTAGCTCACTACCAAGGCCCTCAGTTCAATCCACATACTGCAAAAGAAAAGAAAGAAAACTCCTCTCCCTTCTTGAGATCAGAAGGTATTGTTTTGACTAACATTCAAACTAAAAGACTTCAGGTTGACCTAGGATGACCCCAGGAGTCTTAACATCCGGGAACCATCTTCCTGGCCTTTGCCACACACCTCCCAGGGAGGGGTGTGGGGTGCAGACTTGTCATACCCATTGCCCTGTGCCACTCAAATCTTCCCACCAGGGAGGGCCAACCGGTCCTGCCGGTGCCATGAAATCAAAACAAAGTTCTGTCTCCCGGGCCACCTCTTCCTCAGTGGCCCTAACTGTGCACACCGGCAGGAGTCATGGTCTGGTGCCCCAGCTCTAGATAGAGAACTAGACCTCTGGCCTGCTGCCCTGCTCTGACACTGGACCCCAGGATGGCATCCCAGCTGTGGAAAAACCTGGTCCTGCGGCTGTGGAATACCTCCCGTTCCCTGGTCTGGTGGCTGTGAGACTTCAAACTCGCCATCCTGGGAGTAATGTCCTTACAAGGGTCCGGCATGTGCTGGGGAAGGGTGGGGAGGTCAAGGTTTGGGGGCAGCGATCTTTTGAAGGGAACAGTTTGGTGTGCAGATAAACAGTCACCCTTTGGTGGCTCTTGGGGTTCAGGCATTCAGGAACAGCT
>NW_022900924.1:45237597-45264391 GCF_012274545.1 Fukomys damarensis | reverse complement strand
GAAGCAGCTGTTGCCTCTGCCCCTGGGCCCTTGCTGGCTGCCTGTCAGGTCATTCTGAGCCCTGGAGTCGCAGTGAATCACCTAGTTTCACAACCCAACTCCAGGGCTGGTGCATCTGTCACCTGCTACTTGGGACCTCTCTTCCTACTCTGCCCTTTCCCTAGGGCCCCAGCCCAACCACAAAGGAAGCGGTGTCCTCACAAAGCTAGGCTGGTACAGCAAGGCCTTCTGGAGCTCAGCAGCACGGGATGAGGCTCAGCGCTTGCAGGAGAATGAGTGCTTCCAGCCCCCAGGCCAGGCCTGCAGAGGACTCTTACCTGGTCCTCCACCACCTCCTGTGGCCGAGGCCAGCACCTGGGGAGCAGGCTGTGGCCTGCAGCAGGTTTGTGGGTCCTTGGCAGTCATGGCTGCAGATAAGGAAGCTTCATGCATACGGCACCAGGCCGTCAGTGACACCAGGAGCGAGGTTTCCTTCTCAAGGAGAGGAGAAAGCAGAACACTGGTGCAGACCGCGGGAGTAGAGAGGACCGAGCAGAACCCGGCCCTCACCGCACCCCTGGACACAGCTGCTCTGCCAAGACTTTGGGCGAGATCCAGACAGGTCCCCCACTGCATGCAAGTCCGGGCTGCTATTCAGGAAGGCCACAAGGGTCTGCGTGGGTTCGGAGTGGCAGCTCACCAGAGCCACTGACTTACACCAGGGCTCTGCCTTGCAGTCTAAGGCAGCGAGGCCAGGAGAGGGGCGGGGCCTTGCTCAGAGTTAGCTGGCCACTGGGGACAGAAGGATCTGAGTCTCTTCTCATCATGATGTTTCCTCCGGGGGCTTTAGGAGAGAGGGGCTTTGTCCCGGGGCACATTAGAATCATCTGGGAATTTAAAAATATATAACGACAGATCTTCAGATGGGGGGGGAAAGGTGGCACCACGGCCCGCACTTGAAATCCCAGCTGTCACTGGAGGCTGAAGCAGGAGATTCACTGTAAATTCAATCCTGGGCAACATAGTGAGTTCAAGGACAGCCCAAATCATGTAGTAAGACCCTGGCTCCAAATCAACAACAACAATAACAATAATACTAATGAGAGAGAGAGAAAATAGTATAGAGCACAAAGGAGGAAAACCTTTTTTATAGAAGGAATCTTTAGGTCCATGACAATAACTTTGTCATAAGTGGCCTATATGTCCATCAACAAAGGAATGGATAAAGAAAAGCTGGTATTTACACACAATGGAGTACCATTCTGCCACAAAGAAGGATAAACTCAAGTCGTTTGTAGGAAAACGGCTGCGACTTGAGATCATAACGTTAAGTAAACTAAATCAAACACAGAAGCTTAAGTATCTCATGGCTTCTCTTGTATGAGAAACTCAAATAAATAAAGAGCAAAATAAAAGGCAGGCAATAGGAACCAAGAAAGGGAGATAGGTTTTTTTTTTTTTTAAGGAATGGGACCAAGGGATGGGGGAAAGAAGAGACAAGAGAGCTATGTGAAGCCCAGTGGTGACAGAGGAGTCACGCGCGGTGTCACATTCTGGCCCATCTTGGCCTTCCTGCTTACAGAGCTGGCCTGAAAGCAGTGCTTGGCTGTCCTGGTCACACCTGGGCCAGTGGGTAGGACCCAGGCCTCAAGCCCCCTAAGGGTTCCAAAGGGCAACCCAGCTGAGAACTGCACCCTGCTGGGTGTGTACAGCTGGCCCTCAAATAGCACAGTATGAAAATGTCATTTCCTCCCCAAGAGGCCGGTTTGAATGTGTCTCACCCCACCCCACCCACCTCTCCTCCCACACCGGCGAGTGGGACACCGGGGACAGCCTGGCCTTCTGACCGGGGCCTGCTGTGCAGGGGTGGGACTGTCCCCAAACTATGGCTCCCACCAAGACCAGACAGGCAGGACTTCATCCCAGGAGGCTGGAAGGGGAGGGTGGATGGTGTGGGGAGGGATGGGCTGGGCCCAGCCCAGGCTTGAGGTCAGGAAACACTTCAGGAGGAGGCCAGGGGTGCTGGCAACCGGGTGCAGCGGTAGTCCTGACCACACCCGCAACTCCTCCCTGTGGCTCTCCAGGTGCCCGGGAGGTGGGAGAAAGGCAGTGTGACGGCCGCATCCCTTCCATTGCTCCCCAAATCAGCGTCCCAGAGGGGAGAGGGGGAAAGCAGACCCTGGAGATGGAAGAGAAGTCGGCCGGAGGAGACCAGAAAGGGTGCGTGAAAAAGTCAGGACTTGATTTGTGTATGCGCCGACTCCCCATAAAAATGCCATCTTTATGCATCGCACATATATACTAAAAAAAAAAAAACCAACAAAAAAAAACAAGAAACTAATAAAAAGAGAGAGAAAGATGAGAGAATTCATGAGAGGGTGAGCTAGTTCCAAGGGTGCACTCAGGTTTGGGGTCCTAGAGCTTGTTTGTAGTATGATCAGAAAATACAAAGCACGCTAAAAATCTTTTAAAATCTATGGCAGTAAATAACTTTGTGCCGTGAGTCGCCCTTAACACCCTCCCTCTGGTTTGACACTTATTCCCTTGCTCCGCCCGCTTTCTGAAGCCGTTCTGGAAGCCCTTTCCTGGGTGTCTTTAGCCGTGCTGTCCAGGCTGCCTGGGTGTCCCGAATGGAGGCAAAACCCTGACCTTTCGTGGCCACTTTGAAAAGGGAAAAAGGCCAGTGTCACGCAGCGCCAGCCTGGTGAGGAAAGTGGAGGCCACACGGTCCTGGGTTTCTGAGCCTGCCTTTCTGCTGGACGGCACTGGGCAGCAGCCTCTTCCTTCATACAGACCCTCGTGAGGGAGCACCTGCAGAAGTGCTTCAGAAGGCAGCAAGGGTGAGGGGCTGTGTGTGCCGAGCAGGAGGAAAGGTTTTAAGGGGGATGCGTGGCACTGTCTTTTCCTGTAATAAGTGTTTGAACTGTGTGCGCTCACAGTAGGGGTTGATCGCCGGTTGTGCAAAGGGAATCCATGAGCCAACACACACCCTGGGACAGCTGGGCCCCGTTCTCCTCAGGGCAATGAGCCAGTCGTCGGATGGAAGCCGAGGACTTCAAGGGTGCTACCGCAGAGCCCTGGCGAGTGCTAACGGGATACCCCTGAGTCTAGGGGTGGGGTGCAGGGAACGAGGTGTCTCCTTGCGCCGCAGAAACGGCTCTAAACTGGGATCCAGGAGACCAGAACACAGGAGCCGCCTTCCACCAGTCACCTCTGGGGCAAAGCCGTTTGTGTCTGAGTCACGGTTTCCTCCTCTGGAGAGTGGGCCTGCTAATTCTTGTTCCACCTGACTCATTCACCGTTTACGAAACCCAATCCATCTGCTCTGTGAAAAGCAGCCCACGAGTGTTACGCCAGCACCACGGAGGTGTCCAAGAATCTGCACAATCTGCGGGGAGATGCGCGGAGGGCTCGGACGCCGTCGTGTGCCCAGCTGTGTCCCCTCCCCACCCCCCATATCCACAGTCCTCCCTCGTCCTCCGAGCTCAGTCTCCTTCCACTTCCCCTTCCGGAGCAGGGCTGCCTCGGCCCTCAGAGCCTGGCCTCCGCCGCCTCTTCCTTCTTGAGTGGAGCAACCCGTGTGCTCTCCCTCCCCCAAGTTCTTTTAGTTTCTTTTGCTATTGATTTCCAATTTCATTGAATTATATCATCTGATAATGTTCATGGAATAATTTCAATTCCTTTGCCTTTACTTAAGCACATTCTATGAGCTCATATGTGGTCTATTTTGTAGAACTTCCATGTGCATCTGAGAAGAATGTGTATTCTGATGTGGAGTGGAACATCCATTTGTTCAAAAGTTTGTCTGAGTCCTTCTTCCTCTCTTCCCCTTCCCTCCTCTCCCCCTCCCGATCCTACTTTTCTTCCTCTTCCTGCTTTTCTCTCCTTTTTCTTCCTTCTTCCTTATCTTTCTTTTCTTCTTCTTCCTTGCTGCCTTCTCCTTCTCCCTTTTCTCCCTTTTCTTCTCCTCCTCCTCCCCCTCTTCCTCCTCCCCCTCTTCCTCCTCTGAGAATTGACCCAATTCACACTGAGCTATAACCCCAGCCCTTTTTGAGAAAAGGTCCTTGCTAAGTCACTAAATTGCCCAGGCTGGGCTTGAAGTTATGATTGTCCTGCCTCAGCCTCCTGAGGCTGGGATTATAGGCATCTGCTACTGTGCCCAGCCTGACTCCCTTGGGACACGAATTATACTACTACTACTTACAGAAGAAAAGACGGTGGCTGGGGGACCCATGAGAGAAGAGCCCAGAGATAGACGGCTTCCTCCCTGCGCACCTGGACACGTGGTGAGGGACCCGGGGCCCACCCCCAGCCTGATGAGTCAAGTTTGAGTCTCGGGCCGGCCTTGGAGGACGTCAGTGGCTACAGCACGGAGACCCGTGGAGCTGGCCTTGCGTGAGGGTTCCCAGCCACGTCCTTGGCAGGACTCCTTCCAGAGAGATCTGGGCCATCGGCCACCAGGAAGCTGCCCAGCTGGACAGCGTGTCCCTGGGCTCTATCCTCCTGTGACAGCGGAGGGTGTGACAGTGCAGGGCAGCCCAGCCGGGCCCTCAGGACAGAGCTGGTGAGTGCTTCTGGGTGCGTTTCGGAGGGAGATTTACCAGCTCCTTCTTCCTTCCAGAGGGTGGGAGAGCGGGTGCTCTGGTGCCATCCTTGCCTGGGTGCCTTGGGTGGTGGTGTTCCTAGGAGCAGATTCCCGCCTGCTTGTTACTTTTATCTGTCATTTCCCGCTCCTTTTAAATGGAGTCCTTGCTTTATGCAGGAAGTGCTGAAAGAATCCTCAGGGCAGGTCCTTGTCCCTCTTCCCTCCTTTTCAGGACAAGGAGACAGCCGGACAGCAGGCTGCACAGCAGGTCATCACTGTGGGTCTCAAATCTTGGGAGCAGAGGCAGCCACAGGCCTGGGAAAGACACCTGTCCCCGCACCGCCAGGGTGACCTGGCTCCAACTTCAGCTGAGCCACACCTGCCCTGGGTAGGTCGCTGGGGACGCTGAGAACGGTGTGGGTCACTCTTCCGGTCACCAGTTCCCCACTTGGTGAAATGCAACAGGTCCAGGACAGAGACAGCGGCACTTGCACTTCCAGGCGGGCCCCACATACGCAGGACTTTTATTTCAACCCCGGAGCCTGGCCAAGACCCCAGCCCGTCCTTAAGCTGGAGCAGCACCTCTGGGGCCCACCAGGCCGACGTCGGGGCCACAGCTGAGACAACGTGCACAGCTCTGGCCGAGATCTAGGGTACACTTTCCATTCCCCCAACATCCAAACAACCAGAAAGTGAAACACCCCAAAACCTGTTCCTGTTCGAGATCGTGGGGACCTCGGCCAGCAGTAACACCCTCAGCCAAGCCCAGGGAGTAAAGCGAATCACTGCCCCCCGACAGATCCTGATACAGATTTCTAGCATATAATTCCCGAACTCATTCCATAAAGAGAACCCGTACCTGTAGCGGCTTATTTAATAATTCAGACCCCTGTAGCCAGGGTGGTGGTGCACACCTGTGATTCCAGCACTCAGGAGGCTGAGGCAGGATTGCCCCAAATTCAAGGCCTCCCTGGGCTACACATTGAGACCTAGATTCAACAAAACAAAGTAAAAATCCAGATTCCTACAGTGTCCTGAACCAGAAACCAGGGGGATCAAGCCCAGTGAGCAGCATTTTAGGCAGCTCTTTGGATGACTTTGCCTTCTTTCTGTTTTTTTTTTGAGACAGAGTCTCACTATGTAGCCCAGGTTGTCCTCCAACTCTCAGGAGTCGTCCTGCCTCAGCCTTCAGAATGCTGAGATCACAGGCGTGTACCACCACACCAGGCTTTCTTTTTTTATTTTTTTGGGGGTGCCCATGAGATGCTTCAGAAAAGTCACAGAACCCTGGTCTCTGTGTGTCCATAGTCACCACTCTCTGGACCTCACAGAGGAGGAGATTTGGGTTCATGAGAATCGTGTGACGCCGTACCCAGGGTCCCACATTACAACTCTGATGGCGGACAGCCAGATGGGAGAGGGCAGCTCCAGCCCCACAGATCAATTGTCCAGTCTGAGCGCAGACCACGGCAGAGGTTCACACAGGCAGACCTCGGGTGACACAGACCGACCTGGGCCACAGAGCAACAGCCGAGGGAAGCAGGGAGGCTCGGCTCGGGACTGCAGAGTCCTGATAGCTTGGCTTCATCTCAGTCATTGTCTCCTCTGCGTTTCCGGGGACAACCCTCAAGCAGGAAGCCCTTGGAAGGGGTGGACAGCTGTCGGTATGGACTGGCCGGGGGTCAGGACGCCCACGGGCCCAGGGCTCCTTACAGGTGGCATCAGAGTTGCAAGTGAAGATGCCACTTCTCCTCGTGATGCTGACCAAGGGGACAGGAGCTCTCCGAGGCCCTCCATGATGATGGCCCTGTGCCCTTGCCTGTTCATCACCATGCAGGAAGTAGGCTGGGTCCTCCAGGTCCCTCAGGTACAGAGGAGTGGGATGGGCCTCCAGGCCCTCCCTCGGCCACTCCCTTACGAGTCCTTGGGTTAGAGAGACACCGATTAGCTTTTCCAGCTTTTCCCCAGTGTCTTGAGCTCTCCCCTCTTGTTTTTTAATCCCTGTTTGATACTGTGAGGTAGGAGTCTGGGGGACCAGCCACTGAACACCCCAGCACTGCCCTGGGAGTTGCTCAGAAACCCTGGGCCCCCCGCAGGGGTCACCTACCCCTCACACTGCATCCCCAATGCGTTTACTTTCCTCCTCTGCCTGCCCCAGTATTCAGATCTGTAACGGTTCAATGGGAAAGGGCAGGGAAGGCAGGGAGAGATGTGGGCAGCATTACGGAAGGGAAGCCGGGCGTGGCAGTGCATGGCTGTAATCCCAGCCCTCAGGAGGCTGAGGCAGGGGGATCACCATGTGAGACCAGCTAGCACGGTGGTGACCTCCCCTCACCCTAAATCCTACATCTAACAGCCAACTCTTTTCTCCAGAGACTAAACGTCATTTATAATTGAATAAATACTAGGAACTGAGCTTGAAAGCACTGAATTCTGCAGTTGGAAATGATCTTTCAGGCCATCTAATTTAATATCCCTCATCACGTAGAACTTTTTTCCTTTTCTTTTTTGAGACAGGGTCTCACTGTGTACTGTAGGCTGGCCTTGAAATCATGGCAATCTTCCCGCCTCAGCCTCCCACGTTCGGGAATTGCAGGCATGCACCCCCACGCCGAGCTAAACTTTAAAAAATAAATAAATAAATCCGTTATCTCCAGTCTATGTTTTATGGTGACAGGAAGCTGACACCAGCATCCACTGTACGTGCTATCCCATATATAGTGGACGTTGGTTCCCCCAACCCATCTACAAGTTTGGCTTTGGAAAAAAAGCAGATGAGGAAATGCTTTCAGGCAAAGTTTAATATTATAGTTTTCCTTCATTTTTTTAATTTTTTTTTTTTTTTTTTTTTTTTTTACCAAGGATCAAACTCAGGACCTCGCATTTGCCACACAGGCCCAATGCCACTGAGCTAAGTCCCGGGTCCTCTGCTTCTCTTTCTTTTCTTTTTTTTAAGAAAGCATTATTGAGATATAATTCACATATTACCAAATTCATCACTTTCAAATGTACAACTCAGGGGCTTTTAGTAAATTCATAAAGTTATGTGCCATCACCATCTTTTAGAATGCTTCTCACCACATAAAGAAATCCTGTACTACTTAGCAGTATAACCCCCTTCCCTGGCACCTACTAATCTTTCTTTCTTTCTTTCTCTTTCTTTCTTTCTTTCTTTCTTTCTTTCTTTCTTTCTTTCTTTCTTTCTTTCTTTCTTTCTTTCTATCTATCTATCTATCCATCTTTCTTTCTTTCTTTCTGTAGCCCAGGCTGGTCTCACAGGTGATCCCCCTGCCTCAGCCTCCTGAGGGCTGGGATTACAGCCATGCACCGCCACGCCCGGCTTCCCTTTCGTAATGCTGCCCACATCTCTACCTGCCTTCCCTGCCCTTTCCCATTGAACCGGCTATATTCCCAGCCTTAGCTCAGAGTAGGTTCTGACCCAGCCCACACAGTCTGTGAAATGGATGCAGCTGGACCCATTAACTGGGGAGAAGACTAAGACTCGGGTTACATATTCCGCAAGCACCGAGCAGACTTTGGATCTGAACCCACGTGGGTGATGGCTTGGGTCAAAAATGTCCCGAAGGCTCCTCCGCTCAGAGGTGGAGGCGGGGCTTTGGGAAGGTGATTGGCTCCGACCTCAGCAATGGCTTCCTCCTTCTTTGGCTGGAAGTGCTCTTAGGAGGCGGAGCCTGGCTGGAGGTAGGGGTTGCCGGGGGCCTGAGCGGGCAGAGTGGATTCTCATCCTGGATCCTCTGTTTCTCCCTGGGTCACTTCCCCTGCCCTCTGTTTCCTGGTGTTTCCCTGCTGCGCCGTTTCTGCCCTGAAAACATGAGCCAAAATAGCATTTTCTCTGTTCGGTTGTATATGTTGGGTGTTTTGTCCCCGCAGCAGAAGGGGGACTAATGCAACCCACACCCCTACGAGAGAAGCAGCCGTGTGGAAACCCTGCTCTCCACCTGCAGGGAAAGCAAGCCAGGAAACAGAAGGACCCCTTCCTGGGGAGTGGCACTGCTGAGAAATAGTAATGCACCCAGATCCATGGGAAATAGCTTTTGCAGCCACTTGTGAGAATTTTTGCAAGCCACTGGGTGAAGGTAGTGAGGCTCAGTGAAGAGATAGCTCGCTCCAACTTCGGGGCAAAATGGAATTGTCATGGGTGGGAGCAGATGGTCAGGGTCAATCACATAAAATCAGCCTGAAAAGGCAGGTGGCAAAGCTTCTCCCATCTAGGTATAGGTTCTACCATCTTTTTCCATCTCGCGATTGTGTGGGTTGGGGGTTTCAGGTAGGGCTTGGCCGGGAGTCTGCCCTGCGTGGCACCACTGAAGGATCTCAGAGGTTTTCAGTTCTCCCGCTGTCCCAAGAACAGGTCTCCAGGGAGCCCTGGGGTCTCAGTTGCCAGGGCTGCTTCTCTCTCTTTCTTTTTTTTGGGGGGGATTGAACTCGGGACCTTGTGCCAGGCGGCTTGGGCCCTGCTGGGGGGCCTCCCTGCTCTTTCCAGTGCCACCTGCTGCCACGTGGCCTGGCCTGGCACGGCTTGGCCGGCTTACACCTCTGCCCTGACTGCTGGCAGTCACATCAGAAGCAGCTAAGTGAAGAGACTCGCGTGGCCATGCTGGACCCGTGAAACCCAGCAAAAAGTCGGAGGCCAGCAGGAGATGGTCCAGTGGACTTGAGTGATGTGCAACCAGGCAAGGACCAGAGCCTGGGAAGTTGTTCCTGGGGCTGCTCCTGTGGACCTCACGCCCGCATCTCCCAAGGCTGGGCCGCAGTTCCGGGGACCCGTCCGCCCAGGGCAAAGGGGAACTGATCCATTTGCACCGCAGTGCCTGGCACTGGTGTGTCCTTGGGAGTAAAATCAATCCAGCGACTCAGTTGAGGATGCCTTTCTCACCACAGCTGTGCTCCTCTGTTTCTTTGTTTGTTTTGATTTTTGTTCCATCATTTACTGCATCAGAGGCCGAGATGCGGACCGGCAGTGAGGAAGGTTAGTAATGAAAGGACAGAAGAAACCTGATGCTTTGGGGACTTTCTAGCTGTAGGTACCCACCCTGCTGGGGACAGACGGCCCCTCAGCCAGGCTCAGAATGAGTGGGAAACGTCTGCTGGGGTCCTAAAGGGGCAGCTATCTCCCTCCAAACTTCTGCAGGATTAACAGATAGAAGGACGGGTGGGCTGCTTATCAGCTGGGGACTTACTGTGTGGCCAGCACGACCCAGGCAGTAGTGCACACAATTCATTGTGCCTACAACAGTCCAGGGAGAGGGCACTTCCTGCTTCTTTTTAACCATGGAAGAAACAAAACAAACCGAGGAAGGCCCGGATTTTTTGCCCACTTCCCAGCCTTGTTCCTTTTGGTGCCCAGCCTTGGTGGGGACTCACAGTCACCCCTAGAAACCCTAGGAACACCCCCACCCGGAGAGGTTGCAGGGCTCCTCCCTCCCGTCCTGTCAGTCAGCAAACTTGTCCCATTCCCTCTTCCTTCTTCTTCTTCCACCCCCCCGGGTCGGCGACTCAGCCTTTCTTCCGTGTGTCCTTTGTCATGAGGGCTACTGTGGCCGCGCCTCTGTCCTCCCCCATCTGGTGCAGAAGAAGTCTCAGAAGAAGCCTGTCTGTCCATCAGCAGCTGAATGGATCAGGGCACTGTAGTACTTACACACAGTGGAGTACTATTCTGCCATAAAGAAGGACAATCTTGAGTCGTGTTTAGGAAAATGGTTGCTCCTTGAGACAATAACGTTGGGTGAAATCAATCTGATGCACAAGCTTAAATATTGAATGGGTTCTATTAATGAGAAACCCAAAGTATCAATAAAGAGCAAAAGAAAAGAGAGGTCACAGGAAGTAGGAAGATTGATCTTCCTCAAGTGGGAAGGGCATCAAAAGGTGAAGGAAAAGGGGAGAGGGCAGGGAAGAAGATGAAAAAAGGAATTAAGATGTGTTCCGTGCATGTGCCAACTCCACACAGGGAATGCAGACAGTGTGTGTGCTAATAAGCATAAATTTAAAAGAGAATGTCCTTCCACATTCTCCTCACTCTGCCACCTCTCAGCCACTTGGGACACAGCCCTATGGGCCACTGGAGAGCACGAGATACAGATTCTCCAAGCACCTAGTCCTTGCACCCTTCTCACAGTGGGGAAAATCGAGGCACCAAGAAGTAGCACACCAGGTCTGGAGCCCAGGACTCCGGACATCAGATAGAGTGCTCTTTTCCCACTTCACCACACGCTTAGCAATTTCTTGCAAGTATTATTGCCCATTTTTCACTGTGGGTCCCTGGATGGTTGCATGCAGAGAGTCTGTAGCAGTCCCATAGCTCTAACAAAGGCCACCTGCTCGACAGTGGCTGTGTCTGCAGTGCTGCATGGAACATCCCACAGGGTCTCCATGCTGAGACCCCTTCGCATCTTGGCACTGAACAACAAAGGCTGCCCAAGTGCGATTGCCAGCAGACTCCCCTACTGCAGAGAAGAGCACGTGTGGATTTATTGAACTTATCATAATGCTCTGAAATCAATTTTTAAGTATTTCCAAACACAGGTACATTATATAAATGTAATATAACAATTAGGTCGGTGCTTTGGATTCAGTAGATGCTCAATAAGTGTGAGTTGAATGAATAGGCTGAGACACCCAAATTCCAGTCTCATTCTTTTACTAATGGGCCATGAGATCTTGGCAAAATCACTTCCTCTGCTTGTCTTTAAATTGAGGCATTTGGACCAATCCATCCTTATATTTCCGAGATAAATCCTCTGAAACACTGACCTTCTACAGTTTCACGATCCATATATAAATCCACATATGCTATTTGTAGCAAAGGAAAAGGAAGAACTGATGTTCAACTTTTTTATTTTACACTCCATTGGTTATTTTATGTGTCACTGAGAGGCTTTCTAATCTACTGTGTACTGTTGAGGAAAATAGTATTACGTTGTTTCAACATTTGGGGTGACAAAGTTTTATTGACTGGAAAAGGCACGACCTTCCAGTCTTGAAAGACTGACTACTGTTTTCAGACATTGAGAAATAGGTGGTGCAAAACTGGCCAGGGAGAGAAGGGATCAATGAGATAAGTCCTGAGATAACCCTGGCTTTAGGCACAGAGGTGATTTCCAGGTAATGGGTGCAGCCTGGTAGCTTCACTAAGCTGAGGAGGCAGAAGGCAGAGACTCAGAAAGCTGAGGTGGCTTGGAGTTGAGTCACCACTGCAGAGTGGAGGGAAAGACACTGAAAAAAAAACCCTTCGTCTGCTGAAATATCCCCTTGAGTCTCTGCTCAGTATGAGGTCCAGCAAAACCGCACAAAACCAGGCAGAGGAAATGACAGGAGTGTTGGAAACTGAGCAACCCACAGAGTGAGGAAAGGACTGTGTACCAAGCAGCCTGAGTGGAGAGTCCTGGGTTAGCCCTCTGGATACTCAGTGGAGGGCCCCGAGGAATCGTGTGTCAGTGAAGAGGTCAAACACTTCCCGCAGTCAAAGTTACTCTAGGCCAGTGACCGTGAAACCTTCAGACCTTTAAATGAAGACAAACAGCCTGCTGCACGTGTGTCACAGGTTCACCAGCACCGCTCTAGACCCTCCATTTAAAAACTCACAGATGGGACTGAGAGGCTTGAACTGACCCTTGAGAGACTTAACTGCTTGCCAGAACAAAGCCTGAAACTTCTTGGAAAAAAAGAGAGCAAAGCTCAAATACCTATAACATCACAACATCTACTGTCTCATCCAAAATTACTAGACATATAAAGGAGTAGGAAAGTGGTGACCTATAACTAAGAGAAAAATCAGTCAATAAAAGCAGACTCGCAAATGACAGATGATGGAAAAATACTAGCATAACTGCACAAGAGCTGTCTGTAGGGAGTCCAAATTTAAGCCTTGATCTGACACTTTCATACAGTCCTCTTTTCATTGCCTGTGCTCACTGGTCTCTCCATATCTCTGGCAATATACAGGTTTTTACAGTGACGATCTTAATGTGAGTTTTCTGTGCATCTAGTCTGTCTGCACTTTAGTTGGAACATCAGAAAATCCTGCAGAGGCAGCCACAGATATGAAACCTGTGAAGGCCAGTCCTTGATCAGACAGCAGCTCTAACCACCCTCATGGACAAAATTTTAGCAAGGCTGTGACAAAACTCCTTCACTCTCCCCCTTTACCTACTGTGGCACCTGCCTGGAAAGGGCCCATGGCCACTTCTGTGGCCTGAAAAATCTCTGTTCCAGAGAGCAGAGCTGGCTTAAGGCAGCAAAAGAATCAATGTGTGAATGGCCAGAGCACTCACTGGGAAACCAGGCTCTGCTTCAGCTCTGAGTTGGCAAAAACTTGAGCAAGGGCAAAAGAGGAAGCCAGGAAGCCTCACAGGATGTGGATAGGTTATGCCCCACCCCCACTGCTGGGGTCTGCCCATGTGCGTGTACCACCTACAAGAGCGTGCAAGAGAGTAGATCAGGGAGCACAGACCCAGGATCACCTCTCAGGCTGGGGGTGCAGTTTTTCTCCTTGCAATTTACTATGCAAGTTGTTACCAAAGCAAATATCAAAGCCCTGCAATTTGCTAATTATAGGCGGGATCCTGGGCTTGTGGGCCCAATTAACCACTCGTTCCTCATTTTCTGTGTGTGCCCCGCCAACTGCACCCACAATTACCCACTTGTCTTTTAACTGCCCCGCGAGCTGTCTGACTCATCCCCACTGTCACCTCTAGACGGCCTTTGGTGTCTGTGCTCCCCCACTCCTCCTGGACTCTCTCTGCTGTCCCGCGTTAGGGCTTCTGTGAGATTGCCCAGCCTTGCTCTTTCCCAGCCTGTGTGCGGAGCTGACGGGACGGGAGCAGCACCTGTTGACCTGGGCGCCCCGCTTGGCTCACCAAGGATGCAGAGCAGGCCTCGGCCACATGCAGCCTCTGCTCCCAGACAGTCTCGGAGGAAGGAAGAAGGAAAATTACAGCTTCTCTGGAATAGGCCTGCTGCCAGGCTCCTGCCCACACCTTCCCTCCAGGGCCCCCAGCTCTACACTCGGTTGGCCAGGGCCGAATGCAGGAAACTCATCACCAGTCCCGGGAGAGGAGGCCCGAGAGTGCCAGGCTTCGCTCTCCGGGAAGACAAAACACGCGGTGCCCGTCACTGGGCAAACACCTGGCAAGCAGGGGATTCCAGCAAATGTTGGAAGGGTCACCGTGTCGAGGCGCCTACCCTTTTCTGTGCCACAGACACCCTGGAAAATCTCATGAACTCGCTGGAACTTCTCCAGCCAAAAATGCTCACGTGCGTCCGGTCGTTTACGTATTTAGTCACTCAGTAAATATTTGTGACGCGCCCTGTGCTTGGCATTACTGCAAAAACAAAAATTCCTATTCTCAGGGAGCTTATTTTGTAATAGGGAAAATGAGGCAATAAATGCTACATGAGTGAAGCCCACGGCTTGCTAGAAAATCGGAGAAAAGAGCCGAAGGAAAGGTGCAGTTGGGGCAAGGAGGGCAGTGGGGAGGGGGAGTGGGCTGAAGACCTGAGGACTGTGAGAGGCCACGTGGGTGTCTGGGGAAAGAGCGGCAGCCAGAGGGGCCACACTCATGTGTTTGAGGGAAATGAGGGGAAAAGGGAGGGGGAGGCTGTGCCCACGGAGCAGACATCATCACTAACGTGAGCCATCGTGACTAGGGCCCTGGAGGCCCTAAAGACTTGAATTCTACTCTGAGCTAAATCTGAACCCTTGAATGTGCCCCCAGCAAAGGGCTCACGTGACGTCACGAAGACGGAAAGGTCTGCTGGTGGCTGCAGCAAATAATCTAAAGGCGGATAGATAATGAACGTGGGGACCGGAGAGGACAAGGAGGCTGAGTCAGGAGGAGATCCGGAAAGGAAGCTGTGCAAGAGGAAGGTGTGCGTACAGTTCCTCGCTCTACCTGTCCCCTCAGTCAGACGACACACTGTCAAAGGACAGAGGGAGACAGTGCCCCAAGGAGGGACAGGGAAGGGACTGCGGTGGTGCAGAGGGGAGCCACAGCGGCACGTGACAGTTTCCTATCTCGTTATCATCCGCAGTGTGAATAAGATGGGGTGTAAGCCACGGACCATCTAAGTGGTGGACGCGTTGGTGTCCGTTATAGTATTTTCTGTGTATTTGGAAGGATCCTTCACTGGGAAAGAACTGCCACCCTCGGGTTCATCAGAAGGTCTCCCGTGCTTGGTGACTGAGCCAGGGGAAGTCGGGACAGTGGGTTCTGCGGCTGCTGCCCCTCTGTGACGTCCTCGGGCTGTGCCCTTGGGGGTGGGAAGACTTGGCCCCTCTAGCTTTTCCTTTCCTTCCTTCCAGCAGCTCAGGGGCAGAAGTGAGATTTAAAAAGAGGGCAAAAGGCAAGACTACACTGCACCAGGTACAGAGTGGAGGGGAGTGAAGGTGATGAAGCCGCGGAGACCTCCACATGCCCGAGAACAGGTGGACGGAGCCTCGCAGGCTCGGTACGGGACCGGGCAGCTGGCGGCTACTGCAGAACCAGAGCCAGGAGCAGGGTGAGCGCGGCCTGCCCTGGGGAGACTTTTCGTCCCAGCACGTGAGGTGGAGAAGTCTGCGCCCGATCTCGGGAGCTCTGAAGAGCGTGCCGGCCACTGGGAGGTGGAAGAGCTCGGGTAGTGACTTGTATACGCTGTGGGGCAGTGACACCTCCCCAGGCCCGGCAGAACGCGGCAGACACCCCTTGCCGACCTGGGTGGAGCTCTCCCTGCAGCAGGCACCAAGGACTCCGACTCTGTCAGCTACCTCAGGCCCTGGGCCCCAGACGGCAAATTCTTCCTGATCTCCAGATCTGTCTCTGTCCCCGGGGCAAGGTCCTGGGCTGTGGCGCGTTTGGCAGGAACTTGTGCCCTGTCACAACTCCGATCGGGTGCCAAGGAAGCTATTTCCCAGGCCACAGCTTTAACAAGGCCATGCTTCTAATTACTAGTTTTCTCCTAATTAAATAAAAAAGGGAGGGGGAGTTAGCAGCCATGACTCCACCTTCTAATGCCACCTTGTATATTTACGGGCGTCTCTTCGGGCAGGCTCAGGGCACTTCGGGTATGAGGGTGGATTTTCCCCTCGTCACAGCGTGGCATCCTGCAGATTCCAGGGGTGGTTATTACCATGCCAATTTATAGGTGGGAAAGGGTTCCGGGGAGATAAACTAGGCTAAAGCAACACATTAAAAAATAGCTATTTATTGCAAACTTTACAGTCATAATTAACACTGTTTGGTTCTCACAACAGCCCTATAAAAGACAGAATATTGCACCAACCTGAGCTACGAGGGCAATGGGATTCAGAGAGGTGTCGGGCACCATTCTGACAGGGTCATAGCAGTAAACCCACAGACTGGCACTCACTGAGAACTTACCATGTGCTAGGCATTTTATGTTTATTAACTCACTTTAATGCTTTCAACAGTGCTTGAAGTAGTTGTTAGTATAATTACCGCTTTGCTGATGGCGAGGCCAAAGCACAGAAAAGCTAAGTAACTTGCTCGAGGTCACGCAGCAAGTCAGTGGCAGAGCCAGAGGGGCCCCACAAAGGGTGGCACCCACTGACCCAGGGAAAGAACACTGGCTCTGAGGCTTGGCCTGGGGACCCCGGGGACAGTCCAGGTGCAGCCCTGGGACTGTCCTGGCTCCCATCACTGCCCTGGGAGGGCGAGTGGGGGTCCCCCTTCTGCACTCGGGCTGTGTGCGTGTGGGCGCGCCTGGGCGGAAGTGCTGGGTGCTCTCCGCTGGTAAAGGGCACAAAGGTAGTGAAAGCCAGGAGGCACGCAGAGCTGTGGGAAGTGGAGGGGCCATGGTGCGTGCATGGGGGAGGAAGGCACAGCCAGCCCTTGCACATGCCAGAGAACGGAGCCCCCAAAGGGTCCTAGAGCCACAGGCTCCTTCGCCCTCCCCCCAAAAGTACCCCACAGTGACTCAGTCCGCCCCCACCTCCAACAGGGAGGGGATGCCCCAGGCGGGACAGCTTCTGACTGTGACAGTGCAGCCAACCTTGTCCCTCCACGAAGGGGCCCATGAGGCCCAGGCTTCAGAGTGGCTCAGTGGAGCCCTCCAGGTGCCCACCAACATCCCAGGGCAAGGACAGGGACCCGGCCTCTCAGGCTAAGTCCAGTGGGGAGGCCAGGTGGCAGCTGCCTCTCTCCTCTTTGCAGACCACACTTGGGAGCTTGGTGACTGCAGCACCTCCTGTCTCTGCCTGTCCTGTCCCCTCCCCTGCCTCCCGACAGGTCAAGTTGCCAGGGAGCCTGTCCTGGGAAACGCGGGAAGAGAATAAACAAACTGCCAACCTGTCACAGACACAATTCCTCCTGAGGGCTGGGTGACCGGCATAGCTCCAGCTCTCTGTGACCACAGCCCAGCGTCTGAGCAGGTCCTGACGCACCCGTCTGGCTTCTAAACTCCCAGACTCTTCCTTCACTTTGCTGAGGTCCATGCCCCTAGGACAGGTCGTCCTTATTCTTTTTGTTTTCTCCTCCTTGTACTTTTGACACAAGGCTTCACTGGGTAACTCAGGCTGGCCTTGAACTCATAGCAATCCTCCTGCCTCAGCCTACAGAGTGCTGGGGTTGCAGACAAGCACCACTTTAGACCCAGGGCTCTGGCCTACTGACCATTCACTAGCTGTGCCACCCTGAGGATTTTGTTAAGCCTGTTGGTGCCAGTTTTGGTGAAGCAGGGAGAATTCCTGCTTCACAGGACTGCTGTCAGTAATAAAGGAGTTACCTCAAGAAAGTGCGGAGAGCCGAGCTCAGCACACAGCAAGCATTCAATAAATGCCATCTCCTGACCTGGCACCTGATCCCTGAACCTTCCCCACCCCCGTTATTCCATATCAAGTTGGGCTCTGCACCTCACAACTTCAGTAGGTAGGGTCAGATCTGTTGCTGAGAACTTTCATCCATGATGTGGAGGAAAGGTGAATATGGCAGAGGAGATGTCGGTCTTGCAAAGGCCTGAAAGAACAGCCTCGGCCCCTGGTGACCACACAACACCTGCAGAGATGCTCAGGGTGCAGGGTGACCCATGCCCCCTACCTGGGGACACCTCTGCTGTGCCAGAGCTCAGGTTTCTTCTGCAGCCACCAGGAGGCTGGGCCCGGCGCAGCTTCGGGAAGGAGGACACGCCCCAGGGGGGTCCACACAAGCCCGGGGACCCGCGGGGTCCGGTTCCCACTTCATTTCACAAGCATACTGCCTGCCTGGGAAGTGGCTTGCCTCTCCTGACTGAGATTTTATTTTGGGGTAACAAAAGGGATGGGAATAAAAAAGAGATGACACAGAGAGACCTTGCGTGGCTTCTTTTGGGACCACAGGGTCAAGGGAAGTAAATCAGATACACGAGCTAAATATTGGATGGTTTCTCCTAGATGAGAAACCTAAAGAGCAAAATAAAAGAGAGATCAGGGGAAGCAGAAGGTAAATCTTTCTCCAGTGGGAAGGGGACCCAGGGAGAGAGGGAGGGAAGAGGCTGAAATAAGAAGTAAGATGTGTTGTGAGCATGCACCGGCTCCACACAAGGAATGTAATCATTACGTACCGCGAACGGGTACCATACTGATAGGACACAAAAACAAAACAAACAAAAGGAGTAGGAAAAAGTGAGCTAGCTCTCTTGCAAATGGGAAGGGCACCCAGAGACAGAGAAAGGGGGAGGAGAGAGGAGAGGAAGGAGAATAAAAAGGATAAAGATGCATTAAGTACATGTGTCCAGCCCTGCGGGGACGGCAAACGTGCACTGATGAAAAATGGAAGAAGAGACAAAGGCTTCCTTAATAATGTAATCGTGATCTTGTATTATTGCTTTGGAATTCAACCTGTATGGGATTCTTTTTCAGTAGGTGGCTCCCAAAGAAAACCTAAATCTGCCACAGGAAGCCCTGAGCCATTTAACCCCAAGAAGTCACTTTTCCTTTTCTATTGAGTAAAATATGTGGGTTTGAACGGGGATAAGCCCGCTGCCCAGGATAAAAATAGAGGCACTGAACAGCTTAACCACCTGTGCCTTCCTCAGCCGCATATTTTCCAGGGCAAACAAGAAAACACAGATTGGAAATTCATTCTTGCCTCTGTAAGATGGGCTTCAGCTGGGTTTTCTTTGTGTTCCCAATCAGTGGAAAGCAAAAACAACCTTTGCGGGATGAGCATCTATCATGTGCCATGTTCCACATCTTATCCCCCACGCAGCCTGTCTACAGACAGCCCACGTTCTCACATGCAGGTGACGATTATAATTGTCATTTTATCTGCGGAACACGCGCCATGGCGACCCCCCGCCATCATCTCGTCTGTGGTAACGTCGGGGAAGTGCACCTCTCCACTCCCGTTTCACAGCTGAGAAGGCGGGCTCAGAGTGGGTGAGCTGCAGGCATGAATGGCACAGCCATTCGCCAGTGCCTCTGGGTCCAAGAGCGGCACGATTGTCCTCTCTCTACCGGCACAGACCATGTCCAGGGTCTAAATAAATGGATGGCTAGGACATAGGGATCCATCTCCTCCTTAATCTTCACAGTAGCTTTGGGGGAGAGGGGTACAGCAAAGGCACTGGTTTCTAGAGATAATGCTGCCTTTGTCTTGCCATAGAGCTCTCGTGGGCCTCCAAGCCGGTTTCCCCTCTCTAAAAGGAGTCACCATCCAGATGTTCCTGTCTAGCTCGGACAACTAGAGATTCATCATACATTAGAAGTTCTCACTCTTCAGCCTGTTATTGGTGAGGCATAGCAGAAAGCACCACTTTCCTGATTCCCTAATTCCATTTGTCCAACTCTGCGGTTCTCTGCAGGCTGCACAAGAGAATCTCCTGAAGAAATGCCCAAAAATACAGATGCCTGGACCTTATCTGCCCCAGGCTCTGCGTGGACTGCTCTGCAGCTTGGCCCAGGCATCAGTATTTTCCTAAAGCTCCACAGACTGACAAATGAGCAGCCAGGGTTCTAACCCAGCAGCAAAGTTCGCCAGTTTCACCAGCCCCAGCTGTGCTTTTATAAACGTAGTCGCTGTAACTGGAATTCCTTTTTACAAAATCCAGCAACCTTAGTGCTACTAGAGTTCACCTCAAAACAGATGTGAGCTTGCACTGTATTTAATTGTGTGCTTTGTTTACACAAGGAATCTCACCAAAATTGATAAACACTGTAAAAAAGTGTGTGTGTGTGTGTGTGTGTGTGTGTGTGTGTGTGTGCGCGCACGCGTGCACTGTAATTGTTGATACTTCTGCTCATTTCTTTCTTGGGGACAGAGACAAACAAATACTATAATAAATAGAAGTTTCTAGATCAGTGATGGCAAACCTCTTAGAGTTTTCAATGATACAAGCAGCATACCATAGGTTCACCACCACTGTTCTAGATCAGTCTGGTCCAACGATTGGCCAGGTAGAAGAAATCTCATAAAAGTATTGACAATGCCAGGTTTTAGAAATAGCTCTCATTAGGCCTAGCCCATGAGGCAGGCCTGCCTGGAGGCAGGAGAAGTTGGGAAGCTGGGGGAAGATGTATTATTAGTCCCTCATCTTGGCATTTATTAGAGTGAGGCAAGCTCTCCAGAGCATTCCGTCTAGATGTGACCTGATGGCATAGATGTGTAGGGGAAATCCGAACACTTCTCTGAATGAAAAAGAGTTACTTTATTTTAATGGGTGAAACTACCAATTTCTCGGCATGTAAAAGAAATCTGGAGTTTGTTCATAGGTGCACATCTATCATAGTTTAGGACTGTAGGTTAGGCCGGGGATCTAGCTCAGTGGCACTGTGCCTGCCTCACAAGTGCAAGGTCCTGAGTTCAATCCCTAGTACCGCTGTTGGTTAAACTTAAGTCTTTCTCTTGCTATTTTGCCTAAACCTTCGAGACACACACACACACACACACACACACACACACCTATCTTACATACATACAGGAGTCTTTGGATTTGTTTTACAAATGTGTTATGGGGTTTGGATGTGGGTTGCCTTCCCACCCCCAAATCACACAAGAGGCTCACCCCCAAAGTCACGTGTCACGAGAGTGGAAATGACACATCTCTGATGTTTAGGGAGGGGGCCTTTGGAGAGTGACCGGGTTTAGACGACGTCATGGAAGCCCCGTGACTGGGTCCTGGTGGCTTGATAAGAACAGGAACAGAGACCAAATACACGGTCCCTGTCTCTTCCCATGTGGTGCCCCGCCACGCTCAGGACTCTGCCAGCATGAGGTCGTCACCAGAGCTGTGTCGATGCCAGCTCTATGCCCTTAAAACTCAAAAACTGTGAGCTAAGTAAATGTGAGCTCCATAAAGATAGCTTTCCCCAGGAATTTCGATATAGTAATGAAAAACCAGCTAATACAACGCACATATGTGCATATCCATGACGCACGCATGCACACATACATATCCATACACACAAGTGGAATCCAGCATGTAGCTGCTTGCCCTGTGGTGTCACAGTTCAGGGGGATAAATCTCTCCATTTGGTGTCAGTTGCTGCTGTGACCGGAATAGTGATCCCTACGAACATCTTTGGTTGCACCGATGTTCAGACAGGGGCACCAAGCAAGTCTGTGGAAATTCGGCCTTTACCTGTCACTAGTAAACAACGTCAACCATACAAGGCACATAGAAGATGCTGCTTAATACAAAAACACTGGCAGTTCCCTTACATGTTAAACTGTTGTGCTTCCCCTTGGCCATAGAAAGATTAGCATTTCTGCACAGGGAATGGTTTTGATCTTGCCTTCCAGCCACAGCATTGACATTCCAGTAACGTTCATGTGGGTTAGTTAATAGTCACATGGGTGACTATGCAACCCAAAAAGATATTCTTAAATAAAATGATCCAAAGAATGGGGGAAGGGGGCCTTATCCTAATAAACAAAAGAGGAAAAGCCAGAAAGATACAGAAACATTCCCTATTGCAAATTTCAATGATAAACTCTGAGTCAAAAACAAAACAATTCCAGGACTAGAACAAAGTCAGGGACACACTGATTAAATCTTGCTTAAATAAAACCAGGGACAGACATCTTGTCAACCCAATATATATTGCCCTTCATAGATCAAAGATGAGTATGTGATTTGGGGGGGGTTTGGGGGGGTTGGTGTTTTTGTTTTTGTTTTTTTGTTTTGTTTTTTGAGACAGGGTCTCACTACATACTAGAGACTGATCTGGAACTCACAATACAGCCCAGGCTGGTCTCGAACTCACAGCGATCCTCCTGCCTTGGCTGGTCTCGAACTCACAGCGATCCTCCTGCCTCAGCCTCCCAAGGGCTGGGATTACAGGCATCCGCCACCACGCCTGGCTAAGTCTGTGGTTTTAAAAAAATTAAAATTTATAAAGTCAGTCTAGATAAGAAAGAGAGAGGGACTTGAAAGCCACAAGAAAGTTCTTGTGTGAAATACATGAGTCGGTTCAGAAAGGCTGACCTTAGGAAAAGGAGTTAATAGCACAATTTCTATTCCAGAAAATAATTTTTCTAACTCCTTCTCTTACCTACAATAATATGGAGCCTGAGTCTGGGGACGAAAGTAACCCAGTGAAAACGGGCTTCATTTCCACCAGGCAGGCACTGGACACAAGCGGAGAAAGACCCAGTCTCCTCCTCCAGGAAGTCCCATCGGGTAACATTGCTTGGTCACTTTCACAGCTGACTAGCCTAGTTCCTCCCGACTTGAGGCTTGAGCAGAGGGTGAAAGGGTCTGAGGTCATCTGGACAGGGCCGGGTTTGGACCAGAGCAGAGGTTCTGGCCAGTGCTGTGAATCGACCAGAGACAGGGATCGGCTCAGCCAACCCCAAAACGAGAACACAGGAGATGCAAGACAGGGCCGGGCGGGTGTGGAAGTGAATCCATCAGTCTCTGGTCCTCCCCAGGTTCCCAGCCAGGTTTCCAGAGAAAAAGGAAAATGAGCTGTAATTCTAAGGGCACCACCTTGCCTTTGGCAAGTAAAAACTGCTTGGCAGTGGGTGGAGAGAAATGACACAAGGAGGTTTCTGAGATGCTTTGGAAGAGCAACGAGCTAAGCACAGTTGGTCCAAATGCCGGGATGACAAGCTGCTTTGCCACCCTAGTAAACGAAACGGAATTACGGAATGGCGTCCCGCACCGCTCGGGCTGGTGAAGGAGGGAACACTCACTGACCACATTCTGTCTCTGACACAGACTTTTACCTGGAGGTGGAGAGGCTTCTCTGAGAAAGCATTTGAATTCAGGATAGAGAGGAATCTGGGTGTGGTCCCAGCTACTGGGAAGGCTGAGACAGGAAGGCCACCTGAGCCCAGGAGTTCAAGGCAAGCCCAGGGCAACACAGCCGAAGCTTGTCTCCAAAAAACAAGGCTGGGCATGTGGCTCGGTGGTGGAGCTCTCGCCTAGCAAGTACAAGGCTGTGTCGTCATCACTACCCAGAATAGCGATCCTGGTGAGAGCCTGGCCATAACACAGGAGCTGGAGCAGAAAGCCTCTCTCAAGGGACTGCGGCTGTAACACTTGTTTTTCGCTCCTGCCCCATCCGTGTTCCTCCCTGAGCTCTCCCGCCAAGTCTTCCCCATCTCCCGTCTCTGTTTTCACAGGGAAGGCCGGAGACCTGGACCCTCCACACCCCATCTCCTCCCCTGCCAAGGCCCCACCGCCGCTCACAGGGCGTGGTTTGTGTAATTTTTGGGACGGAGCACGGCCGACAGCGAGGCCTCAGACTTGGACCGGAAGACCTGGAGCCCAGGCCCGGTGCAGACAGCTACTGACCTTGGGACTTCACCTGTGCCGGGGCTTTAGGTCCCCGTCTGCACAGTGAGGAGGGTGAGTTACGCATTCTGCAGGGCTCTGCCCTAATCCTCTGTGATTATGTGGTTTCCAGCAAGTGCCAGATCATATCTTCTGCCCTCTCCCTCTAACACACACACACACACACACACACACACCACACAACTTCAAACACACAAACTTTACAATACTGCTATTAGGCCTCTCCAGATCCCTGCTCCTAAGACCAGCCTGAGCCTAGCAATTTCCATATGAAATTGACCCTCACACTGACCAAGTAAGACTGGGCGCTGATCCGCCCTGCAGAAACCAGCTGCCCCTTCCTGAGGTGCCAGAGGTCCGTGGTATTGGGCAGCCAGAAAAAGTACCTACAATGAAAAAGGAGCAAGAAGAGGAGGAAGGCAGGCGGAGGCACAGAGCTGGCCACGTGCCTCACACTGGTGGAAAAGTGTCCTGTCATAACCTTCTACCTGCTGGGACTTTCTGTTTTGTGGAGAAAGTGTCTAACTATGTAGCCCCGTGAATTCCCAGGGATCCTCCAACCTCAGCCTCCCCAGTGCTGGCATTACAGGCGTGTGCCACCACACCTACCTCCTGAGGGTTAGAACCTGTGTGTTGCTCGTCTGACCTTCCACTACTTCTGAGCCCTCTCTTGCCCTCTCCCCTGCTCAGAATTCCCTACAAAGAATGCCCATTGCAATCTCTCTCCAGCTGTTTGATCTTTTTAAATGTCTCTCACTTGTCTGTGGCATGTGCTCCAACCAAAAAATAGACCTTGGGCATTTGGGACAGGAAAGGGTATTAGGTGGCAAAAGCCTGCCTTGTGCCAGGGGTGTGGGCAGGCCCTGGATATCTGCGAAGACCAGGTGGCTCAGATTTGCCGGGTGGTCCTAATTTAGAACCTTCTGCTCGCTGGTGCCCACGAGTGCCCACACCCTTGTCAGACCATGACACCCAATAGCGAGTGTCCAAGTGACCCCGTGTCTGCATCTCGGGGGGGGACAACACAGGCATCGAAGCCAGGTGGGTCTTGGGTCAGCCAGCAAGAGCGTTTACTACCATGGGGCTTTAGGCAGCATTTTGTTTTGTTTTTTGCCTTTTTTCCTTTTTGAGCCTTGTTTTCTTCACTAGAAAATGGTTAGTTTCCCTATTAGTAGGCCCCACCAACTGGACTTATTAGCACAAGCGGTCCTTACAGACACTTGCTATCTCCCAGCTATTCTGAGCTTCATACTGTCCGGGGCCCTTTGCATTTCGGTTGCATTGGAGGGGTTACTGTGGAAAGCGTCACTTTCTACAGCCACAAGGACAGCAAGCCAAGAACCCAAATAGACCTGCGAGGTCCTCCTCCCCCATCATCCACACTGAACCCTCCTGTCCCTATGGGACTGTGGAGAGCCGTTCCCATAGCTCTCCACTGGTCCTAGTTTCTCCAGGGTCTCACCTGGGTCCCTGCTGGAGGCTCCCGGCCACCCACACTCACAGTCCCGGAGTTCGGTCTCGCTGATGCTCCAGCCAAGGTGGGCAGAGGGAGGGGCATCTGCTGCGAGACAGGCCAGTGCCAGAGCTGACCGTGGCAGCCACCACAGCTCCCAGGACTGGGTCTCAGCCTCTCCCATTGTTAGGCTGTGTCCCTGTGAAGTAGAGGCGAAGTCTTCTCGGTGTGACAGCATTTGGAACAGGGCCTTTGAGGGAATAAGGATGGGTCCCTGATCTGGGAGCCTGGTGTTCCCGAGATGTGAGACCCTCAGCAGAGCAAGGACAGAGAGAAAGAAGCCATTTCCATTCCAGGAAGAGTCACCCCTGGGGACCTAACAGGCACCTTCGCCACAGACTTTCCAGTCTCTAGGACAGCAGGACAATGAATGTCATCATTCAAACACCCCGTGTGCAGTGTTTTAGCCATCATATATGTATGTGTGCTGTATGTGTGTATCTGTGTATACAACAGGGATTCGTTACAGGGGGCCCTTGACGTACAAACTCAATTTGTTTCCAAGGGCTGGTTGTACCTCTGGTTGGTCAGCTGATGGCTGAGGCTCCTCTACACGGCCTTCAAAGTCTCTCCTGTGTACAGGCAGAACTTGGTGTCCTTAGAGAGACACTGGCCCAAGATCTCTCACTTGGCCCCACACAGGCAAGGATGTTGTCACGATCCTTCCAGAACTCTTTAAGGGTTAGGTCTGTAGCTGAGAGAGACCATCTGGAAGCGCAAGCATCTGGCATTCAGGCCATCACTCAAGGCTTTGATTATAAGTTGAAATTAAAATTCCAGTCACAACCCCAATTGCTCATACGTCAGGCCGGTCGTCCATGAGCAGCGACACACAAACTAAGGTGGCAACCACCAAGGTAGGTGCTATGATCTTGGGAACACGGCCACACGGGGTGTCCACTGATGCCCAGATGTCATTGCAGGATCCGTGACTGTAAAGGCACAGGCACACACGTGCACACACATGCACGTGCACAGGCACACACCTGCGATGACTGCCACGTACCAGTCACTTTAAACCCTACAGCAATTTACAGATGTAAACCCTACAATTGTTTTACAGGTGAGAAAACTAAGACTAAGACACAGATGCTCACCCAAGGTCACACATCTGCCAAATGAGATTCAGAGCTAGAAGTAAACCATAGCCACGCGCATGCAGCTGCTGGCACACTGAGCCAATGAACAGAGCAGCTACCATAGCAGCACCCCCAAATGTTGTGGGTGGATCGCAGAGGAGCGCAACACTGTGTCTGTTTGTCAGAAATGCCACCGGGAAGGAACCCAGGCAGATGGGAGGACATAAGCTAGCAAAGAATTGGTGCTTCGGGCTTCAGGACTCCTGGAGAGGCTGCTGCGACACCCTGATCAGGCCAATCTGGGAAGAGTTTCAAGGAGGAGGAGGTGACCTCAGATGACACTAAAGGACAAGCAGGATCAAGGTGTGGAAATGGAAAGCTGCCGGCAGAGGGCTGGGGCGCTCACGGCTGCCGGAGCAGGGCACCCCCAGAAACGCGGCCCTTGCAGCGTGAGGCTGACCCTAGACAGAGCAGGGTCCAGGGCTCCGCCCACTCCCAGCTTCCTCCAGGCCCAGCCTCTGCAAGGGGCTCCAGACTGCAGGTTCTGGCAGTGCTGGGTGCGGCCCAGGCACGCAGAGCTTGATCCGGGGCAGTAACTCAGCTGCCATCCAGCAGGGTGACCTTGAATGTGCTCGGTGGCTGGGCTGGGAGGAGGTTGCCCAGGGGCATCTCCGGGCACTGACCCGAGCTCCAGGCTGGAGTGGAGGTGTCACCTGGGCAGGGCGC
This sequence comes from Fukomys damarensis, assembly GCF_012274545.1. Lineage (NCBI taxonomy): Eukaryota > Metazoa > Chordata > Mammalia > Rodentia > Bathyergidae > Fukomys > Fukomys damarensis. The sequence continues at coordinate 45,237,774 of NW_022900924.1, read as the reverse complement.
GGGGCCTCGGCCAGCTCCCGGAGAAGTCATGTGTGCTATGGGGGCAGTGGGCGCTGCGGAGCCCCCAGCCCAGAGCTCTCTGTTCTGAGCCTGTGCCCAGGGCCCCCGGCAGGTGCAGGACGGGGTCACACCCCACGGGGACGGCTCTTCCCGGGCCCGTCCAGACGTGGCCCCGGC
>NW_022900924.1:45215164-45237156 GCF_012274545.1 Fukomys damarensis | reverse complement strand
CTGGCCTGGAGTCAAGGCAGCGCCGGGAGCCTCCGCAGCCGCTGAGCAGGTTCCAACTTTGGCACCGTGCGCCCTCCAGCCTGGAGGAGGCGGAGGGACGGGCGCCCGGCGCTTAACCCTTGCAGGGCCGGCCGTGGCTGGGACAGGAGGCCTGGGCGGTGAGCGGATGAAGAATACATGAACCATGCGCGCACCCTCGCCTCGCCCTGCCAAATACAGTTCCTTGCCCTTTCCAAAGGTTGGTCCCCCGCCCCTGCATTGTGAAACTCTCAGGGTGTTTGGGGGCACCCCCAGTTCACAAAGTGGAAAACTGGACTCTAAGGTGATTTGCCAGGGGTGGCAAGGCAGGAACACCAGAGACGCAGAGCTGGGGACCCTCTCCATCACCTCGCCTTCCTCCCCACTGCCGAGCTCTGAGTCTGGCCCATCTCTGGCCAGGATTCTGCCCCCTAGGGCTTCCTTGTGACTGCTCCAGAGGGACAGTGTCTCCCCTGCGTCTACCCCGCAGCGCAGAGACCGCCCTGAAAGAGGAATCTTCCCTCCTATCCCCACAGTCCCTTGCCTGTTCTACCCAGAGCAGACCCCAAGGAAGGAGGGTCTTAGACACCTTGGCTCCCATTCTCCCAGCAGCCTTAACAGTGGGTAGTGTTATTGCCCCTGGCTTATACCAAAGGCAAGGAAGCTTACAGAAGTGAAATCATTTGTTTAAACTCACAGAGCTATAAATGCACTAGGCCTTGGGTTTGTCTAACCACCAGCCAATGCCGTGTCCACTATGTCTCAAAGTTTAGACACAGTTCAGAGTACAGTGCAACATACTCAGTCTCCTCTCCCCTCACCACACCGTGTACCATGCAGGGGCGCACACACCTGCGCACACACTTGCCCAGCCTTTCCCCTTCCCAGCAGAAAGGACTTGGATTCTCAGGGGCCCTGACTCTGGTAGGACCTGGTAGAACGTTTCAAACTCACCGTGGACTGGTGAAGTCAACTCTGCTCATTCTCTGATTCCTAATCAAAGGGTCAAGGTGTGGAGCCCAGATTCGTGATCAGCTGGGTACCCTCAAGTGAATTAATCAATCATCAGCACATTTGCCTTGAACCTCTGATAACGGTGACACAGAGGACCAGGAACAGAAGAGGAGGAGGAAGAGCAAGGTGATCTGGAGGCCACAGCTCCCACTCGGGACTCCCAGACAAGCAAATGAGAAAGACCCACAAGGAGACAAGGACCTCACAGTGTGCTGACAGAGAGAGGAACTCAAGGGGCTACGGAGGGGACAATGCTGCCAGCTAATATCCAGGAAGGTTCTGTGAAAAGTGACGCTTAGGTTTGGCACTTAGGTTGGTCTCAGTCTGTGTTGCACTGCTGTAACAGCTCCACAGGTGGCTGATTCATAGCAGGGGAAAAGTATTGGCTTATTGTTCTGGGGCGGGGAAGGTCAAGATCCAGGTGCTGGAATGTGGTGGGGCCTCCCTGATGCATCAGCCTGAGGACAAGGGCAGGAAGAGAGGCAGTGACAGCCAGACAGCACCATGCGACGGGCGTGGATCCATGTACGCCTCCAGTGGGCCTGGTTGCCCTCTCCGCCCCACCTTCCAGTGCTGCGGCCTTGGGGACAAAGTTTCTCACAAAGGCGTCTTGGGTCACGTTCAAGTCAAGCTGCCTTGAAGAAAGAGTGACCGCCCACCCCACAGCGAGGCAAGGGCAAGGCCACTCCTCCCAACAGAGAGCCCATGACCACCAAATGCAGATCATAAATTGAAAACTGGTGACTGTGTGTCATCAAAATAAAAGAAAAGTCTGCTCACAAAAAAATATCATCAAGGAAATATGCCAGGGGAATGGCACATGCCTAGAATCCCAGCGTCCGTGAGGCTGAGGCAGGAGGGTCGCCGTAAGTTCAAGGCCAGCCTGAACAACTACCTAGAAGAACCCTGGAGGCGGGGCACAGACCTGGAGAAAATAAGACTTACATACAAAACATATAAAGAACTCCGTCACTCAACAATAAGGACAAACAAGCCAATGACTAAAAACTAAAAAATGCTTCACACAAGGAAGTCTACAAATGACCCAATGAGCAAATGTGAAAGCTCGCGACATCACCATCAGCAGAGAGATGCGAATCAGGACCATGGGATACCGTCACACCCCACCAGAGCAGCTGTGCTGAGAGCCGCAGCACCAGGGCTGGGAGGAGGCAGAGCCCTCAGGAACGAGGATGTCAAGCGGCACCGCCACTTGGAAGCCCTGGGAGTTCCTGTGAAAGCTCACATGTGCCTGCCCAGGGTGTGCTGGTTAACAGCGGGCTGATCACTGAAAGCAGAGTTGGGATGAGATGGGCACAATTAGCTTTGAGACAGGGTCTCGCTATGTAGTCCAGGCTGGCCTCAAACTGCCGGCGATCCTCCTGCCTCAGCCTCCCCAGTGCTAGGATTACAGGTGTGCGCCGCCACACCTGGCTACAGTTGACTCTTGCCAACTGGTCCCAGGGCACTCCAGCGGCACTGCATCCAGTCCTCTTCGTGGATATTTATGGAAGAGGCAGGAAAACTCGTCTGCAAACAGCCTCCTGCCGGTTATTCGGGACAGCCCAAACTTGGGAACAACTCAGAGTCCACCGTAAGAGAACAGCTGCATAAGTTGCCCTGTGCCACACAGTGGAATACCACCGAGGATAAAATGAATGTGCTAGGGATGCACGCAGCACTGTGTGTGTGGACAGATCTCAAACACACCAAGGTGAACGTCAGAAGAGCATCTTTTATAACTGCATCGCTAGGATTCTCTGGACTAGTCAGAGCCAGCCAACGTTACAGAAATGAGATGAAGGTGCTGGAAGGAGGCAGGGACGGATTGGGAAAGGACTTTCTGGGGTGACGGAAATATCTGATTCCACCTGTCATCTCAGCACTCAGGAGGCTGAGGCAGGAGGATGCCGAGAGCTCACCATGAGCCTGGGGCTATGTAGTGAGACGCTGTCAAAAAAAAAAAGGAAGCACAAGAAAGAAATATCTGAACCTTGGTGAAAATAAGCCCCTTAAGATCGAGCATTTTACGGTTATAAATTATGCTTTTAAAGGAAAAGTCATCACAGTGGGAAGCCAGGTTTGCCTCTATTTGTACATGTGGGGTGCCCGGGGTGCCCTAGAACTGGAGGATCACAGACCAGCGTGGGGCTTCTCTGCAACAGCTGCCTCAACATGGCCCCTTGGGAGTAAACTGGGTTTCTCTTATTTTCTTTTAGCAAAACCAACAAACATTGTTTGCTTTGCCGCCCTCCACCCTCTGCAGTTTTCAGTTCCGCTGCCACAGGCAGGGCCGTCCAGCCTGGCCTCCCAGTCCCGCATCTGCTCCGCCCCCAGCCCTCTGGGTCTCCTCCGTCCCCTCTGCCCCTGCTCCATTCCTGAGGAATCCCTTTAGGAAACTTACGGAGGACTGGCCTCAGGGTCTCTCTGCTGTCTCCCTCCCTTCTGCTCCTCCTCCCCTTCCACTCAGGTCCCCGCCGCTCTGCTGCTGATTGGTTCACAGCAGGCAGTGAGGAAGCCCTGGCTCCAATAGTCATTAATGTGCAAACAAACAAACAAACAAACAAAAAACAGTCCCCCAACTTGCCAGAGCCGCCCAGCTTGTGCTACTGAAACTCTGTGAGCCTCGATTTCCTCTCTTACAAAGTAGGGGGAAGAATTCCCAAGGGCCTGTTTCAGAGGAGAGAAGGAGAACTTGCAAAGCCGTCTGCCCGTTTGGGGGATTTGGGTTTAGAGCTAGATTCTTTCCTCCCCTTCCCCGGTTCTGAGTCCTCGCTAGACACATTTCAGCGAGGCAGCGTACGGTGACGGGGCTCCTGCCCGCCCAGGCCTCCAGTCCACACCCTGGAAAGCCACGCGGCCCAGCCCAGGCAGCGCCCGCTCCACCACGCTGCCACCTCTGCCGGGCTAGAAGAGTGACGCACAACAGCCACCCACGGGGGGAAGCTGCTCACACAGACACAGTCCCCCTTCCACGCCTCCTTCCCTTCACTAGCTGCTTCGTGAACAGAGGTCTCCTTGACTTTCTGTTCCGTCATCTCCTGCAGAACTCATGGGGACCGGATGGGAAGCACTTTCAAACCTTCTCATAAGGCACCGGGTTTCCTTTTGCTTTTCCGTGTTGGATTCACACACGGCTTCCTGCAACAAAATGCACTGGTCATCGTCAACTCGCGCCCTGCCTCTCTCCCGGCTCGACCGCCTTCTCCTTCGCATGCTTTGGTGCGGATGGTTACTCCAGGCCCCTCCCAAACATTGGTTCATAATCACCCTGCTCTTCGAGGTTAATGTTTCTTCAGTCTTAGTTGACCTTGTTGGTGGATTCCTCAATGTTTCCCCAATGAGAACAGTACTTTCCAGTCCCTGGAAAGGCTTTGCTCGTGTGCCTCCCCTAAAGCCCCTTCCTCTTCACACAGTACCCATCTATCAAGACTCGGCCCCAAGGCCAGCTCCCTCATGAAGCCATCTCTGATGTCCCCAGCAGGAAGTGCTCTCTTCCTTCCTCTGAGTCCACCTGTACTTCTTTCAAACCTCCTTCTTGGGGACGCATCCCTCTTTCCCTCCCACATCATGCATGGATGGACTGGGATGTTATTAATTTATGGATGGATGGGTGGATGGATGGAGGGTGGATGATGGGTGGATGGATGGATGGATGGATGGACGGATGGCTCTGTTCATGTGGGTATGCACACGTGCATGGAAGTACAGGAATGGTTGAGTCAACATTACCTAGAGTGATAAGACACTCTCATATCTGGGTTTCCGTGTCATGTTATTGCATGCACTCGTTCAATGTTTTCCAACATCTTTACTTCCTGCCCATCTATCCACCATTGTGTCTGACCGGGGAGACAGGAACTTGGTGATACTTTCTTCAGGCCATATCCCAATCCCTCAGCAGTCAATGCTTTTGGATAACAAAGGGTAGCGCACACTTCATTGTCCCCAACCTGAAGTCTGACGGTTGTTACCAGCATTCAGAAAGCAGAGATCTGCCTGTTTCTTGGTTCTGCTCTTGGAGTCTCAGCTGAGCGGAAGTCAAGCAGTCTGACCACTCATCTCTCAGATGAGGACATCAAGTCTAAAGAAGGAACGTTCTTTGCCCAGGATCAGAGAAAAAGCAACACCAAAGCTCAGAACTCCTCGCTCTGTTCTTCCTATCTTCCAGTGTAGAGCCAGAGGGCTGGCGGATCCAGGCTGGCTATGTTTTACATTTTGCTGAAAAGTAGGGAGGTTTAGCAAAAAAATAAATAAAATTCTTCCTGGAGGGAAGTAAGATTTGGGCATCACAGATACTTTTTGTGCTTGATGCCATTAGATTTGGGAGCATAACCTTCCAAGGTCTCCTATGCATACCAAAAAGAAGAATGTTACACCCCTGACCCCTTCCCAGCAGCCCTGGTAGGGTCCAGACTGCGCTGCACACTGGGACACTGGGAAACAAAGACCTGAAGGGCTTGGTGCTGTTAGCATAACTTCTAATATCCACTTGGACTTGTGAGCATTATGAAAGAATAAAACCTATTACCAGACGAAGAATGGACCATTTTCCCACTCTGCAGATGTAACCACCTTCCACTGCTGTTGAGGAGCAAAATACTCTGTGGCGCCCACCCCACAGGTAGGCCAACCACCAGGGAGGACTGCTGCAGGTTCAAAGCCAGCCTGTGCTACATAGCAAGACCTCATTTAAAACAAAACAAAACAAAAACAGTCAAGAGAGCCTGTGTGTGCTTCTTCTGAGCTTTCTCTGACACCCTGCTTCTAGCTTATCAATAAAACAGAAGGATCACTCCCAGGAATTTTCTTAAACTCTCAACCAAAGTTTGCAGAAACACCTTCATCTGCTTTTGCATTGTTCATGATGACGGAGATTCAAAACCTCAGCTCCCTCCTTTCAAATACCAGGAATCACAAAAGGCAGACAGACAGTGGCTATTCATAGGTGATTAAAAACATTTGCAAGTGACATTTCCCCACCAGACTATTCAAAGACAATGGGAAAAAGTGGAAGGGTCCTCAGGAAATGGGACCATCAGAAGGGTGGCCCTGTCAGAGTGTGGTCACCTCCTCCCCCAGCATCCAAGTGGCAATTAGGACAGGCCAGCCAACCCCAAACACCTCTGGCTCTTATGAATTTCCAATCAATACCCAAGATGCCAGAGTCTTTTAAAGTTTAAAAAAAAAAATGAGGAAGAAATGGGAACAGTGGAGTGGTGCAGTCCACTCCAGCCTGCAGAGCTGTGACAATGGCCAGGAATCCAGGGGCAGAGCCACAAGGAGGCTCTCAGGCACCTCTTGACCCTGTCACTTCCTGGGTAATGAAGAGCACTACAGTCCCATGTCACTGTCGGGGCCTGAATGTTTATCGATAGATACATAGATAGATACATTCTTGAAAGATTCTTTTTCTATAGCCTTGGTCAGGATCCTGCCAAAGAAAAGGGGGAGAAGAAAGGCATTTTGTCCTGAGTGGAGTGAAAGGAAACATGAAAAGGAAACCTAAATTTTTCAGCCCAGTCTGCTCCTGACATGGGAAAAGGGCGCAGACAAGAATAGATAGCTTGTTCGCTTTTTTTCCCCAGCCTTGACAGCTTCTCTCTGGGAATGTGTAGCGGGCAGCAGGACTCCCCCCTTCAAGAGCAAGAATGCAAACCAGAGGTCTTCAGGACCTGCTGAGCCCTGTTCTGTGTCATGAGGCCCCAGAGGGGTTGTTTCTCTTATGGGCCTCAGTTTCCCCAAATGAGGAAAACGAGAACGACCTCTCTTTACAGCCTCTTCCAATGCCGGTGTTCACGGAGGCCATGAGAAATGGTTTGTGTCTGCTGACCCTGCCAGGAGACAGGAACACAGAGGACCAGTAGGGACAAATCAGGCATTGTCACTTATGCTGTCAAAGACCAGTGATCAAGGCCACTCAAACCCGTGAGGACCAGAAGTAAGAACCGGGCGGAAGTTGTGCCAACCCAGTGCTTGGAGAAAGCCCTAAAGGTGCTTCACCAGCTCTGACTAGGAGAGGTCTTCAGCAAGTATGTGTTGCTTGTCTGTGGGCCCATGCAAGAAGCTGGCCAGTCTGCTTTGTAAATCAATGCAAGCTGCATTTCCGCCCAGCTGCGAGCTCCGTGACTCACTGATTATCTCGGCATCCGCCTCAGCACCCAGCCTGACCCCACACACAGAAGAGCACAGTGCAGAGCATGTCGATCAGGCAGACACTGGAATTTAAAAATACAGCAGGAAACTCGGGCGCGGTGGCACACATCTGTAATTCCAGCCCTGGGGAGACTGAGGCAGGACAATCACCAGGAGTTTGAGGCCAGCCTGGGCTACACAGTGAGTTCAAAGCCAGCCTGAACAACACAGGGAGACCCTGTCTCCAAAAAGCAAAGCAAACAAAAAACACAGCAGGAATGTTCTTATTGCATGTCCGGTGAGTACTAAAACGTAACACAGGTTTTTATTTCTGCCTGCCTCATCGCTCCAGTTTCCTTTCTTCCATACAGGGATTGAACTCAGGTCCTTGTGCTTGTGAGGCAGGCAGCAGAACCACTGAGCTAGATCCCCAGCCCCCATTGCTTTGGTTTCTAAGCAACTTGTAGCTGGAAGATAAGAACCTGGTTCTAGGATCTCTCCAGGCCCTCTAGTACCTAGTGCAGTGACTGGGTATAAAGACAGATAAAGGTGGAGGAAAGGCACGAGTCACGGAGGTCACTCACTGAGGGCTTCCCCTTTGTCTGCCAACTCTGGCCCTAGGTGCCTCGTGACTGCTCTGGGTCACCTGCCCATGTGGCCCACGAATACGCAGACACAAGTGACACGTCCTTCCTGGTGCTGGAAAGGTGTGACACGCACACTCACGTGGGCTCCTGGGAGGCTCCCAAATGCTCTGTCAGGTGCAGGGGCTATGGCACCCACTGAGTTCCCCTGCGCTGCAAGAACCTAGCACGTGTGAAAGGGATCGCACCTGTGGACCAGAAACCTGCCATAAAAGCACGTGATGTCACAGTGTGTGTAGAACTCGGCTGACGCTCTTGACATAATGTTCCCTCCGACTTGCCAGTTTGGTGCTGTGTTTGAAGGCACCAGGCAAACTCGGGAAAGTGGCTCTCTCACACCCTGGCTGCCTTTGCCACCCTAACCAAGGTGAGGTTGCCAGGCAAGGAGCCCATGTGGGTAAAGACAGGACCTGTGAGGTACGAGAGAGCACTGGCCCATGGGCCTCTTGACCACAGCCTCTTATGGGCTTTCCATTCCCTTTCCATTTGTTGTCACGGTGGCTTAAGGGACTAAAGGAGCAACTATTTCCAGCCCTAGGGTGACGAGGTGGCTTCTGAGCACCTGAAGTGTGGCTGATGTGACTAGAAAACTGAACTTACTGTGTTCCTATATTTTAATTCACTTAAACGTCTGCGTAGTGGAGAACAGGAGAAAGCCTTGCAAATCCACATAAGATAATAGACAAGCCAGCTAACAGGTGTGAGAGACTTTTCAGCTTCACCCAGCACTGAATTCCTCTCTCCAGCCCCCAGCCTAATGCCTGTCGCACAGGGCCATCAAAGGAGGGTGGCTCTGAACAGAATCCTCAGCACCGAATTCAGAGGTGGCCAGGATTACAACATAGGATTTTGTGTCCACTCAATGCTTGGGGCCCTCTCACACACTGAAGCCTAATCCCAGTGTGAAGGCACCTGCAGGGGTTTTGGGGTGTCATGAGGTGTAGATGGGGTCGCGAGGGTGGATGGGATTAGTACCCTCAGAAGAAGAGGAAGCAGCCAGAGCCCCTCTCTCTGCTGTCAGGATGTAGCAAGATGGCGGCCCCAACCAGACCTCGCCTTGGTTCCCACCTTGGCCTTGGCCTTCCTGCTCTCCAGAACTGACAGAAAGGGAGGTTTGTGGTGTGAGTGAGTCAGTCTATGCTGTTAAGCAGCCTGAACTGACGGCTAAGACAGGGTCTTCGGAAGAATAGTATGGGTTATCAGTTGCGTGGCATGCACCCACAAAAGAAAGAAGCAGAACTCCAAAAATACTTCACAAAGCGCCTCCACAGGGATGGTGGATTCAAGAAAGAGTCGGTCCCTGCTCTGAAAAGGACCCAACACTGTAGCAGGAATGACCACGTCCTGCAGGAATGTGTGCCCAGATGTGAAGCCACGGCTTCCGCCTGAGCAATGGCAGCGGAGGCCACAGGAGAGGTCAGAGCTGGTTACCAGGCTGGGGGGTGGGGGGGGCCGCTCTCTGGAGCAAGAGGCACCCAGAGCCGGGCTGAGGGGACCAGGGGGCCACGGTCGTGCAGAAATGGGGCAGACACGGAATGAAGGGCAGAGAAGCCCGAGAGCCGGAAGAGGGAAGGGAGGGGCAGCTAGGAGCAGTCAGCCTTTTCCGCAGGGCTGCCGAACATGAGGCTCCTTGGAGCTCCACTTTAAGACTGTGAGGAACTGCAGCATTGCACATTTCTAGCTTCTGGCCTCCTCCACCCTCTGCAATGGATCCCCGCACCAAGCCCCGGCCCCCGGCAAAGGGTGAGGATGAACAGCTGGACAGCCAGTGTGGGCTCCCAAGAGGCTGCGGGAAGGGGCTGGGCTCTCTGCTCCCCTCTCCCTCTTCCGCCCGCTGTGAAATCCACATCAGCTGGCCAAGCACAAGAGATCTGTTTCCATCTGTTCTGGACCCGGCTGGTGGGAAAGCCTAGGACAGGAGGGGCCAGCATGGGGCTGGGGGCAGGAAGGAGCCCAGCTCAAGGGGACACTCGGCCAACCCTGGGAACAGCTGCCCGGGAGGGGCCCAAGGCCCCGGCTTCTGGGCAACTCTCAAATCCCTGGTCAGGTCCGCAGCCAGGTCACTAGTGATGCGATTCTGCACGTCTGGAAAACATCTGTGCTGCATGAAGGGCCACTGGCTGTCACAGGGAGGCTCTCCGGGGCTGGGGGACTCGGGCCACTGAACAACCAGGAGTACTGATGCCCCCAGGAATCTCAAAAACCACTCTTCCTGATTGTATCAGACATGGCAAACCACCCAGCAAGTCGCCTCAGAGTCCTCAGCCAGGCCTGGGGGACGAGACCAACTGGCCCCTGTGGAGGACGAGCCACACTGCTTTGTAGCCGGTGGGGGAAGCCGCCTGGGCCTGGCCCTTTGCCCTGGGCTCCTGCATGGCCCTGGCACAGCAGCCAGCCTCCTACCGGGTAACTATGACAAACCCAGCCCCAGGCCACCCGAGCCATGTGGAAAAGTGGCTGAGCCAGGGGGGAAGCCTGGAGTGGGTCCCCAAACTTTCTGACACCCCTACTACCCGCTGTATGACAAAGTTAATACCCTAGGAGACAGGATTAGAAATCAAGTTCAAACTTTACAAAACACGCATGGAAGACCTCCTATCCAACCTTCGCTCTTCTATGCCCCAGGAATACAGCAGCAAATTAGCCCAAGCCCCTCTCTCATCAAGCCCACAACCTAGTTGGTTGTTATAGGCATTAGGGCCTTAGTGCCTCGAATATAGTACATGATCGATAAAGTAAAGGCACCATTAGCATTTTCAAGCTACAGTTCTCAAGGAAAAAAATACCATTTTAAAGGTGTTTACTAATTTATAATATACAAAGTATAATTGTAACCATTATGTTATTTGACCCTCACACTTAGCAGCCATCAGTGGTTCTTCAACCACAATAAAACCCTGTTCCTAAACCAACTACTCCTAGTCATTTAGACCATGTCACCTTCCATTCTGTTTCCAGCCTTTCCTTTTATTAGGCAAAGGATCAGAGGTAGGAAATAAACAAAAACTAAATTAAAATAGCTCCTCTTTCTTTCTTTCTTTCTTTCTCATACAGTCTCACTATGTAGTTCAGGCTGGCCTTGGATTCTGTATGTAGCCCAGGTTGGCCTTGAATGTGGTGGCAATCCTCCTGCCTCAGCCTCCCCGCAAGTGCTAAAACAGCAGGCATGTGCTACCACACCCGGCTAAAATGAGTCATCTCTACAGCTGCAGGTGCAGTAGAAAATGCTGTCATTTTCCCCTGGTATCAATGTTTCGCTTGTATCTTAGGACAGATGTCCGCACATAGCCCAGGCTCGTCACCCGGAGTCTCTTTCCTGCAGAGCTGGGATTCACTGCACAGCGATAGCAGATCCAACTCAGGAGGGCCTGCAAGACCTAGTGAGGTACGTGGGGGTTATTTCGTGGCCCTAGGAAGGACCCGCTCTCCCCACCCACCCACCACACGGTTCTCCCAGGTCCCTGCCACGTGAGCCCACTGCCGTTGCTCTGAGGTTGGCAGGGAGGGGTTTTGGCCAGCAGGGCCTGAGGACGCGCTGACTTCTCCTTGCCGTTCCTAGAGGTTGGTCCAAACTCCTGGGGCGAGGCGGGCTGGCCAGGGCTCAGGAAGTTGTCCTGTCCTCCCCACCATGGAACACGGGGCGCTACCGGCCCTCAAGTACAGACAGCGGCTCGGAGCTCAACAGGCCCAACGTCCGCAGGTCTGTGTTCAGAAAATCCTCATTTTAGAGGATTAGAGCTTTTTATTCCCCCTCACTTCCCTCCCATCCGGACCAAAGTATGAAGAAGTTTTTGTCAGAGTTGCCTGGCAAAGAGCAAAATACCACTCAGGCCCTGCGATTTCAATGACTTGGTGTAAAAAGCACAACCAGCAAGTAGGGGAAGGGTGGAGAACAGCACAGAAAAGAAAGCTCTCTCCGAATCTCCAAGGCGCCTTCTTTCCTCCTGTTGGTTCTGTTCGGCAAAGGCCTTATCTCTGCTCTGACAGGCGGAGCCTGTGCCCCCTGGGCCTGGGTGGGCGGAGCCTTGTCCCGGGCCTGGAGGTGGGGACAGGAAGTGGGAAAGGGGCCCTGGGCTGGAGACTGAGAGGGGCACTGGGGGGCACCTGACCTGGGCCCTACGCCAAGCCAGGTGGTACCCAGTTCTGAAGAGGGAGAAGGCCTCTCCACCTGGTACTGGGGAGATCTTTCTCTCCCTCCCACCGCGGTCCTTCTCTCCGGCCGCACTTGTCAGGGGAATTCCTGGAGAAACGCCAAGCAAGGCGACTTGATGTGGATTTCTAGAGACTTTCTCTTGAGATGATTTCTCTATAAACCAGGTGCGGGCACACATCTGTAATCCCAGCACTCTGGAGGCCGTGGCAGGAGGATTGTGAGTTCCAGCCCAACCTGAGCAACTTAGTGACTTGGCAAGAGCCTGTCTCAAAGTAAAATGGGATAGAGACGTAGCTCAGAGTGAAGGCCCTGGGTTCAGTCCAGTACCAGATAAAGAAAATAAAGAGGGAGAAGGAGAGATGACTTCCTTAGTGACAGCTCTACTCGCACTCTGGTGTACAAGCTAATGAGCCACAGGGCCCCTTACCCATAATGAATTTTCCTTTTTTCTTTTGGTATCGGGACTCGAACTCAGGACCTTTCACTTGAGGCAGACAGTAGAACCACTAAGCTAAATCTCTGGCCCCACCAATGAATTTTTGAGGCCCTCCATCCAAAGGTGACAGGCTATGTCCCAGAGAGTGACTGCAGCTGGGCTTGGTGTCACAGGCCTGAAATCCCAGCACTTGGGAGGCTGAGGCAGGAGGATTGCTGCAAGTTCCAGGCCAGCCTGGACTACATAGTGGGTCCTAGACCACTCTCAACTAACCAAACTAGATCAGAAGAAGGTGAAGGAGAGGGAGGGGGAGGGAAGGGAAGAGGAAGAAGAAGAGGAGAGGGGGAATTGGTTGAGGATGGAGAGGCTGATCCAGGTCACAAGGGCAAACGCCATTTTAGATTTTAAGGTTCAGGCCTGGATAACACTCTACAGTCAAGGCCCATTCTGAGCGGAGCCTCACGTTCCAGGCTGAGTCTCTCCTGGTCCAGAAACCACGTGAGCCCACTGCGCTGAGAAGGAAGTGGGGTGGGAATACCGGAAACGTTGAGAACCCTCACATGGGAGCAGGCAGGGAAAGCAGCTCCAGGCGTACCCAGGCAGGAAGCAGGATGGTGGCCTGGCACACACTCAGAGTGATCAGAGCCCAGAATGGCGCTGCAGAGAGGACCGACTCGCATGTCCCTGCAGAGGGAGCAGCCGGCAGCAAGGAGCTGGGTGCCAGGGAGGACACAGCAGGACCGCACGTGGTCAGGACTTGGGTGCGCACCACAAGGGACTCTGCCGCGGTGCCAGTGATGGCCGAGACTCCCTCTGGCTCTTTCCAGGAGCTGCTGGAGACCTCAGCACAGCACAGGCCCGGGCTGCAAGCACACCTGGGAGGGTCGCTGTGAGTCTGAGAACAGCCTGGGCCACGTTGTGAGTTCGAGACCAGCCTGGACTACATAGCGAGACCCCGTCTCAGAAAACCAAAAGCCAGTTCAGAGGCCGTGGCGCCGGCCCCTGAGAGGAGCGTATCGTTCTCTGCAGCAGGACAGGGGGGCAAACTCGCACCCCACGCCCTCCCTGACGGCCTCCCCAACGCCCCAACCGCACCCGACCACCCAGTTCTGCCGGTGCGGCTCCATTACTCACCCAGCAGGCTGAGGTCATCGGGAAGGAAGCTTCCCGCTGCCTCCCCTGATTCTCCTGGAGCTCGCCGCGCTGGCGCAACCCAGTGAGTAATCAGACATTCCGGGAGCCTGGGCAGCCCCTGCCAAGAAAGGTGTCTCGCCGCACACCGCAGGCCTGCACTGCGCCGCAGCCAGGCCGAGCGAGGCCAGACTCGCCCGCTGCGAGGCTGCCTCAGGGCGGGACGTGCTCCTCCCGGACGAGTGGTGTAACTGAGGCCGAGGAACCCTACACATCAGAGGGAGAGACCTGCTAGTCTCCATGTGGGGTCTCCGGAAGTGTATTAACAGACAACGATAAGATTTGTCGGTTAAGGAAGCACGTGAAAGGCAAAATTATGACCAGCACCCAATGTGCAGCAGCCGGAAAAATATTCTTACGCCTGTAATCTGGGGGCTGGAGGCAGAGGCAGGAGGATGGGGAGTTTAAAATCAGCTCAACCCAGCCCGGCCTGGACAATTTAGCAAGACTGTCTTAAAATAAAAAATAAAAAGCGAAGTGGGGAGGTAGCTCAGTGTAAGGCCCTGGGTTCAATCCCCAGTAGTACCACACGCACAAAAACGGCGGATAAATAAAATGAAGTGCTAACTGGCCGTTTAAAAAGTGCGGCTCTACTCTTTTCATTCTCTCTAGAGCTGTCTCTGTGATCCGGTTTTAAGAGCGAGACAGCAAGGCCGTGGACGCAGGATGCGGTTCGCTGCTGTTTTGAACGGGCGGGCGTCCAGGTGCTCGATTCCTAGTGTCGCTTGTGGGGCTGAGCCATGATTAGCAGCCCCGGCTGCGATCAGAGTGCGCGTCCTCTGACCTGTGCGGCCCCTCGCCAGCTTTTGTCAGAAGGGAGGGCTCGGGTTCACGGCCGGGAGTCGGGCCAGTCCCATACCCCTCCCCTCCTCTGGGGCCAGCACGGGCTTTCCAGCCGTGCACCCCAGGACCTCCAGGCAGAAAAGCCCGGGCCAGGCTCCCTAAACTGCCCCCCCCCGCCTCAGGCAACTCTGTGCCGCAAACTGCCTGAGGTCACAAAGGGACAGCCCCAGGGGAGTGGGGGAGTCTACAGCAGCTTGTAGTCTGGTAGACCACAAAGGTGGGGGAGGGGAGGCACCCGGCTGCAGTCAGGGATGGGCCTGGGCGCCTCCACGGCCCACCACGTGGGACAGGACCCTTCCCAATCTGCTGGGGACCTCGGGAGATCAGCAGCTCTGGGTAGGATCAAAGTGCAGAGCAGCCAGAAGCAAAGAAGCACCCCTCGAGAAATTCTCCCACAGAAAGGGAGGCTGATGCAGGAAGCTTGCAAATTTCAGCCCAGTCTGGGTGCTCCTAATGTAGGAGGTAAATATTTGTGCTCTGAACAGAACTGAAAACCTAGGTCAGTTCTCTGGCCATACTAGCGCTCAGGAAGGAGGCACACCCCGAGGTTAGCGGACCCCATCACATCCCATTGATGGACCACTAATCGTGCAGAAGGGTCCACTCTTATGCCCCTTCACATTTTCAAGCTACATCGTTGCTACAGCATTTTAAACTTTTTTTTTTCTTTTTCTTGTACCAGGGATCAAACTCGGGACCTTGTGTTTGTGAGGCAGGCGGCAGAACCACTGAGCTAAATCTCCCCTTAAACTTTTGTTTCTTGAGACAGGGTCTCCCTGTGCAGTGCAGACTGGCCCCAAACTCCCAGCGATCCTCCTGCCTCCCGAGTGCTCCACCACGCCCGGCACTGTAGCATTTCTGTGCCCCTATTTCTCTTCACCGGCCTCTCCTCCCTCCAGGACCAGCTGGGCTCGGCTTTGACACTGACCACGGTATGTTTGTGCCTAGACAACCTCTCCTTAGAGACCCTCCCTCCCTCATACACATGGTCATTAACTCATCAAATACCCAAAGCCCTGCTCGCTCCCAGCACTACCTTGTAAACAATCACTGAAAATAACACAGCTCAGCCCTCTTTCACAGAGAACCAGAGAGAAAAGGCTATTCCAAAAGGTCCCTACAAGAGATCATTTCTAAGCAAAAAAAGGATATCACTTTTTTTAATGGCGCGCAAATTATTATGTTTACTAATTATATTCTTCACTCTTCAGTCTCACCCCCAGTCACAGGACACAATCAATAAATGGCAACATTTTCCTGGTCTGATGCTTTTCCAGCCACATGACAAAAGCGTGCTGTTTTAATTTCACACACATTCGTCTCTGGGTCTTGGGTTCCCCCCACCCTCTCTCCTCAAAGCAGATAAATGAGGTTCCAAACTCAGGATAATAAGGCTTAACAGTGAGGTGCTTTTTAAAAAGTGAATCATTTCTCAGTCGTCCTGAGCTAATCTCTCTTGGTAACATTAATTATGAGTTCGCGCGGCGTGCCCCAAGGCAAGCTCAGCTTTCCCAGGACAATTAAAGTTACTTAATTATTAAAAACTGTGTGTGCTGCTGCCCGGGAGAGAGAGGCGGCCAGCCTGGCTCCCGCAGCCCCTCAGCAGCAATCAGACACTGTGGGAACACAGCCGGGCCAGGCGGTCACACTCTCCGCGTGATCTGTACAAACCCTGTGCTGAAATGATTTAGGGGCTTCTGGCCACCAGCTCCCTCGGGGGTGGCCACTCCAGCTTCCCCAGCCCTGCATGGAAGAGGCCTCAGCCCTGGAGGCCAAAAGGGTGACAAGATCTCTGTCCCTGGACCTGCAGCTGGAGCGAAGGCCCACTCTCTTCCTGATGCCTGCAGCCTCAGACCACATGGAAATGTCATCACCCACCCTAAAAAGTGTAGGCAGGAAGCTAGGCATGGTGGCACATGCCTGTGATCCCAGCACTCCAGAGGCTGAGGTAAGAGGGTCACCGCGAGTTCGAGGCCAGCCTGGGCTACATAATGAGTTCAAGGCCAGCCTGACCTACCCAACAAGATCTTATCTCAAAACCAACAGAAGAAGAAGGGAAGGAGGAGGGTTGCAGACATTACCAAAGGGGATATCAATCTCTAAGAGCCTTTTTCTGAGTGGTGCTTCCATCAGGGGAGTGAAGAAACTAAACCTGTCCCTGGTTCTGCCCTCAGTCCCACCCACTGGCCCTGGGCAAGTCATTCTTGGAATCTTAACTTCCTAGCCAGAGTATCTGCATCATCACCAGGGCCCTCCACAACCTGATCCTTCCCTGGAAAGAAAAACTCACATTTCCCTTCGAATCTTCTACTTTTGTTTATTCACTCAAATAACACTCCAAGCTGCCATTATTCTAGCTCTAGGGATACAGCAGGGTACAAAACAGAGAGGCCGTGCCATTCATCACACAGAGATGACCACGGGAGGAAGAGGAGGGAGGGAGGCTGCTCCTGGGATAGGCCCGTTTGTCATGTAACAGAGATGGAGACCTAGGACTGCTGACCCAGGCAAGGGGACCCCGGGCTCCTATGGTCTCTACTTTCCTATTCCTTTGCCTCCCCTCCTGATGTTTTTAGCCCCTCTTCCCCGCTCCCTTTGTCCATGGGCTCTGAGTCTCTAGAGAAGCCTGGTCCAGTGGAAATACGAGGTGTGACCGAAAAAAACAATGAATATTTAATTTTTAAACATTTTGCAGTAAAAGACACATTGCCCTCTCAAAATGCTCCCCTCACTGCCAATGCACCTATGCCGTCACTTTGCTTTCTGGAGCAGTTCTGGAAGGGTTCCTTCCTGAGGGGCTTTAGCAGCCGTGGGGGCTGCTTCCATATCTAAATGAATTCAGAATAGCTACCTTTTGCGGTCTTTTTATCTTTATTAAGTTTATTGGGACATTTTAGGTATACAATAGTTACATTCATCATTGGGATCTTGTACCTTTTTTTTCCTTTTTTTTTTTTTTTTTTTTTTTTTTTTGGTACCGGGGATTGAACTGTGGTCCTTGCGCTTGCAAGACAGGCCACTGAACCACTGAGCTAAATCCCCAGCCCCAAGGGGATCTTGTACCTTTATATGACTTCTCTTGGCTCTTATTTTTCCCCATTCTCCAACCCTTCCTTCACCCCCTCCACCCTTCCCTGCTTACAAAGACATTGTTTCCATGTTTTTCCTTTTCACATATTGTCTCTTTTCCCTTTTTACCTTTCCCCTACCCCTCCCACTTCCTCTGCTCTTTTAGACCTTTTCTTCCTATTACACAATATCAGTTGTACATTTTGATTCTTATTTATACTTTTAGTTTTTCACACCAGAGAAACTATTCAGTATTTACACGTGTGATTTATTAATTTCACTTAAGAGTATGGCCTCAAAGTGCATCCACTTAACTATAAATATCTCGAGTTTCTCATCTTTATGGCTAAGTAGTACTCCATTTTATTAAAACACACACACACACACACACACACACATCATCCTTATCCAGTCTCCAGTTGATGGACAATTGGCCTGTTTGGAAGTTTTAGCTATTACAAACTGTGCCGCTATAGACATGGGTGAGCATATATCACTGTGGTCTGATTCTTTTAATTCTTTTGGAAAGATACCCAGCAGGGGAATAGCTGGGTCAAATGGGACCACTAATCCTAGTTGCTTGAGGTATCTCCATACTGATTTCCACAGTGGCTGCACCAGTCTGCACTCCCACCAACAATGCAGAAGGGTTCCTATCTCCCTACAACCATGTAAGCGTTTGTTATTGGTTGATTCCTTGATAGCAAACATTCTTTCTAGGGTGAGGTGGAATCTCAGTGTTGTTTTCATCTGCATCTCTCAAATGACCAGTGATGTTGAATGTTTTTTCATATGTTTATTTGCTGCTTTTACTTCTTTGTCCGAGAAACGTCTGTTCGTCTGTTCGTGGTCATTTTGACTTTGTGGAAGAGCCAGAAGGTACGAAGTGCCAGATCCGGTAAATAAGGTGGGTAGGAAACCCTGAGATGTTTTCCCCCGCAGCCTTCCTGTTGGATGGGTTCGGCAGCAGACTATGTGACCGTATGTTCGATCTCACCACAAAAAGACCCTCAAGAAAGAGCACTTCCAGAACTGCTTCCGGAAGTGGCAAGGATGATGGGATAAGTATGTTATTCAAAGCAAGAGGGAGGATTTTAAAGGGGATTCATGGTGGTGTGCTTTTTATGGTAACAATTTTTTAAACTTTAAACTTTCACCATATGTTTTGACCACGCTGCATATATTGCCCACCTATGCAAGCCACATCTAGACTTTTAAAGTTTCCAGGAATCACATTTCAAAAAATTAAGAAGCAGGTAAACTTTTATTTCAATGATGTATTTACTTCACCAATACATTTAAAATGTTATAGTTTCAATTTGTGATAAATGCAAAAAAAAGTAACTTGTAAGATGTTTTTAAATTTTTAAATTAAATCTTCAAACTGCAGTTGACAGGTTATCCTCCCTATACCTTCCGGGTGAGTCAGCCACAGAGTATTTTGCTTTCGTAGCCACATTTGGATTCGGCGGCTGGTGGTGACCATGCCAGACTTCACTGACCTGAGGTCCCTGCCTCTTGCTCTGTCACTCCTCGATGTTCTTCACTCCCACAGAAGCAGAAGGCCCTGCCCACCCCCAGCACGGCAGGGAGTTATGGAGCTCATTCCTCAGATCGTAGACCTGTAGGCATATCCTCTTATACAGACACCCATATATGCAAGGCAGCCCCAATCCAAGGAAACCAGAGACAGACTTTCAGGGGCTCTTATGAAACAAACTGATCAGGCCATGACCTGTCATTAAGTGAGCAAGGCAAGATACAGCCAGAGTACATGGAAATCCATGCTCACACAGATTTGTTTGTGCACAAATAAACTACCCACAGTGGTGCGCACCTGTAATCACAGTGCTTGGAGGCTGAAACAGGAAGATCACTGTGAGTTCAAGGCCAGCCTAGGCTACAGTGAGATGCTGTCTCAAGAAACAAAATAAGTAAATAAACAAACTACACATCTGAGGGCCCCTCAGAAAATGAACACCAGTAAGGGTAGCTGGGAGCAGGGAGGGCAGGGTGGGAGGGACCCATGCCACAGCCCATGTTTCTGCTTTGAGGATTTCAGAGAAGTGGATGCATTCGGTATTCAAAGTTAACATAAACATGCCCAGGTTGCTGGGCACACTTTGGTCTCAGGGCCTGGGTGGCCCTGGGCTGCAGCACCGTGGCTCCTGCACCCACAGCCACACACAGGAGGAGAGATACAGGGCACCTCTGTGTTGCGGCCGCTCCACAACAGGAAAGAGGGTGGTGGCCTGGCAGAGGCCATGTGCCTCTCTCCTTCACTTACTCATTAACTTTTCCAGTAAATATTTCTTGGGCACTTACTATATTGGAGCCACTGGGAGCTGCCCTTGGGAATCAGCCAGGAACAAGACAGACAAGGCCCTATCCACACAGAGCTTTCGGCAGCAAAAGCAAAAGAAATGAAATGTAAAATAATTCACTTCTAGCTAATCCCAGTACTCAGGAGGCTGAGGCAGGAGGATGGCTACGTGTTCAAGACCAGGCTACACTAGATAGCAAAACCCTGTTTCAATAAATAAATAAATAAACAAACAACCAAAAAAGGAATTCACTTCGACCTGCCACAATAAGGGGAAACACAAGTACACAAAATCTGGACACATGAACTAGGAAGTCAGGGAAGCTGGCACTGAAACTAAGTCTAAAATATATAAATCCAGAGACGGTAACAAGAGATGGGTGGGATATTCCTGGACAAGGAGTACACTCATCCAACTGCCCCTTTGCTCTGTGTCCTTGGATAAATCACATTTTGAATAGTAAAAAAAATTGCAAAAATAAAATTAGTACAAAGAACGCCTGTATCTGTTTTACTATGTCTCATTAACGTTTTACCTTTTTGCCTCTCCGCCCACACAGTAACCTTGGTATTTGGGGTGGGGGGGTTCCGGGGTCCCCGCAGACACCAAAAGTGTCAGACGTTCACATCTTGGGCATGGGACGGTGTAGTAGCCAGGTGTGATGGTGTGCGCCTGCGGTCCCAGCTACTCAGGGAGCCAGGAGTTCAAACCAGCCTGGGTAACGTGGTCAGATCCATTTGAAAAAAGGCAGACAAATCAATAAAATGACATGTTATTCGCACACTACCTGTGCGAGCTCCCACCTGCTTTAAACCCCCTCCAGATCACCAGTGCTCCCAAGCACGGTGTGGATCTTAGAGAAGTCATTGCTGTCCCGTGTTGTGTAGGACACAGCGACAGGAGGAAGCCTGCTGTCCAGTGCAGATTCATCTCCTTCTAACGCTTTCCCTCTGGCTGAGTCCGTGAACGTGGACCCGCGGAGGCCACAGAGCACGCTCATGTGCACGCTCACGCACACGCGGTGGCCATCTGGACACCTTG
This sequence comes from Fukomys damarensis, assembly GCF_012274545.1. Taxonomy (NCBI): domain Eukaryota; kingdom Metazoa; phylum Chordata; class Mammalia; order Rodentia; family Bathyergidae; genus Fukomys; species Fukomys damarensis. The sequence continues at coordinate 45,216,288 of NW_022900924.1, read as the reverse complement.
AGGCCCATTCCATGCACTGTGGCCTGTCACCCCAGACACTCTGAGGCCCCCGGACCTCAATGAGCGGGGGTGCGAATGGGTGCGGGACAGGGTCCAGAGCGTGCCCTCGACCTCCTGAACTGTTACAAGGAGCCCGGCCACCTATCCGTGACATCTGCTCCAAATTAGGAATGAAAATGAAAATGTTGCCTCAGCGAGATGTCCCGGGTCTTGGTCCCTCCGGAAGACAGCGTGCTGGTCAGCCAGGCCCTGTGTGTGCATGTGCACGTGTGTGTGCGTGCGTGAGTGTGCGTGCCTGCTCGGAGGGGTGGGAAGTGCTTCCCTGCACCTCTCTGTCCAGCACCTGGCACCCCGGCCCTGGCTCCCAGCTCCCTCCCCTCAGGGAATGATCCTGAAATCTGCTGGGGCTGACTCAGATAGGGTCGCACCCCCAGGAGGGCTCCCTTTCCCTGGGTGACAGGGAACAGGGCCAGCGTGCAAACCTGCCCGGTACCCACCTCCCTACTGGCCCAGGGAGCTGGCAAGGGCTTGCTGCGCATGCGCAGGGCACACGGCCTCGGGCGGTCTAGAGCTGGCCTTAATGAGAGCAGTAAATTCAAGAAGGAAGGTGGTTGCCAAGCACAAGCTGCTGACTGCTGACGCACTGAGGGCTCTGCTGCCTCAGGGGACAGCGGCCTTGAGCGTGGGACCTGCAGAATCAATCGCAGGGCAGGAGGAGTCCGATTTAAACATCCAGAGCTTCTGGGCGGGGAGCCTGGGAATGCGCCTCTGTCACAGCTTCCTGGGTGACCGCCCATTGGGCTCAGCAGCCTCAGCTCAGAGCTCTCTGAGGCCCCACAGGGCCTGAGACCTTTGATGGCACAGACGGGAAGGGGGGCGTGCTCGCCCCGCGAACCCCCAGAGGAGGCACTGGGGCCCTGTGCCCGCAGTCCGAGGACTCACAAGGGACACAGGGCGACTTCCAGCTCGTCCACCTCCTTGGCTTGATCCAAACCACGCCCGAGGTCCGCAGAGCTGTCCCCAGCCTTTCCTCCCTGAGTGGGAGGAGGGGCAGCAAGGCCGGGAGAGCCCAACTCCTGCTGCGGGCACAGCCAGGTGTAGACAGCTGGGGCAGCCAGAGGGGC
>NW_022900924.1:45193994-45215102 GCF_012274545.1 Fukomys damarensis | reverse complement strand
CCGTCCACTCAGCTGTGTGGCACCCAGAGCTTCACACTGGGGGACTCATCTTCCTCCCCTGTCCCTTTGCCTCCCGCTTCCCCTCCCTCCCTTTTTCTTCTCACTTTATGACTTAAGAATGAAGCAGTGTCCATGGCATCGTCCTCCCCAACTAGGCTCCGCCCAGGCCCCCAGCCGCCGCGCGCCCTCTGTGCGCCCGCACCGTGTGGCTGGCTTATTTTCTTTGACTCGGGTTACCCACACCCCTCCACGGGTCACCCCACATCCCTCTGCGCATCCTGGAGGATTCTTCTTGAGTTTCTAGGCAAACACTGGGGCCCCCGAGGCCTGCAACCTTATCCCTCCCTGTGAGACCCCAGGGAGCCAGAACCTGTGTGCCCCACCCCCGCCCCCAACACGGAGCGGCCAGGCGAGACAGGCAGGGGTGGCGGGGCTGGAGGAGAGGGAGCAGTGGGGGCGGAGGGCGGAGGGCTGCGCCAGATCCACAATAAAATCCAGCTCCTCATCGACCCCGCTGCACCGGATTTCTCCCCAGGGCCCATTCCAGGAAAGCTCCTTGGTCAAATCGAGTTGAAAACCACTTCCGCTCCCACCCCCAGCCCTCCAGACTTCCCTGGTGTGGGAACCGCCCGCACTCAGCCAAGAGCGTGGACTAAACCGACTCTGCAGTTGGTTCTCCAGGTGTGCGAAGCCACCCACCTAGACTCGGAACTCACACAACGTCCAAGTCCGGCCTCTCCGAGACCCGGCAGCGAGAGCAACCCCCCACCCCCTTCCCCGGGTGCCCGGATTCTCTGCCATTCCGTGTGTGTGCGCGTGCGCGTGTGTGACAGAGTGACACCCGAGAAACAGCTAACTCTCACTGGGACTTCCACGCCTCACTCTGACACTCGTGTGAGCACAGGCCTGGCCTCTGTGTGCGGGCTTAGCGTCCCGGCTACCTCACAGGTTAGGGTGAGGAGCAGGCAGACACATTTCACGTCATTTCACATTTCCTTTCCACAAGGAGTCCACAGCCGTGCCCTGCTCGCAGGGAGGGCTGGCAGCGTGCCCTGCTGCGGCTGGAAAAGCTCTGCCGGCTGCGAGGGTGTCACCTCCAAGCGGAAGCTTCCTCCCCTGCTGCATGGCTCTCCACGGCTCCCCATGTCCCTCCTCCCCTGAGCGGAGTGCTGCCTTTGCTCTGGGCCTGGGCCAGATCCCTTTCTTGGAGAGCTGCGTTGAGAAGCAAGCGTGGGGAGGAATGGGAGCTCATTGTTAATTGAGACTTGGGGATTGCCTGTTACACAGCATTACCTACCCTATCCTGACTGTGTGAGATGGGATCAGGGCAGGACACCAGCCCGGCTCCTCATTGTAGTAAACCCCTGCTGCATATCTGAGATTGGGGAAATGCACACAAGGGTGCGAGTGAAGGAACTCGGAGCACATCCAAACGTGTCCTTGTGCACCTCACAGGGCTCCATGGGACCAGGGACTAAGGCTTCAGGGGTGCCGATAGTGGCAGATGCCATCTGGGGAGCCAGCCTCCCGGGGCCCCTGAAGCCCCCACCCCTGGAAGTCACGGCCCGCCAGGAGAGGGCACAGAGGAGAAAGGGTCAGTCGTAGCTGGTGGCAATGCTGCTCCAGGCCTGGAACCTGGGGGCACCCCAGGACCAGCAGGGGAGAGGACAGACTTCAGCCCCCATGTCCCTGGGATCTGATGCCCCCAGGGGCTGCACAGAGAGCTCTTTCAGGATCTTCACACCCAGTGTCAGCTGCCGTACAGAGAGCAACATGAAGCTGCCTGGGTTGTGATCAAGATTGTGCTCATTTTACAGGGGGAAATCAAGGCTCAGTGCAGGGAGATGGATGCCCCGAGGTGCCCCACAGCAGCAAGAGGGTCAGCAACTGACTCGGCTTCCCCTCTGTGCACTGTGGGAGACGCTGTGACATCCCCTGTCCCTCTGAGGGCTCCCTGTTACTCCTCCCACTGACACCCACTGCTCCATGAGGCCAGTGCTTGCTGTGTTACCCCAGAGATCTTCAAAAGCTGCTCCCACAAGGCCAAAAATCACTTCAAAGGGAAAGAGGGGTCAGGCCACCGCCAAAACCCAGGCAAGGGGAGAGAAGAGGCACTTTTGCTGCAGTGTTTTCCCTGTACACCAAGCTTCCTTCCTCCTCAGACAGGGACATGTGTGTGCCCAGTAGCCTGAGCCAAAGGCCTAGGTGTAATCAGAGTCACTGCCCACGAACTTGAGGTGTTGTCTGGGATTAGCGAAGGCCAAGCAGAACAGAGCTGAGAAGCCTGGCATCCATTTGAGAGGCTGAGGCAGGAGGATCTCCATGAGTTTGAGCCAGCTTGGGTTACATAGTGCATACAGTCAGCCTGAACTACATAGCCAAACTCTGTCTCAAAAAACAAGATGAGGAGCCCTGATTTGAATTCAGCTGGAATCTCAGGTTTTGGGGTACATCAGTGGCAGCACGCTGCTTCTCAGGCCCACAGTAAAGATGACCCAGAGCCACCTAACCTGGGATCGAACAACGGCCACCACCTCCATCCCCGCAGAATCAGACAGGGAGGGTGAGAAGGCCCTTGCCTTTCCTGTGACCGCAGAGAGTGAGCAACGTTCCCAGAGCAGTGGAGCAGAAATCCACGCGCCCATCTCCCCGCTGAGACACACAGATAACCCATATTTGCAAATTTAGTTAAAAATTAACTCTGCACCCCAGGGTGCCGTGCAGCACAAGAAGGCAAAGTCCTGGGCTGTTGCTTGGCTCAGAACTGAGGGAAAGGGTCCTGGGCCTGCAGGCCAAGGAGGGAGTCTATGCCACTCCGCCTGCAGCAGGACTCGGCCCGCGCCTGTGCCAGCCCGGGCACCATCCCAGGAAGCCAGCTCACACTGAAGCCGCCACAGGGACACCGTCCGTCCACTCCGCTCCCTCCGCCGCGGCCAGGCGGAGCCTCCATGGCTGGGGCCTCTCAGGAGCACAGCCCTCACACTCTCGCTGCTCCCGGTGGAAGCCGCCCCTTTGGGGTGCAGTGGAGTGTGCTCTTCCGCCGAGAGCCACATGCGGTAGATGAACACCGTGGCCGAGGGGATGCAGGGCAGAGACCTCACCAGCAGCAACAGACGAGGCTTTGGCCAACTGCTAAACGCGCTGAAGCGGCGTTCTCAGCGGCCTTGGGTGCCCATTTGCCCTGCATCTGGCTCACACACATGAATGACAGCTCCGGAACCCCATCCCCTTCCTGCACGGTGTGGTGGCATTCACCTGAAATCCCAGCACTCAGGAGGCTGAGGCAGGAGGATTGCTGTGAGTTTGAGGTCAGCCTGATCGGTCTCAAATAAACAAACAAACAAACAATAAAGAACTGTTTCTAATAAGAGTCTGTATTTCACAAAGCCCAAGGCTTACTTTATAGTAGCTGCTCAGGAAATGTTCATTGAATGAATTAGTGAGCGACTGGATCAAATTTACAACTATAAATGACCTCTTTTACTTGATACTCATAGCATCCCACATACAGGAAAGAGCAAACGTGATCCCCCTCATTCCACAGATGAGAGCGAGGCTGCAGGCTCCCTCTCACATACTTGCTGACGCCTTGATGTGTGCAAGATCCAGTCTAGAAAAGATCCTTCCCTGAGTCCCGTGCACAGGAATTTCCAGATCCTCACACCGTGAGTCTGGGTGGGCCCAAGACCCCATCCAAGAACCAGGTGACGGCTGTGCTTTGGACACAAGAGCTGCCTTTGGAGCCCTGCCTGCCAAACTGGGCAGCTGAGGCAGGAAATCCCCAACAGGTTTGGGTCTGGGTAGCGTTTGGAGTCTCTGAGACTTTAAGAGGAGGGGCATTGAGGTACACACTGTGCCCATTTTGCAGATGTGGACACTGAGGACCAGAGAGGCAACGTGGAGCCCGTTCTTCTGACACCAGGGCCGTCCTGATGCCCACCGCTGCCCAGTGAACTGGAGATCCAGAGACAAAGCACCAGATCCTAAGAAAAATCACGGCCACCCTCCTTCACCACCCAGGGCCCAATTAGATGGGATTTTTGGGGGTCTCCTTTCATCAACCCAGTGCCTTTAAAAGAAAGGGAGACCCCAGTGGCTTCAGGAGCTTTCTCTGAAGCCTGGACCTCTTCAGGGGAGGACCTGTTGATGTAATTGCCGTAATTGAAGATTCCAGACCCCATGTGGGGGACAGAGCCTCATTCATCTTCTGCTCAGCCAAGTGGAAAACCTCTGTCCCTCCATTGCCCCGGCCGGCCGGCCCGCCTGGGCTTCCTGCCACAAAGCCAGGGTGCAGGCGCTGGGATGTGGGAACCGCAGCTCATTAGGGCAGGGCAACCTGCCGCCTCCGCCTCCGACCGGGATGAGAGCTGCCCGTGTGGGCTGGGGGCGGCCGCGCGGCCTTAGCACCCTGGTAAGCAGCAAGGCACGAGCACACGCACACACGTGCGTGCACAGGCTCGTTACAGCTCCTCGGTAACCACCCCACCCCACTGAGCCTTTATAGCTGCGAGATTCTGAAAGAGGAAGAACGGGGGAGATGAAATAACGTCGCCCCAGGGCGCACATGAGTCACCCTCTCGCCCAGGTGTCCTTCGCACCTCACAGCACAGACTTCCTCCGCAGAGGGTGGGGTTCCCCACGCAGCCCCAGGGGAGGGTGCAGGGGGGCAGAGGTTCACAGGGCCCAAGGCTTGGGGACCTCAGGGGCACCGCTGGATCTCGCTCTCTCCCACCTCCGCGCGGCATCCGTGGACCCACCCTGGGGTCCTCCTCTGGCCTCCTACCCGTTCCTCTCACCCCTGGCCTCCCTGTGCCCCTAACCAGCTGCTTAGCGCCGGATCTTTTCCCTTTCCCCACAGGCCGGACACACAGGGAGCTCTCAGCAAATATTCACTAAACATAACACAAATTAAATCTTGTCAAGGTGGCGCACTCTTCCCAAGATAATAGGAAGTGTGGAGATGGACCCTTCCCAAGTGGACAGGGGATCAAAAGGAGGGGAGGGGAGGGATGAGAAAAGAGCTTGTATCGGCTCCACACAGGGGCACAGCAAACCCAGACTAACAAAAAATAAAAACATAAACAAATGATACACAATGTATACATCATACATACAGTGGCCACAACCGTGTAAATCCACGAAGAAAAATTAGAAAAAAGTGTGAAATAATGCGAGAAGTTATCTTTTTTCACCTTGCCTACATTTTTTTAATGATCATGTTATTTTATAATTAGAAATAAAACAGAAATGAACTTCATTTCATATACACGGCTGTCCACAGATTCTCATACTTTAGATACCAGCCTGGAATACAACAGAGGTGACATTCCATTGCGAAAATTAAGAGACCTGGTGGAGCACACCTATAACCACAGCACTCAGTAGGAGGAGGCAGGAGAATTGCCAGGAGCTCAAGGCCAGCCTGGATTACATAGTGAGAACCTGTATCTCCCCCAATCCCCCCAAAATGAAGAGCTGTTCCTCCAGGGTGGGAGTTATATCAGGTTCTGGGTGCAGAAGGAAAATCACTGCTGGTGGGCTGGCCCTGTGCTCTGAGACTGGCTGGGCAGCTGGCCATCTCCTTCCAGCTGTGGGGTCTCTGAGGACAAGAGGCCATGTCCCCGTTCCTGCATGGCCCTGTCCTTGAGTTTGGCTTGCCACCTGTTCGGTGCCCACTAACCAGCCCTTGGGTTCCTGGCTTCTCCGCACTGTTTGTCACCCTTACGTAGCTGCTTTGCGGCTGGCTGCCGGAGGAACAAACAGGCTCGGGGCTGGGACGCTCTGGAGGATGGGCGCACTCACCTCTGTGGCCAGGTACCTTTCATGTCCCACCGCTGCAGCCCCGTGCCCTGGCACCTTCATCTGGCCGACCCCACACTGCGCTCCAGTCCCCACCCCAGCCTTGACACCCTTTGCTTGCTGACCCGGCTTCTCCCTGAACACCGAGCTCCTTGGGACAAGATTTTCCATGTTCTCTGATGTTGCCATCTGGCCCTCAAGCTGCGGGTAGGTTTGTAAAGGAAGGGACAAATGGACTCAGGACACATCATGAAGCCCGGCTTCGAGGAGAAGCCAGATTTTACTCATTTCTCACAAACACCCAAGATCGGCCACGGGAAGACACAGCCAGAAAGCAAGGCCAAGGCTCTTTCCCTGTTCCCCTGCCCAGGCTGAACTCTCTTCTTCCCACAACTCTCCCAGCCACCTGCCCCAACAGATAGATTCTGAGGCCCAACCACATGTGGCACCGTTTCCATTTTCCTAGCATGGGAAATGGGGCGTGGCCTGTGGCAGCCAATCAGAAAGTGTCCGTTGAATGCATGAATGAGTCCGTGAGTGCCTGAGTGAAGGAATGAATGGGGTCACCTCATAGAGAACACCTCCCTCCCTTTCCGTTTCCCCGTTCCTCCAGCTATACCTTGAGGACCCTGAGATTTGCCATTCAAGATATATGCTTTTGTCTGCTTGTTGTTTTGAGAATCCTGCGGTCTTTGCTTGAGAGTCCAGGGAGTTCGGGTCCACAGATATGACTAAGGGGTCCTCCAGAGAGGGTGGCTTTCCAAAGAGCTCTGTAAGTGTGGCTTCCAGAACCTTCCATTCCCTGCTGGCCACCCTGGCCGCCAGGTGACAGCTGGGAATGCTGGGACGGTTGTTCACATTGTTCAAGGGCCTGGGCTGGACACCCAGGAAGGGAGGCTTAATGGTGAGTCCTTCATTCCTCACCCCCTCACATCTTCGTTCTCTGAACCTCCAACAGATTTATTTTTTAAAGCAATGGATTAAGAGAAAAACATGGGGCACAGATGTGCCAGACAGGAGGAAAATAGCACAAACGGAAGCCTTTCAGCGACAAACTCACCCACAGAATTCTCTGTACAGACACCATGGAGTTACGGATCACGGCATTTGCTCTGCGATCCAGGGATTCAGTCTCTGCGGTGCTGGGTGCAGGGTGTTCACCAGGTGTATGGCACTGTCCGCAACCGTCACTGGGTCAGAACAGGAGGACGGTGCCTTGGCCCAGCAGTCCCAGGCCTCACTTAACTTGGAAGCTCCTCCCTGCCAGGCAGTGTTGGTGGCACTGTTTCCTGTCCAAGTCTTCCTGATTCCACCCCAGGGGCCTCTCCTAGGCTGTTTCTCCAGCGCCTGAGTCGCACATTCCGCGAGACCTGTCGCGCGTTCTCTGATCACTGCTCATGGCCACCACACAGCAGGGCCTGACGCATGGCCGGGGTCAGGCCAGAAGGGGGCTGGCTGCCTTAGCAACCAGAGCCCTGGGGTGGCACATCTCATATCTTCCTTTCTCCTCTTTTCAGTACTGGTGATTGAACCTGGGGGCCTTGGTAAGGAGCTACCTTCCCTGCCCCTTTTTTCATGTTTTACTTTGAGATGGGTCTTGCACTTGTGACCCTCCTGCTTCGGCCTCCCCAAGTGCTGGGATTATAGGCACACACTACAGTGCCTGGCTTAAGAAAAGACCCTGTTCCCCTTGTGCAAGACTGCCCAGGCTTGATCAGAGCCTCAAGCTGCTGTCGTTGGCGACGTGGCCCACATGGTGACTGAGCAGATTCGGCATTTGGGCTCTGGCAGAGGAGGCCCTGACACACAGCGCAACTCTGCGAGAACCGCGCAGACATGAGGTCAGGCGGCCAGGACAGGCAGGCACTCAACTTTGGGCCCCTTAGTCAGCAGCCAGAAACAGGCGGCTCCACAGGCTCCAGGATCTGCAGGGGAAGCTGCAGGCACCAAGGGAAAGCTGTCCAGCGGCCGGGGCTCCAGGGAGCCGCTGAGGAGAAAGGCACTTGGAGGTGCCACTCCCTTCCGAGAAGAAGACGCTCTCTCATCCGGGTCATCGCACCGTCCTGGGGGGAAGCAGACCCGCCCAGGCTGAACTGGTACGTGTTCAGCTCCCTCATGGAAGAAGGCAGCCAGTTCTCAGCAAATTTGCTTTTTAAAAGATTAGGGGAGGGCAGGAGACTCAGCACAGTGGTAGAATGAGTGCCTGGTAGAGGGGCGCCCTGGGTTCCATCCAGCACCCTCCGCCCCCACCCCTATACACAGATGGGGTAAAATCCGGGGTGACGGCGCATGCCTGTAACCCCAGCCCTCCGGGAGGCTGAGGCAGGAGGATTACAGAATTGAATTTTGCCTGGATGTAGCTCAGTGCAGAAAGCCCTGGGTTCAATCCCCAGTACCAATAAACAAACAAATGCTTTGGGTTTCGTCTAAAAAACAAAAACAAAATTTAAAGTAGAGAGGAAGTTGTAGAACTTTCTTTCTGTCTGTTTGGGGAGGAAGTTTGCCTATCTTCCTTTGTTTATGTGCCTGCCCCACGTTACCCAACGTGCAGAAATGTATAGCTGTAAACACATGAAATGTTTTGAGATGATATTATGATTACTGCTTCAAAAAAGTAAGCTCACACCAAACACGTTTTCTTGAACATCTCATTGAGGCTAAAGGGGAAAAAAGAACCATTTTCTCTTTGAGCCTAGGACCAGGAGTGGGGCCTGTAAGGCTCTCAGGACTGCACCGACCGATTAGCACGCACTCGGGTTCACGACGACGACGTCGCCTCGAGGTGACTTCCGGTCTCAATCAAGGCGTCAGCAGGGCTCTGAAGCTGGCCGGGAGAATCCTCCAGCCTCTTCCTCCTTCCGGAAAGCCTCAAATTCTGAGATGCTGGGAGTGAGGAGCCCACGTCATCTCGGGACCTCGGGATGAGCTCACAGCTGAATGTGCAGCCCCGCCTGGGGCCGGCGGGAGGAGTGAGACCCAGGCCGAGCCCCGAAGGCAGCGGCTCGGCATGTACCCATCCTGGGGTTACACTAGCATCTGAAAAACCTTGTCGCCCATGAACAGGCATTCTTCAGTTTTCCTTTAGGAAGCTGTAGGTGTCCTGTGCATAGACCAGCTCCCCAAGAGGAACAAATAAGGAATAAAAACGTAAAAATAAAAATTAAAAGTAGATGGTGCATGGGGTAGAGTTTGCCTTTCGACTGTGCAGAGCTGAGCAGTGTGTGACGGATGAGCGGATGAACTGAAGGAAGGGACTTCTGGCCTCCAGGGGCAGAATAGAAGCCAAAGGAAGGAGACGTCTACGCATGTGTTTTGCCTGCGTCTCTGCGTTGCTGAAACTCTCAGGATTGAGCCCACGGCTGAGCGCTCTCTCGGCCCTGGTGTGCCTTCAGGTCTCCCAGAGTGGCGGGCAGCATCCTGACGTGCTCTAATCACAGCAGGGATGCTGAGGGAGTGGCCGCACGGGTGTCCCAGGCCACCGTGGTGCTGCCTGCCACAGCCCAGGGGAACATTTTCACCCACCCTTTCTGCTCTCTTTTATTCTCCTAAGCTTCTTCTAGTGATAAAAGCTGGAGCAAATTGAAATTGGCAGCTCCGTCATCTTCAAGCAACAGGGAAAGGACCGGAGATCATGTGAATCACACTTCTGAAAAGTTTTTTTTTGTAAATCTAATCTCGCCTCAATAAAAACGACATCGTGTCACTGTAATGGGCAGGGAGAGGGCTCCAGGGCTGCTGGCAGAGGCCCAGCAGGGTTCAGGGGTTGCACTGGCAGCACCATATTCCCACGGGAAAGGTGGCTGGTGAGCCGGCCTGCAGGTGAGCTCAGGGGCTGCCAGGTGGAAGGAGAGGACAGAGGGGCCGCTGGGACCCCCGGAAACCCCGGGGCCTCCCCCACAGGGGCTGTCATCCTCCGCCCCTCTCTCCTGCCCAGCCCTCTTGAAGATGGAGCATTTGGCTGCAGTCCCTTTCCCCACTGGCTGGTGTCAGCCTGGGAGATCTCAACAACAGAGCCCGCCCCCCGAAGGGACACAGACCCGGAGCCAGGAGGCCCCAGGTCCGCTCCCGTGTGGTCCTCAAAAACTCGCCCTGAGCCAACAGCAGCAGTGCGGGTGGCAGGTTGGTCATGCCCCTCCCTCCCCAGCCCCGCTCCAAGGTACATGGGAGTGTTTAGATTTTCTTTTTTATTAGAGTAAAAGACACATTGCCATGAATCCCCTTCAAAACCCTCACCCTCCCTTCAAATACTTGCCACGCTTGCTACTTTCTGAAGCAAGAAGTTCTGGAAGGCCTCTTTCATGACTGTGTTCATTAGATGTGATAAAAAATACAGGGACTGCTGCTGCTGAGTGCCATCCAATGGAAAGGCAGGCTCGTAAAAACACAATGTTGTGTCCTCAGCCATCTTACTCAACACATCTGGCACCGTGCAACTCCGATTCTTCCCCAAAGTTAACAGGACCAATGTGCATCAAATCAGGGCGTGGAGGCAGCCAGAACAGTGCAACTGAAGACCCTCAGGAGCTGCAGCCACTGTCCTGCCCCAGGGCCTTTGCTCCTACCTTCTCGAATCCTAGAAAACTTTTCAGACAGACAAGAAACCTCTCTGAGGCCTTTCTGAGCTTGCGAGCTAACCCTGCAGTCTCCCCAATCAGTCTCTCCTCTTTTCATATGCCTTCAGATTTGTTTATTTATTTCGCTTTCTCTTCTAAGACCTAGGGTCCTAAAGAGCTTTGCATTTCTTCTTTCTCAGAATGGTCGGAATGCCTGGCAGCTCTTCCTTAAGATGAGTTTGGGAAATAAACAGAAAGGGAGCTAAACTTGCAAAGCAAACGTGGGATCGCCAGAGCCATAACTGCCACCTGCAGGAAGCCCTCCTGGGTTCTAAGGTTAACGGCCAGAAACACAAGAAGGGGCCGAGTGGCCTCATCTTGAAGAACCGAACCTAGAAAGTGTAGGAATCACGAAGGGTGAGACCCTAACTATGGGCCAACCCTGGTGGAAAGCACCTTAGCCTGGTGACCAGAGTCAGACCAGTGACCGATCGTGGCCTGGGTTAGGGTTGTCATCTCCCCAAAAGGCCCTTGCTGGCTTTCAGCCTTCCTGTAGGACCAACAGGATTTTTGGAAAGAACGGCAATGTCTGTGTTCCTTCACTGGACCGTGGGCTCCACGAATAAGCGGGCCTGGGAACAAACTGCCCGTCTGTTGCTCAGGCAGCAAGTCTGGGTCTGTCGCCAGGCCCTCCAGCTCCGTCACCCCGTCCTGCGTGCTGAGCCCCTCAGCCTCCCCAGCCCTACTGGCCCCAATTTCAATCAGGTCTCCTCCTTTCCCAGGTGCATCCTGCCAGAGCCCCGCCTGGAATAAGGGGAAGGCAGAAGAGGGCAGCAAGTGAAACCCTAGGGACAGAGCCTTACTGAGACAAGGGAAGAGCCAGGCCTGGTGGTGTGTGTGCCTGTGACACCACTTACTTGGGAAGCTGAGGCAAGAGGGTCTCACATTACCCAGCCTGGATAACTTGTGGAGATTCTGTCTCAAAAGAAAAATTTAAAAGTGAGGGAAGATCTAGCTTCAGTGCTCCCTGGTCCAATCCCCAGTATTGCAAAAACATAAATTAAAAAAATAATAATAATAAAGAGACTCCTTTCCAAAAAAAAAAACTGGCGTGGAGTCTCCGCCAGGGGAAGCAGGGACCGCAAAGGCAGGTGACCTGGAAACCAGGGTGAAGAGTTGCCTGAAGCCTGTCACACAGTCCAAGGACAGCTGTGAGACACTCCAAGCCTCCCAACCGGTCACGCTGCACAATGATCCTCCCAGACAGATGGCCTCGGGCCCACGTGGGTGTCATAGCCTGAGCCTCTGTGCTATCAACGGTTTTTATTCAAAGATCTCCTCATATTTGGGTGTTGGTTTTCTCTCTCCCTTTCCTTTATTGTCTCAGGATAAACACTGTGATTCCTAAATGCCTGAAGTGTGAATCAGTATTCTCCTGTTCAAGCCAGCTCAGGTCCCACCGAACAATAGCCCACGAGCTGTTATTAATCATTACAGACGCACACTCAGACAGAGGGGCCACTTTTCTTTGCTTTCTATTTTTTTCCCTGAAATTAACAAAGCATAAACCTTGACTTTGACCTGTTCAGAAAAGAAGTAATTTTTTTTAACCATTAAAGACATGTCCAATTTAAGGCAAATATTAGCCAAGGAGTAGAAGTGGCCGAGTTTCTCTGGCAGGATCTGCTTTTTCTATATTCTTGCAAGAGCCAGTATAGTGGCACACATCTATGATACTAGCACTTGGGAGGCTGAGGCAGGAAGATCGCCATGAGTTCCAGGCCAGCTTGGGCTACATAGTGAGTTCAAGGCCAGCCTGAACAACACAGCATGACCCTGTCTCCAAACAGCAAGAAATTGCTTCTCGCTGTCCCTCTGGAAGCACTTAGATTTCAGAATGAACACATCCAATGCCCAAGAACACGCGGCCACAGGCCCATGTGTCCCAGTCTATGCCATTCTCCCAGTGATTGTTAACAGCAATGCCTGTCACCCTCAAAATGCCCCATGTGGGCCACAAGTTATCGCGGTGCCTACACAGAAGGGGAGGGGAAGGGTCCCAGATGTTTATCTTTCCCCATATTAGCTAAGTGGGACAGATCCAAGGACCACATTACCTTTCTAGTGTGATGTTCCCTGAAGCCCTTGGTGCCTTCTGGTCCCCAAGGCACCCCCACCCTGCGGGCCTGGCCCATGCCCACGCCCTTCCCCCACTCAGATCTCTTCTTTCTGAGCCTGAGGCTCCTCACAGGGAAGACGCTGGGACCCCACCCAGCCCTGCATCTGCATGCCACAGGGCCTGGTAGTGGAGTCTTCCTCTCTGGAAACAAAAGCAGAATCCGGTCATGTCTTAGTTTCTCCCTGCCCCGGGCCTGCAAGTCACAAATGGCAGCTAGAGCTTTTGTTGTTTGTTGTTTCGCTTTGGTTTGGCTTGGTTTTTTGAGACAGGGTCTCACTGTATAGTCCAGGCTGGCCTTGAACTCACTATGGAGCCCAGACTGGCCTTAAACTCATGGCGATCCTCTTGCCTCAGCTTCCGAGTCCTGAGATTATAGGTGTGTGGCACCATGCCCATGCAATCCACAAGACTGAAACTTCTGGTTTATCAAACATCCTCACAGACCAACTCACTACAGTGGTCGTCCATCTATTTTAAGAATATTAACATATTGTAAATGTTTTTAGATGCATGAAAGTAACTATCATATACCAGAGATCTACACAGAGGAAAAATAAAAGTACCTAAGATTGAAGTTGTATTTGCAATTTGGCCGGGACTATTCTAAACACAGAACATGTATTAGTTCTTGGAACAGTCTTACATACTAGGCATGGTGACTACCTTCTCACTAAGCAGGTAAGTAAGTTGAGGTCCACAATTGTCGTGTCAACCAGGCATGGAGGTGCCCGCCTGTAATCTCAGCACTTAGGAGGCTGAGACAGGAGGATCTCTATGAGTTCAAGACCAACCTGGACTACATAGCGAGACCTTGTCCAAAAAAAAAAAAAAATTGTGAGCTAAAAAGTGAACAAGCTAGCCTGGCTCTGGAGTTGGTTTTCAGCCACTTCACTATCTTATTTTTCCTGAACTTATCTGTGGATATATGCTCAACAATTCTAATAGAAATAATCACCTGGGCAGCAAAGCTCAGCTGTGCACTCAAGCTTACAGAGGCAGACTGTGCCTCAATTCTACGGCTGTCTCCACAACACTGCGCACGGCCAGACGACAGGTGGGTGGGTGCGCGGCGACAGCAGGTGTGGGTGTGTGACCCCACACACGCGTTTAACCCCAGCTGCCTGCGCGTGACTCCAGCTGATTCCCTGGCTCCCCAAGGAGCTGCTGCCACGGCAAAAAGGGAGGGCGGGAGGAGAGGCACGTGGGGATGGGCCTCCACCTGACCCAGGTGTCCGCTGCCTCTCCTTTTCCACTCTCTCTGCAGACCTGTGACCTGCCCATCTGCTGCCCAGGGGTGGAAGCCGCCGGCTTAAATCTTACTCATTAACTGCGTAGATACAGCAGGCTGCGATTACAGGAGGATTGGGTGGGAGCACAGTATCTCACCTCTTCCCACGTACCTTACCCTGGGAATGGCTTTGTACTCAGCCACTGCTGTGTCATGGTGTGTCTTTAATAACCATCCATAAAGATAGGCCTGGGAAAACGGCGGCCATGGGCTCCCTGCATTCACCTGATTGCAGCACACAGGGGCTGGCTGTCTGCAGGGGTGACCTGGCTGCCCCAGGGCGGGGTATCACCAGGAGTGGTCAAAAGTAAACCCACCCCTTTCATGAAACAATGAAAGAAGCCTGGTATGGCAGCACACGTCTGTAATCCCAGCACTCAGGAGGCTGAGGCAGGAGGATCACCACAAGTTCAAGGCCAGCCTGGGCTACATAGTGAATTCAAGGACAGTCTGAACTACACAGCAAGATCCTGTCTCAAAAACAAAACAAAATAAGCAAATAATCAAATAAAACTTTAGAAATATATACTAAACCTTTGAGGGTTCTTTGAATCATCAATAAAATGGGTTTCCGCAAGAGACTTAGCTCGGTAGTGCAGCTGCCTGCCTGGCAAGCAGAAGATCCTCAGTTCTATCCCTGGTACCAAAATAAATAAATTAATTAATTTAAAAATTGGATTTCCTGTGGTCCAGATTCATTCATTCCTTGATTCTCCTCGTATTTGGGTGCGGGAAGGAGATCCCTATCTTTTTTACTGGGGAAGCAATGGAGACGAAGACTGTGGCAGGTAAGGAAGAAACTTTTCTAAATAACCCTAAGATGCCCCCAGTCCACACGGACGAACAGCATTTGAACAGCAGGCAGGGGCGGGAGCAATCGTCCAAACAAGGGCACCATTCCGACGCATACACAGCAGGTGCCCAAAAACACTCACTGAACAGAACCAAGTGAAACAGAGGCCTGGAGCTGGACGGTTCTGAGCCTGCTGCTGTGTGACTTCCCGAAACACAGGTTCCCTCGGTTCTGAGCAAACAATCTGAGACGCTCCCTTCACCTGCCAACAGGCAGCCCCAGACGCCAGGTTGGGTCAGTCCCAGGTGCAGGACCTGGAGGGCAGGTGAGGAGGGTGGAGAGGGCTGAACAGCACCCAGCACAAGGACATTCAATACTTGAATGCAGAGCTCGTGTTCCTGCGTGACTGGGGAGGCCCCTGAGGGGAGGGCCACCACTAAATGTGTGAGACACACAGCCTGGCAACCTCTGGGAGCCAGTGACGCTTTATCAGGAGACCTCCCACAGGGCAGGCCAGACTGGCAGGTCTGGTGCCTTCAGGGAATTCACCTCCCAGCTGCTGGGCTTTGGTTGCTCTGGCCTGGGACAGCCCAGCCCCGCATGACAGGGTCCCGTCTGGTTCCGCAGGGTCCATGCCACCAGGTGTCCGAGATGAGCCCCAGGTGGCGGGGATGAGCAGGGCAGTGCTCCGTCTGCCTCCCCCAGGGGTCCCGAGCTGCCGGCCACCTCTTCTAGGGACCCGTAGGCGCTTGCCAAGTGTGATTCCCACTCCACATCTTCCTTCCGGTTTTACTCCTCAATAATGTACCTTTGCTCCCTGAAGCCACCCCCCATCCCTCCTTTGACTGACTTCCTACACCAGGTGGACAGACAGCTCTTCTTGCCTTCTCTGTTCCCAATTCTGGAAATCTTAGCTTGCCCCTTGCTCTCTCCTGTGTCCCAGCCCATGGTCCAGCCCAGCGTGTCCTGTACTGACCACATAAGTTCTCTCTCCATCCCCGCTGCCCCAACTAAGTCCGTCCAGTGTAGGCAGCCTAGGTAATATACAAGGCTGTATATGAGCACAAATACTAAAAGGAGCCAGACGCTGGGGCTCACGCCTGTAATCTCAACCCTTGGGAGGCTGAGACAGGAGGATCGCCGCAAGTTCGAGGACAGCCTGGGCTAGCTCATCCTGATCCTCATAGCAACACCGTCTCAAAACACAAAAATGTTATAACGGATATGGAAGTGCCTTGTCAACTGCCAAACACGAGGACGCTAGAGGGATGGATAGCTCTAAGTCGTGGAAGACACCAGAAGACCATGCTGGAAGCTGCCAAAGTCTTGGGCTGCAGCTACAGCAGCTGCCTGGACCTCTTGTTCTCTAAACTTCACATCTAAAAGGAAAACAAACTGTTCCCACGCACGTCTCGTCCTTGAACCACTCAGGAAGCCCATTCTTTTGCTACCTCTCCCTCTCCCGACGGTGACCCTGGGCAGCAGCTGGGGGTCTGAACTCTGAGCCTCCCGCATTTCCCAGCCCCAGAGCTGGGGTCCCGAGGGACAGGTCCTGCCTGACTGGGAGACCGGATGCAGGGGCCGGACGATTCTCCACCAGCCTTTGCATCAGAGCACAGATGTGGGATTAAGGACACCGGGAAGACGTCTGCTCAGCCTGACCAGGTTCATCAGCACGAGGGCAGGCGGCCAGTTCTGAGCGACTCCGTAAGGGGCTTCCTGTTTCCTGGAACCTGAGATCCCTTCCTTGCCCCCCAATATGGGCTGGGCCCAGAGCAGATGAGAGACGACTGCAGTGCTGTGAAGTGGGGGTTCAGCTGCGCTCCGGACACAGCCTCTCAGCTGTCACCCTGTAGACATTTCAAAATATTTTTCTCCTCCAGAGCTGGCATGGGGAGAGTTGCCTGCTAGCAGGTGGAAAATCTGAGCCTAATTCAGGCGTGGCTATTGACTCTGTGTGCACAGGGGACTCTGTCCCCAGCTGTGTCTCCATCCACTAAAAAAAGTGGGCAGATCCTGTGGTCTCTCTGCTCTTTTCCGCTACATCCCCCTTCCCACCTTCTATAATATGTGACATAATGTGAGGGAGAGGTGATTGTGATGATGAAAATCATATTCTGCCCGGTGTGGTGGTACATGCCTGGGAGGCTGAGGCAGGAGGATCTTGAGTTTGAGCCCAGCTGGGCCCTTTAGTGATTCAGTGAGGCACTGTTTCAAAATAAACATTTAAAGAGGGCTCTGGATATAGCTCAGCATGAAGACCTTGGGTTCTAGCTCTAGTAGCATAAAAGGGAGGAGGTAGAAAACATATCATATACATTCATCCATCCATCCCATATCGCTTTCGAGTCTGTTTTACTCAGATGATAGCTTTATTGTTGTTTTTGGTTTTCAGAGACATTTTCTCTGATGTCACAATCTAAGCCTTTTAGAAGCCAAGCCATTCAGGTCCTAGGTTTTAAGGGGCAGACAAACCTACCTTCCTGAGCACGCCAGGCCCCAGCCCTCGGCAGCAGCATCTCAGGGTCCTGGGGTGCCACTCCACCCTCAGGCCACCTCCTTGCCTCAAGGAAGCCACAGCACCGGCAGGCGGCCTTCTTGGCGGCCACCCCTCCACCCTCTCCCAGCACAGTGGAAGAGAAGAGCACGAATTCCCTCCTCAGGCTCTCAGGTGGGGCGGGGCCTTACAGGGGGCCGTGCGGTGCCAGCTGCAAACAGCCCACGCTTCAGGCTGTGGTTTTCTGCCCCCAGCTCCACCTGGCCCATCCAGGTCCTGGCTTGGCTGGGAATCCATGCAGAGCCGCAGTTGCTGCCAGGGCCTGTGCCCGGCCACCAGGCGCTTGCTTTGGGTGGCTCTAAGCTCTGCTTTCTTGGCAGACTTTCTTGCCCTCTCCTTTCTCCATGCAAACACCGGACACAGCTGGCCCAGGATGAAGAACAAAGCTGTAGGGGCTCAGCCCCCTCACGAATGCTGCTTCTTTCAATTCAGGCCTTGGCTGGTGATCACAGCTCTGCACACCTACCTGGAGGTTACCCTGGTCCCCAGCGCTGTGGCTTTGAGGCTGGGGGTCCATCCTGTCAGCAGGGACCTTGAGGGAGGCTTCCTTAACCCTTATGGAAAAAGTACATTTATGCATTCATTGGGTGGCCCAGTCCTATAATCTCAGCACTCCAGGAGGCTGAGACAGGATTGCAAGTTCAAGCCCAGGCTGGGCAACCTAATGAGATCCTGTCTCAAAGAAGGGCTGAGGATATAGCTCAATGGAAAGCCCGAGTTCAGTTCCCAGTACCGCAAAATAAATAAAATTAAATTGCATAGAGAGATATAATTTAGAGTTCCATTTCAGGGTTTTATAGGCTCCCTGGGGGTTCAGGGCCCCCACACCAAAAATCCCAGTTATGAATTCTGCCACGAGGGAGGATACAGACTCTTATCTGTGCTATGCTAATGATTCCAGTAAGACTACAAAGTGGCCAGGTGGCCAGATGTCTGGGACACAGCAGCGAGTTGGTCACTAGGAAGGTGATGCCCAACTTCCTCCCAGTGTCACCGCTGCTGCTGCTGCCGCCACCAGCACTGCCACTGCCACACACACAGGCAGCCTGGAATGCGCCATTTCCGGGCGCTCCGGCGCTAGGAGCTGGCTGCAGCCTCAGGGAGACGACAAACATGTCTCTTCAGTCGGTCTCTGAAAGGGGTGCGATCAGGTGATACGTGTGGGGCGGTCAGTACAGGTGCGGAGCAGGTACTGAAGGAAGGGGGGGGTAAGATCCGCCCCAGTGTGCTTTCCCAGCTCTTTCAACAGCCCTCCCCGGACAGCGCCTGGCAAGGCGGCTCCCACGGCGCTGGCAGGCTGTGGGGAATCCGAGTGTGAGAAAGTCAGTCAAGCGGAGGAAAGGGGAAAAAAGGGCTTCAAGTCCGCCGGCAAAATACCTTTCTTTTCTGCTGTTGCTCTCTCTTTGCTACCGCTTTAAGCCAAACCCACAAGCCATTGCCAATACCTAGGGGACAAAGGAGAAGCTGCCGGAGATGCAGGTATTTGATTTATGGTTTAAAAGCAAGCAGGTGATGCAATAAGACAGAGAAATCACCCTTGGTGGAGGAGCGAGCTACGAGACAAACCTAGGAGGCTCCAAGACAAGGATGGCAAAAAACGACGTATAAACACATCTGCAAAAAAATTCTATTAGCGTGGGGGTTGAGACAGGGTCTTGCTATACAGTTCATACTGGGCTTGAACTATGTGACCCAGGCTAGCCTAGAACTCGTGGTGATCCTCCTGCTTCACCCTCCCTAGTGCTGGGATCACAGGCGTGCGCTACCACAATTTCTTCTTGAATTTTTCTGGGGAAGAGGCCCAGACACAAAATCTCGGCTAATTTTTGGTTACTTGAGCCCTCTGTCCCTGGTTAAAAACCTACGTGTGTGTGCATGTGCACAAGCCTGCATGAAGTTACCTGCTCATCCTACCAAGCTAAACACCTGACAAATGGCAATAAACGAGCTGCTGATTAACCAGAGGCTGTGGGAGGTGAGACCCCACCTGGGCCCTACTTGCCCAGCATAAACTTTCAGGGTACCAAATCATGAGGGGTTACACAGTCAGAGGACAAGGGCACTCAGCCTAGGCGGGATGGGATGAGTGACACCTCAGGAGACAGCGGACCCTGTCCTCCCAGCCTGTAGCCCTAAAGAATTTGGGGAGAGCCTGGAAAGGGTTAACACGCTTCCCTGGGGAAACGTTGAGTTCCTCGGAGAAGAATCTGGGTCAGTTTATCTGGGCAGTTTTGTTTGTTTGTTTTTTAAGTCAGGCTCAGTGTATAAGCATTTTAAGGAGCTTGTGAAGTTTATCTGGGGCATTGCTGAAAGAGGGTGACTCCGCCCTTCCCCAAGAGGATTTCAAACACACAGGAAAACCCCACTTTTTTCAACAGCAACAGACAATTTTCTGTCATGACCACGTTTCTATCTGATTAAAATAAGAAAGCCAAGTCCTACCCGGTTGGCCCAGGTTGCAGGTCAACAAAGGAGACTTTGTTCATGGTTTCTTCAGAACCCTACAGGGTGCAGCCCACTCGGCAGTTTGTTAAGAAAACACAAAAAATCCCAGAGTAGCCCAAGGGGCAAGAGTAAGTAAACCAAGCCTGCAAGGAGGGGAGGAGCTGGCTGCAACTCCAGGGCTGTCCTGTAGAGTGGGAACACGACTGGCCCTGGGTCAGACACCTGGTGTGGGGGACAGGGACCAGGGACCGGTGCGTCAAAAGATGGGCAGGTTTCTGTTCAATCGGTCACAGTCGATGCCCAGGTGCACTCACTCTACATCTGTCACATAGAATTGTCACCGCCTGACCCTAAGTGGCTTTTTTGTGTCCTGATGCTGCAATCTACTCTCTATGCCTTCACCAGGGCCATCTTCCTTAAAGGGGGACCATGAGGTCCCTTCAACTGCCGTGAGCATTTCATGGCTCTGTTGTCTAAAAAAACAAAGGCCAAAGTCCTTTATAAAGTAAACTGTTTCTGGCATAGCAGCCTGAGCCTGTAATCCTGCTCAGGAAGCTGAGGCAGGAGGATCTCAAATTCCAGGCAATATTGGTTAATATAGTGAGACCTTGTCTCAAAATTTTACAAAAATTAAAAAGGACCGGGGGATGTAGCTGATGGTAAAGTGTTTGCATGGCACGCCTGAGGCCCTGGATCCACCCCCCCCAAAGCACCAAAAGATAAAAGGACGATGTTCAAAGGTCTTGTGACCCGGCCTCCAGCTCCACACTCCCTCAAGTTCCTAGGTTGGGGGGCCTTTCATGCCACAGGTGCTTCGCAGGCCAGTGACACAGCCCACTTCAGGGATGTTCCTGTTTTTCAAGGTACAAACCACAGGCCACCTCCTCCCATTTTCCAAAAGACTCCAACTTCATTTCCCAAACTTCCCTAGGCTTTCCCTGTAACTAGACCCCTAAATGTCCCTCCGGAACCTAGGGCCTCCAGAGGGCTCTCTGGGAAATCCACAGATGTCGCCTGACTCATGAGGACCCGTAGCTCCTGGCTGTGGGCTTCCTAGAGACACCTGTGCTGCTTCTTGGGTTCACCAGGGACCCCAGCGGCACTGCTACCCCTACAGGTGCAGTTTCCTATCCTGGTTATGGCCTCCCCTCTGTCGCACCACCATCTAGGCTCCCAAAGCAAGGGCAGAGGAAGGCCCCGCGTCCCCCTCGGCGCAGCTGTCTGCCCGCATCTCCCCTCGCGGTGATCAGGTGCTTTGTCCTCAAAGGGAGACGAGGGCTTGCTCGGGGTCGCGCGGAGTCAGGAACCGAGGCGCGATCTAGTGAAATCCTTTACGTTATCGCGGTGGGGAGATCAGGGGAAGGAAGGAATGAAGGGTCTGAGCAGTGTGCCAGGCCTCCGCGGCGCGGGGGATGGGGACATCAAACAGGACGCTGGGATCCCGGCTCCCCAGCAGCCAGCAGAGCTCCCGGCGGCGGGAAGGCAGGGGAGGGG
>NW_022900924.1:45187610-45192935 GCF_012274545.1 Fukomys damarensis | reverse complement strand
CAGCGCGGAGAGCCGGTGGGTGGAACTGGAAAGGGTGGCCTTGCCCTCCCGGCCCCCCCCTGTTCATTTTTCATTTGAAATTTCCTTTCCCTTCTACCCGGTTGGAAATGATTCTGCTTCCTCGGAAAGCTTGGGGGTCCGCGGCCCCGGCTGCAAAAGAGGAAGGAAGGGCTGGGGAGGGGCGACCAGGCACCTTGCTCATTTGCAGACGGAAGAGTGGAAGGCATTTCTTTAGCTGCAGAAAGGAATTTAAAATACTGCACGATCCACTTTCACAGTCCCCCTCCCCAATATATAGCATCTGAGCGGGAAATCACATCTGTGTCTGTAACACGCCATGGCAGCAGCGCACCCCTGCTCCTAATCACTGCAGTCTTTTTTCTTGTTACACTCTCTTAAAAATGTATCTCAAATGATTACAGAGTAACTGTATTATACCTAGCAAAGAGAATAAAGAGCAAAGACCTTGGCCCCAAAAGAAATAGACCAGGCCAAAAACCAAACACAAAAATCCTCAGTAAAGCAAAACCCATAAGAGAGAGTAGCAAAGGGTTAAAATCCTTTTGATTGACGTTGTAGCCTCCGGTGCCCCGGGCTCAGGCGCGCGCCATTGGCCGCCAGACCTTGTGCCTGGCGGCCAATGGGGGGGCGCGGTCCACGAGCGGTGCCGCGTGTCTCCTCCTCCCATTGGCTGAAAGTTACTGTGGGAAAGAAAGTTTGGGAAGTTTCACACGAGCCGTTCGCGTGCAGTCCCAGATATATATAGAGGCCGCCAGGGCCTGGGGATCACACAGGATCCGGAGCCGGTGCTGATAACAGTGGATTCCCCCGTCTACCTCTCTCCTTGGTCCTGGAATAGCGCTACCGAGTAGCCATAAAATATTATATAATACACTCAGCACTTGCTCAGTAGTTTTAGGAAAATCTCAAGGAAAAGGGATATAAGCAAAAAAAAAAAAAATTTTTTTTTTGGGTGAAGTAGTCCAAAAATAAAATTCTCTAGGGATTATAAAAAAAAAAAAAAAGGAAAAGAAAATGCCAGCTGATATAATGGAGAAAAATTCCTCTTCCCCGGTGGCTGCTACCCCTGCCAGTGTCAACACGACACCGGATAAACCAAAGACAGCATCAGAGCACAGAAAGGTAAGGGCGATACCCGGGAATCTCTGCAGCGCCCCAAGAAATTACGATGGATTGGGGTGGGGGTTCTTTTCCTTCTTAAAACCCGAGCGTGAAATGGCAGATCCCATGGGAACTCGGGTTTGTTTTTATTAAATTTTAAAATTTCTTTGCAGTCATCAAAGCCTATCATGGAGAAAAGACGAAGAGCAAGAATAAATGAAAGCCTGAGCCAGCTGAAAACACTGATTTTGGATGCTCTTAAAAAAGATGTAAGTGGGGAAAGCTTTTTAAAAAATTAAAAATACGAAATGCTGTTTCTCAGGCACAAAGCGTGAAAGCCCCTCGCCTACGGTGCGAGGGTCTTACCCCGCCTGCACCGCGCCGTCCTAGGCGGGAGGCCCGAGCCCGTCTCCGGGTGCCTGGACGCGGGATTGGGTCCCGCACCCTGGATAGGGGATCCCGCTCGGCTCTGCGAGGCAGCTGGCAGACAGGGGCTGATTTTCCTCCTGGCTTCCTCCTGTGCTTAGAGCTCCCGGCATTCCAAGCTGGAGAAGGCAGACATTCTGGAGATGACAGTGAAGCACCTCCGGAACCTGCAGCGAGCGCAGATGACGGGTGAGGCCAGTCGCCGCCGTGTGCCCTGTGCGCGCGTCCCCCGCGCCGCGCGCTGATCCCTTCCAGACTTCCGCCCGCGGTTGTGAGAGGCTTTCAGCTCCATTTTACTGCCTTGGCTCCCTCTCGCGTTCCCACGGTCTGGGTCTTATTTATAGCCGCAACTCCAAATTGTTACTGTTCCGGAAGGGGAGGGGGAGAAGGTCGCAGCCGCGAGGGTGGCGGGCAGCCTGGCTGCGGAGGAAGGGATTGAGCAGAGGCCGGTGGCAGTTGGGAGCTGGCCCGAGGGTCATCGGGTTTTGCCCTCGCCCATCCCCCATTGCAAACGGGAAATGAAACTCGGGTGGGGATGGGGTGGTGTTGCTCAAGGCCACGTCGCGCGGGAGGGTGGGGGAGACAGCTGTGGGGCAGAGATCGGTTTAAATACAGCGAAAGGGGACCGGGGTGGGGGGTCTGAGCTTCGGTGGCCACGCCAGTGTGGCGAGATGGCTCCAAGCCTCCCCCGCCCTCCTCGCCCGAGGTCGTTCCGCGGGCGCGCTGTCAGGGAGGAGCGGCGCGGCGCGGGGACCTCCCAGGGCGGGAGGCGGTGGCCCTGGGGCCGGAGCCGTTGGGTGACCCGTCTGTCTCGTTCTGGCCTGCAGCCGCGCTGAGCACAGACCCGAGCGTGCTGGGCAAGTACCGCGCCGGCTTCAGCGAGTGCATGAACGAGGTGACCCGCTTCCTGTCCACGTGCGAGGGCGTTAACACCGAGGTGCGCACCCGGCTGCTCGGCCACCTGGCCAACTGCATGACCCAGATCAACGCCATGACCTACCCTGGGCAGCCGCACCCCGCCCTGCAGGCGCCGCCGCCACCACCCGGAGCAGGGGGCCCTCAGCACGCGCCATTCGCGCCGCCGCCGCTCGTGCCCATCCCCGGGGGCGCGGCGCCCCCTCCCGGCGGCGCTCCCTGCAAGCTGGGCAGCCAGGCTGGAGAGGCGGCCAAGGTGTTCGGAGGCTTCCAGGTGGTGCCGGCTCCCGATGGCCAGTTCGCCTTTCTCATCCCCAACGGGGCGTTTGCGCACAGTGGCCCAGTCATCCCCGTCTACACCAGCAGCAGCGGGACCTCGGTGGGTCCCAACGCCGTGTCTCCTTCTAGCGGTCCCGCGCTCACGGCGGACTCCATGTGGAGGCCATGGCGGAACTGAAGGGCTCAGGCCTGCGCTGCCCTTGATCCCCCATCCACCTCTCCCTCCGGACACTAAACTGCAACTTGGACACTAGGAAACAAGATTTGTGATTCAGTGGTTACTTTGTTGTTTTTTAATTCCTAAAAGAAGTTACTTTTTTGTAGAGATCTGTATTAAGTGACTGACCATGCACTATATTTGTATATATTTTATATGTTCATATTGGATTGCGCCTTTGTATTATAAAAATTGAGATGACATTTCGTTTTTTACACGAGATTTCTTTATGTGATGCCAAAGATGTTTGGAAAATACTCTTAAAATATCTTCCTTTGGGGAAGTTTATTTGAGAAAGTATAATAAAAGAGTGAAGGTTTTTATGTCTTAGAACTGATTCTTTCAGCTTGTGGAGGAGTTTGAAGCATTTGTAAGGTGGGGATTCAGAAATTATCTCTTTTGTTAAGTTTTTTTAAAGCCAAATCTTTCACCAGCACTCGAACTGAGTTCCATCTGACATGAAAATTCATCTGATAAGGCTTCCCTGATAACACCGTGATGATTCTCTTAAAGGATTTCAAAAACTGGTTTAAAGTCATTCAGTAGTCCTTGTTCTGTTACTTCCTCCTGAGGACTGAACTCTGGAAGTGCAGGGATCCAGTGTTCCAGCCCTTTGCCCACCAAGGGCGTCTCTGCTGGCCGGTAGCCACCAACCCCACAGCAAAATTGCTCCTATTAATGGCTGCAGCCTCCTGCCTCGGAGCATGGGGGGGTGGGGCTTCCATAATAAGCCCATCTTTAGGCGCAGGGAGACATTGCCCAGCACCAGTGTGCAAAGGTTGGAAATGCCTCTCTGCACCTTCAAGAAGGCTGGAAAGGTCAACAGATTCCTTCTGCCAAGGGACAGCTAGTTAGACTCCCAAGTGGAGCCCAAGCCCAGACATGTGTTTCTGATAAGTTGCTGTGCTTGGCTCTAATGGAGAAAGCATGTGGGGGCTGTGCTGGCAGGCGCACGGGCCGTCTTCCCCTTTTAATACAAGAGCCAGCGACCCCTCCGCTTGGTCATGCCCCATTTCCAGGCAAGATGTGGGCTCCAGATAGAAGCAAAAGGCCTGTCTCAGGTTTCAGCTCACATAACCCTCCTTAACAAGTCCTAACTCAAAGCGGACAGCTTTAAACTGTGCCAGGATCTGCAGGGAATTTCTTCCAAATCCCATCACAAAGGCTTGTCAGATTCTGTCAGATTTGGCCAGGTGTTTGACTGCATCCAGGTGTTGGGGAAATGAAAACCACGAGCCCTACGAGACCAGACACATAACCGCGTTGTGGTTCTGGCCGGCGCGCCCTGCTCCCCGCTGCAACCCCGGCACGGCCCCTCCCGCTGCCAGTGGCCTCGCTCAGCTCTGGCTTCTGGGAGAAGGATGAGGCGGGAGAGATCAATCTGTGAAGCTTTCCTAGCAAAGATAAAGCCAACGATTTTCTGTCTTGTTTCCAAAGCTTTACCTCTCCCCCGCCTGGCTCTGGCCTTTCCCACAGGCCAGCTAGGAGGGTGTCTCTATCACCGGGCTGATCTAGCAGACAGCAGTTGGTTTTCTTTCCTATCCCTTCAGCCCCAAAGGGAGAGGTAGAAAAGATATTTTTTGAATTTGGTTCCTGCTTTCCTTATTTTTTGGACATGAAAGGTGACCGACATGCCCTCTGCCAAAGAAACACACACACCTTTTTATCATATTTTTCATATTCTCCTCTTTCAAATGCAAACATAATTGCTGCTTATTAAGACACCCATCCTAAATTCACGTGATTCATCAGGTAAGTCTGGCCTCTGGCCTCCCAGGATTTGACTGTCCTGTTAGAAATAACCCAAGCATCAGGGTCTCCATTTTTATAAAAGTGTTTGCTTTTCCATCCATGGCCTTTGAAATTCACAGGGACAAACACCAAACAAAAACAGCACAATCACACCATCACTTGAAAACTAAATTTCTGTGCCTTCTCCATGTACTGAAAATGTACACTTATTAATACCACCAAAAATCGATAGATACAGTGTTTTCCTGGGGAGGGGGATAGATGGAAGGAAGATAAGTCCATGTTCATTCTTTTGTAAAGAATTGGTGGTTTAAAAAAAAGAAACACTTTTTTTCCTGAAATTGAAGTTTAGACTATTACAAGAGGCATTTGTTTTTGTACCGTGTGATGAGGGTGGACACTCAGTGGCATCCAGTCAGGGCAACTCAGCTCCCTGTGCCTCGGCAGATAAGTCCTTCCCTTCTCGGTGACACTGCCCAGGGCCAGAGTGAGGGGGATTGTTTCTACCCGCCCCTCCTCAGCGTCCTGCTGTTTCTGGAGTAACTGCTGTTTCTGGATTCTCGCCTCCTGGGGTCCCTTGGGTCTGGCCAATTATATGGCCCGGGGCACGCCCC
>NW_022900924.1:45181591-45186838 GCF_012274545.1 Fukomys damarensis | reverse complement strand
GGCAGGCAGGCAGCCGCCGCCTCCCAAGCAGCAGGCCCCGGGGTGGGGCGCCCGCCAGTGTTTTTCCAGCTCCCCCGGTAGCTCCGGGCCGCGTTCAGAGGCAGGGAAACTGGGCTCGGGACAAGGTCAGGGCAGCAGAGGCCCTGCCAGGCGTTTGATAGGCGGAACCAAGGCAGAAGTGGGGAGGCTGGGATGAGGCCGTCTCCTCCCCGACCACCACCATAAAAGGGCCTCGACGCCAGACGGACAGCAGCTTTGCACGCCTTGGAGAAAGAAGTCTCCTTGGTAAAACGCTGAGCGATGCAGGGTGAGGTGGCGCAGACCCTCAATCTCGGCCCTAGGGAAGCTGAGGCAGGAGGATAGCTTCGCGTACACAGCCAGTCTAGGCTCCCTAGTGAGTTCAAAGTCAGCCTGGATTATCAGGGGAGCTCTTGTCTCAAAAACAAGGAAATAAATAAAATCTCAGCATCTACTAAGCGGCCTGCAGTATACAGCAGGCGCTAAAACAGGCTGCTGCTGGCCTCCTGCTTGCTCTGCTCAGCGGGGGAGACTCAAGTGCCAGTGACTCATTCCACGCTCCAGGTGCCAAGTGCCAGAACTGAAGCTTACACAAAGGGCGCTCTCCGGGAGATGAATTCTGATTGGGAGGGAACCAGGACGGATTGCAGAGCCTTGGCACTGGGAGACCAGGTGAAAGATGAACTCAGCAGCTGGCTTAGTAGTGGGAGGGTGAGGTCCGGTTTGGGGAAACGTCAGGAAGATGAGCATGGTGCTGCCTGTCCCCTTTCAAGCGCTGTACAAATTGGCTTGGAGGTTAAAAAGAATAGGGGGAGTTAGTTGCCTGCCGGGGCTCTTGTTCTACAACCTTATAGCTCAGAGATTAGAAGTATTTGGACCTGGCTCCAGACTGCTTCAAGTTTTGAGCCCAAGGTAAATTATTTAACTTCTCTGTACCTCCACATCCCGTCTGCTTTTTAAGAGCTGCGTCCCCCTGGGTCACCCGAGTAGGTTTCAAATTCCAAGGCTCCAGTGATCCTCCTGCTTCAGCCTCAGAATAGCTGGGACTACAAGCAGGTGCCTCCCAGCAACTTTGTAGCTCTTTGTGCTGCAACTTTGTAACTTTGATGCTTCAACTCTGTGACTGTCTCATCTGCAACCTAGGACTCAGAAGGTAAAGTCTTACAGAGTTGCTGGGTGCCTTTAGCATGGCATCTGGCACTTTTACCTGGATGTATGTCAGTGGCTATGAGTCCTAAACAAGCACAGTAAAGATGTCTACCAGACCAGAAAGCCAGTGTGGCCTCTGCCCAGAAACCTCAGGGTCTGTTTACAAATGCCCCAAACCCGCTGAGAGAGGACCTTTTTGAACCAGGCACCACGGAATGAAAGGGGGAAAAGATGTGATTTTATATAAGTCATAGGAGGTGGCTCCAAGCTGAGGCAGGAGGAGGCTCACCTCATGTTCGAGGCCAGCCTGGGCTATGCATTGAGACCCTGTCTCAAAATACAAAATGAAAACAAAGACCACCACTTCGTCTCTCCACCCTGAAACATCTCTTCCCACCTCTTCTTCTTGAGCACTGCTTTTCTGAAAACAGAAAGTGACCTGTTGGTTATCAGGACTCTCTCCGCTTGGGAAGAAGCTTTCCCCACCTGATTAGCAGCTACTGAGTTAAGGAAGCTGCCCGAACCGGTCTGGCAAAACAAGACTGGCTACATAGGCAGAAAAAAAAATCTCCATTTAAAACGTCCTTTAGGAAAAGCAGTAACTTTTGCAAATATATGGATGGAGTCTGAATTCACATTTTACAAAGGTTCTTACTTTCATAAAACAAATGTACTAAAATATCAAAGAACTCATTCCATTAAGAGTCAAACATGGCTCTGGCAATGTCTACACTACTTATAAAATAAGTAGTCCAAGTAAATAACCAGAATCTAAATTAACAATAGGGCTCTACTGTAGCTATTCTATTTTGGGGTCTTTTTCCAGTTCTAAATTACATTTAGTCAAGTGCAGATCAATGCATTTTTCCCCTCAAAATTGCTAGTATGGTTTAGTAAAAGCCAACTTATTTAAGGAACAATATTTGTTTAAATATTTTTTTTACACATGTGATCTGTTTCATTGTGTTCACTATATTTTACCAAATCATCAATGTAAGATATGCAATTTATAAATCCAGTTTACAAGAAACCACAGCCAAGAGAAAACAATTGCAATTGATAAACATCTCCCCATACTTCGTGTTTACTCTGCAAGTTTCTCTTCCATCAGCCTCTCTCCCTTGCTATGTGGTTATAAAATTTGTTCTTAAGGCGCCAAAGTGTGAAAACAGCCATAACCACAATATTATTCATTAACAGAGAGAGGAGATGCCCTGGGTCAAGTCCGTTTCAGAAGCAATTGCTATGAATGTATGAACAGCCACAAGAATGGTTTCCTGGGATAAGAAAACATCTAGCATGAGCTGTTTCTGTTTTGTTTGGATTCTGAGACAGGGTCTCACTATATAGTTCAGGCTAGACTTGAACTCGCTATGAAGCCCAAATTGGCCTCAAATTGGCAGTGATCCTCCTGCCTCAGCCTTCTGAGTGCTGGGCTTACAGGTGTGCATTCCTACACCCAGCTCAGCCTCTGCAGTCTTTGCCAGCCCCTGTGACCTTGCTCCTGCCATCTCCCCAGAAGAACCTGTGCTTCGTTGGTTGCCAGTGCTGTCTCTCTCCTCTCTGGCCAGGACAGTTCATGGACAGCCCTCTGGTCACATTTTGTCCCCGTCAGCATCTGTGAGGTTTGACCACATCCAAACTCCATGCATCAAACGCCCTCCTTCTTCCCCGCTGTGGCATCTCTTTCCACGGAGTTCTCCAAACCCTCTCGTCCCCACTGGGAATCTGCCCTCTTCCCTCTTCCCTCTCCCCAGTGTCTCTGTCACTTGTTGCTCAGCTGCTGTGGCCGGGATGGGCTATGACATGAACCCACCCTGCCCAGCCTCTCCCATCCGGACTCTCCTGGGTGCCCCAGCTGTGGACGCAGCTGTCTGTGGCCATCAGTGCGCCCCAGCTCATCCTTACCAGGGCACTGCCCTGGGTTCTCAGCCACCTCTCTGGCCCCTGCAGCTCTCTGGGGTCACCAGGAACCACCCAGTCTGACCACTCCCAGTCCTCACTGTCCCTGCTGTGGGGTAGGGGTTTCCAGTTTTTTGCTTTCTGTGCCCCCAGCATGACCCCTCATCCTCAGTGTCATCTGAGAGCCACAAACAGTCACCCCTCAGCCAAACGGTTCGCCTCTACAGCAGCCGCCCCGGTGTCCTGGACCTCCAGGTAGGACAGACCCACCCTCCCGGGCAGCCTTGGCCCAGGACTCACGCTGCTGGCCCTGGCCCTGGCACATGCCGAACCTGGGCCAGAAGTGCCCCTGCTCTGTGCTCTGCCCAGAGACCTTGGGTGCCCCCTGTCCTTGGCTCGGCCACCTGTGTCAGGAAGTCCATCCCAGTGGCCCCCAGCCCCTCTCTGACCCACTGCCCCTCCTGTCTTTCCTGAGGCTGCGCCCTGGCAGCTGCTGGTCTGCTCCACACCCCAGATGACACAGAGCTGGGGCAAAGTGATGCCTTCATCCTACAGACCCAGCACCTGGCACCATGGCTGGCAATAGGAGGACGCAAGACAGCAACAAGTGTCCCATTATAAATGCTATCACTTCGCCAGGCCTGCAATCCCAACACTTAGGGTGCTGGGGCAGGACGATCACTGCAAGTTCAACGGCAGCCTGGGCTACATAGTGAGACCCTATCTCAGAAAACAAAAAGACAAACACCAAGAACACCATCCCTGATCCCAAAACCCAGGTGGGTAACTAGGAGTGGTAACGTTATCCTCCTGTCAAGCGTAGATATTCAGGTTTACAGTGGGCAGGTGACTTGGCTGAGGTGACAGGCGGGACTCACAAAAGTGGGGTTCTGACTGTCACCACCCCTGTTCAATACAGTTCTGGAGACATTAGCCACAGCAGTGAGGCAACAGAAAGAAATAAGAGGAACAAAGGTAGGAAAGGAAGAAGTGAAACTGTCACTATTTGCTGATGATATGATACTCTACATAGAAGACCCCCAAAACTGCCAAAAGACTTCTAGACTTGGCAGATTCCATACAGCAGCTGAATACAAGATCAACACTCAAAAATCAATTGTCTTCTTGTACACAAATAACAGACTTACTGAGAGAGAAATTAGGGAAACAATTGCTTTCATGATAGCATCAAAAAAAAAGAAATACCTAGGAATCAGCCTAACAAAAGAAGCAAAAGACCTCTATACTGAAAATCATAGCACTCTAAAAAAAGAGATTGAAGAGGATATAAGAAAATGGAAAGACATCCCTTGTTCCTGGGTAGGAAGAACCAACATAGTGAAAATGGCCATACTTCTAAAACTGCTATATCGATTCAATGGAATCCCTATTGAAATCCCAAAAATGTATTTCGCAGAACATGAGAAAACAATCCAAAAATTCATTTGGAACCAGAAGAGACCTAGAATGCCAAAAGCGTTTCTAAGCAATAGAGACATGACAGGGAGTATCACAATCCCCAACTTGAAAGTATGCTACAAAGCCACTGTGATAAAAACAGCATGGTACTGGCAAAGAAACAGACCCGAGGATCAGTAAAACAGATTAGAAGATGCAGAAACCACTCCAGACATACTCAGCTACCTCCTCTTTGACAAAGGGGCCAACCATCTTCAATGGAGGAAAGATAGCCTCTTTAATAAATTGTGTTGGGAAAACTGGATTTCATCCTGCCAAAGGTTAAAACTAGACCCATCTTTCACCACGCACCAAACTAAAATCCAAGGGGATTAAATATCTAGATATCAAAACAGAAACACTAAATTTGCTGGAAAAATAAATTATGTAGAACTCTCAAACACATTGGCATAGGAAAAGACTTTATAAACAAATCCTCAATAGCACCAGAACTTACACAAAGAATCAACATCTGGGATCTCATCCTATTAAGAAGCTTCTGCACTGCAAGAGAAACCACCAACAGAGCTAAGAGACAACCTACAATGTGGGAAAAAATTTTACCAGCTGCTCCTCAGACAATGGTCTACTATCTCAAAAAATCAGACCCAGCTGGGCATGGTGGCTCACGCCTGTAATCCCAGCACTCGGGTGGCTGAGGCAGGAGGATCGCTGTGAGTTCCAGACCAGCCTGGGCTACATAGTGAGTTAGGTCAGTCT
>NW_022900924.1:45156341-45181550 GCF_012274545.1 Fukomys damarensis | reverse complement strand
TAAAAAAAAAAAAAAAAAAAAAAAAAAAAAAATCAGAACCCACAATATAAAGACCTGATTCAAAAATGGCCATTTGAAATGAACAGGCACTTCTCAAACAAAGAAATAAAAGCAGCAAATAAATATATGAAATATGTTCCATATCACTGTTCATTTGAGAGATGCGGATGAAAACAATGCTGAGATACCATCTCACACCAGAAAGGATGGCGGCTAACAAGAAATCAACCAATAACAAATGTTGGCGGGGTTGTGGAGAGAAAGGAACCTTTCTCCATTGTTGGTGGAAGTGCAGACGGGTGTGACTACTGTGAAAATCAATATGGAGATGCCTCAAAAAACTAGGGTTAGAGGTCCCATTTGACCCAGCTGTCCCCCTGCTGGGTATCTTTCCAAAAGAATTAGAAGAATCATACCTCAGTGAAAAAAAAAGTGGGGGCTCTGGAACACACACCTCTCTGCCCAAAGCTGGTCTCCATATGGTAACAAGCACCCCTTTCCTGCTGCCTGCCAGAGGCAAAGGAACTGAGTTTCAGCCTCTGTACTCCACACACTCTTTTTTAAACATGGTCTTGCTATATAGTTCAAACTGGCCTTGAACTCACCAGGTATCCCAGGCTGGCCTTGAACTTGCAGTGATTGCCCTGCCTCAGCCTCCTAAATGCTAGGATTATAGGTGTGGGCCACCATGCCCAGCATGATCCACACATTTTTGTGACTACATGACCACAACCAATTTGCTGGAAATCTGTTCTCAACCCTGCTTTGTAACTGTAGCACACACACAACTAAAATCTCACAGGGACCTCTCCTGTCTCAAATGACATCGCAGTAGGAAAGTCAAATGTAATCTTTCTTAGGAATATAGATTACTGATCCCCACCACAAATGTATTGCCAGGATTGTCGGTTTTTTGTTTGTTTGTTTGTTTTGTTTTGTTTTGAGATAGGTCTCACCATGTAGCCCAGGCTGGCCTCAAACTCCTGATAATACTCCTGCCTCAGCCTCCAGAGTTCTGGGATTATAGGAGTGTGCCACCAGGTCTGGGTCTAGGATTTTTTTTTTCCAGAATCAAAAATTATATAGTAAAAAATAGTAGTCATGTAAGGAGAGTGAGAAAAATAAATCTTAAACTTTGAGAGGTCAGAAAAGTATTAGGTTTTGGAAGACCCTGGGTGAGTCTGGTTTGAAAGAGTTGTTAGTAGGTGAATATGTCACACTATGACTTAGAGAAACCAGCAGGTAAAGCATATGAAGGGGTTCCGAAGCACCAGCTCCGGACAAGGCCTCACCAGAAAAGCCGCCAATAAAGCGTGGCTGTTGGTTACACAACAAGGACAGTCTCTGAAGAAAATGATCCCTGGCCCCAGGCAGTGGCTGGCTTCTGGATGCAACCGCTGGACTTTGCTTCCCAGTGACTGCTGGTGTTTGTGTTGGATCCAAAGAAGGGTTTAAGGCCAGAGAGTAGCTCAGAGGTAGAGCGCATGTGCTGCGGTTTGTGTTGTGATATCCCAAAGTCTCATGTGCTTCCAGGTCTGACTCAGGAGGCAACTGTTCCATGAGGGATGCTGCCCCTCAGTGGAGTCTTGCTCTCCCAGGGCCGACTTGCTGCTGGGAGGTGGGGTCTGGTTGGAGGAGGCGGGTCACTGGGGCGTGGTCTTCCCCGAGAGGGGCGTGGTCTGCAAGGGTTTA
The DNA here is from genome assembly GCF_012274545.1 of Fukomys damarensis. NCBI lineage: Eukaryota > Metazoa > Chordata > Mammalia > Rodentia > Bathyergidae > Fukomys > Fukomys damarensis. The sequence continues at coordinate 45,179,858 of NW_022900924.1, read as the reverse complement.
TTTCCTCCCTGCTCCTCCCTTCAGTTTCTCTTTGCTTCCCACCATCCTACCATGAGCTCTTTCTCCTCCACCAGACCCCTCTGCTATGCTGCCCTGCCCTGGAACCAGCAGATTATGGACTGAAGCCTCTACATACTGTGAGCCAAAATAAACCTCTCCTCCTTTGCTGTTGTGGGTGTTGGGTACTGCATCTCAGCTGGGTGAAGAGGCCCACGTCTGTGGCCCCAGCTTCTCAGGGGACTGAGGTAGATCACTTGATCCCAGCACCTGGAGGCCAGCCTGGGCAACAGGTGAGTAAATGAATGAATGCACTGATACCCTGCCGTAAAAGAACAAATAAAAGCATCTGTTACCCAAGGGGTTCCCTGAGAGAGACACCACAGCTCCTTCAAGGCACCTGCAGCACAGGACACAGCCCTTGCAGCCACGTGCACGGCATCCCAGACTTGGGAGGGTCGCCGGCCCACTGAACAGTTCCCGGGGCCCTTCCTTCCCAGAGTCAGCCCAGAGTCTGCTCCGTGCCACCCACCGTGCCAGGCACCAGAGTGTCTGCAGCCACTGAGATGGGCAAGATGGGTTCTCCTGTTCCACCCGGTGGGGGAAAGGGATAAATGAATGAAAAAAAAAAAAAGTCACCTCAGTGCTGTGACAGAGCAGTGACTAAGGAGCTGATGTGGGGTGCTGGAGGGGTGACAAGGAAGGTCTTGGTGAGGGAAGCCCAAAAACCAGGATCAGAGCTCAACCGGGAGGGGGACGGGGAGTGCGGGAGGTGAGGAGAGGGAAGCGAGGACAGGTGGTGAGGGCAGGTGCGGAGTTGCAGCAGCCTGAGGAAGTGACGCCCAAATCCTGAAGGGTGGCAGAACACAGCTGGTTAAACCAGAAGCTGCCTGCTTTTGCAGGGGTGGTAGGTGAAGGCGGAAAGTGTTACCTCTGGCAGCCTGGGCAATGGTTATATGAGGTGTGATGAAAAATGATGGTAAATTTGTTTTTTATCACAGTAAAAGACCCATTGCCATGAATCCCCCTCACTTCCAGCACTCTGTCCCATTGTTCTGCTTTCTGAAGCAGCTCTGGAGTCCTCTTTCCTGGGGGCCTCTAGTTGGTTGCACTGTTGTGGCTGCCTCAGTGCCCCGATTCAAAATGTTTCCCCTCCATGGTCATTTGACTTTGGGGAAGCACCGGAAGTTGCACGGCACCAGATGTGGTGAGGAAGGTAGATAAGGACACACGTTACGGTTTTATTTGACAGTCATGGCCATAAATGTTTGATCCATGGGAGGTGACTAAAATGTGTGATGAATGTCTGCATTTTAAAATTTTTACTGTAAAAGACACATTGTTACTAATCCCCCTCAGAATACTCTCTCTCTCTCTCTCTCTCTCTCTCTCTCTCGCACACACTTCTCCCATCTTTCTTGGCAACGTGTCTTTTACTGTCGTGAGGTTTGTAAAAATTTAAACCTTGCCCATATCTTTCCATCACTACTTGTAAGTCTCTGCCTTCTCTCCCTCCCTGGCCCACCTCCTGACCATTCTCAGACCCAGGTGCACCTGCTTCCTTCAGGAGGGCTCCGCGGAGCCCTACCTTCCAAGGTGCCAGGGTGTTTGGGCTTGGGGAGACCCAGGAACTCCTCTGGCCCAGGCTCTTTCTTCCAGCTGGACCCTTCTGCACAGGACCAGGAGGCCTCTCCATTGCAGTGATCATAGAGCAGCCCTCCGAAGCCACTCATGCCTTACACTGTCCTGAGCACCCACCCTCCAGTAAGAGCAGAACAGAATGCCTGGCTGTGCTAGGGTGATGCTTTTTATTTTTTGCCATTTTCCAAACACAGTCATGCTACTTTTATACCCAAGATATCTGCGTTTTTAAAAATGAGTCTTTGACAACAGCTTGGAGAAGATATTCCCCAGCCCTCTGCATGCCCTCTAATGGTCTTCCTGTGCCCCTAGTGTCCATGCTGGGTTGCTTGCTGCTAGCCTTGCACAAAAGACAATGGATAACTTTTCGCTACAAACCCACTGAGCCCTCCCTGGGCTGCCTGGTATATTGTGGCTTCTGGGAACACAGCAATGGCTCCCCAGGTCCTGTAGTAGGGTTTCTGAGACCTCCAGAGTTTGTGCTTGAGGACCCCAGGGAAGGGAAGGCTCCCTACCTTCTGGGCCCTGCGGACCTCTGTTTCCCCTCTCCCCTCAGCACGATGGCTGATGAACCATCATCTCCATCTGAGTTCAGCTCTCTCATGGATTAAAGGGGAGGCAGGACCCCACCCACCCCCTTAATTCTGAGCTGGCCCTTTGACTGCTTTATCAAATGGAAGGCAGCATAAGTGACACTATGACATGTAAGATGGCCCAGCTTTGCTTTGGCATGTCGGGGAGCTCTGAGCCATGATCTAAGAATCAGTCACAATAATGAGACCACAAGGGGCAGCCAACACATGGAGAAGGAATGGCCTCAGGACCACACAAAGAGGGTGTGAAAGCCACACAAAGATGCGGCTCAGTGGTAGAGCATTGTCAAGCAAAAGGATCTGGGCTCAATCCCCATCACGAACAAACAAACAAAACTCCTAGAGAAGAAGTCCAGCCAGTGCAGTGTTCCTGCAGAGCCTAGCGTTCCAGCTATCGTCACCAAGCCACCAGACGTGTGAGGGAGTCACTGGGGATGCTGCATCTGGTGGCATCCCACGATGACAGCAGCACAACCAATATCACCCAAGCAGAAGAGCCGCCCTGCTGAGCTCAGTCAACCTACAAAATCATGAGAGATGACAACAGAACTGTTTTGTGCTTATCAAAAGCTGGCTCCCACACATCACCAACACAGCTGTCCCAGTCGCTTTCGCATCACACTGGGACAAAATACCCGACACTCACAATTTAAAGGAGGAGAGTTTTATTTGGGCTCACAGTTCCAGTCCTTGGTCGGCTGGCTCCAAGGCAAGAAGGGGATGATGAAAGGGGTTGGTGGGGGAAAGCTGCTCAGTCATGGTGTCCAGGAAGCAGAGAGAGAGAGAGAGAATAGGGAGGGGCCAGGGAGAGAGATGGACCTTTCCAGGTCACATCCCAAGGGACCCAACTCTAAACAGGCCCACTTTCTATAGCAAGTCAGCTATGAATGAATAACACATCAGGCCACTGATGAGGAAGTACAAAAGCCACACCTCTGAACATGCGAGGCTTTGAGGGACATTCTAGATGGAAACCATAACAGCAGCCTACTGAGGAGATGAAGCTGAGATTTCTGCTCTCGGTGAGGGGTAGCGCCATCTGGCAAGTGTCCAGTGGAGGAAGGAAGGTCAGGATGACCAGGTGATTCCATGCTTGGTGAGGGCAGTGTCATGGAAACTTGGTAGGACTGGGCCGAGTCACAACGAAATGATTCAAAACTGAATAAATTACAAGATGAGGATTTCAAGAGGAAGAAGTCAAAGAAACTTAGGGTACCAACTGTGCTGACGTTTTCTACTGAAATATGAACAAGAAGTTCCTTTAGTGAAGAATCAAACCATCAACCTGGGCAGGAGGTGGAAAAAAAGTCAGAGTAATGCAGCCAGAAAAATAGCATGAGGTCATGTTAAATAGACAGTAAGCCTATGTTCCCAGGGTCCAGGCCAAGTACAAAGACAGCTGGTTTCCTTTCTTGGGGCACTAGGTTGTGGGGTAGTTTGTTACACAGCAATCAAACAAGAGGACACTCCCCAAACTCTTGGCTTCTCAATGTTTCTGTATTTTCTCAATTCATGTGTGCATCAAATATTTATTGTACACCTAATCATACACCAGGCCCTGCACTAGGCACTGAGGTACAAAGAATAAGATAGACCAGGTCCTTGCTTTCTCAGAGGCTACACTTTCGTCGAGAGGACCTAAATAATGCACCATAAAACAAACAAAAATTGACAAGGTGATTTCTGTAGTGTTCTGAGGAAAATGAAATAGGGAAGTGGGCTGGAGTGTTACTGGGGGGAGAGACAGAGCTGTTTTAGAAATAGAAGTCAAGACTGTCCTGAGAAGATGACAGCTAAATTGGATGGCATCCAAATGGTGGAAGAATTCAACCAAGTAGAAGGCGGGGAGGGAACATTAGAGGATTGGCCACAGTGGGACACCGTCCCTGAGGCAGGAAGGAGCTTGATGAGCTATAGGGGCAGAAGCATTAAGGAGTGTGAACTACAGTGACCATGGGAATTGTGGTCTAGACTGTGGCCAGAAAAGCTAGCAGTGGTCATATCACTTAGGGCCTTCAAGGTCACAGCAAAGGAATTTGGTCTTGCGTTCAAGTGAACTGGATTTGATTCTTTGATTAACATTGCTCAAGAAAAGTAAAATGTGAACCCTGCAAGCAATTTTAGTCTAATACCTAATAGTTACATTCTCTAAGAAGTAAAAAGAAATCCCAGCACTCAGGAGGCTGAGGCAGGAGGAGCACCACAAGTTCAAGACCATCCTGGACTATTTAACAAGACTTTGTCTCAAAACACCAAAACAAAGTCAGGCTTGACAGCATATGCCTATAATCCCAGCACTTAGGAGGCTGAGGCAGGAGGATCACCATAAATTCAAGGCCAGCATGGGTGACATAGTGAGTTCAGGGCAGCCTGAAACAATTGTAGTCAAACATTGGAAGATTTCAGGATTTGTTTTTATCTGTCTGTGTTATCTTAATAATAAAAGTTCCTCTCTATAAAAATAGAAATAAAAAGTATTTTATATTTTATCTTATTTGAGAATTTTTACTTGGTAAAGTAAAACATTTGGATAGAAGATGCCTATCTATTGTTTGATTTCATAGTTCTCATTCCCTAAACAAACTTCTAGAAAGGTAATGCTGTGTGTGTGTGTGTGTGTGTGTGTGTAAATTTTAAACTAAGGTAAACTTGTATTTTGAGCAACCTAGGACATTGCAAGCACAGGCTGGGCATCTCTACAAGCTCTGGCTTCACTTACGACCAAGCAAGGGCATCTCAGGGGCTGGGGGTGTAGCTCAGTGACACCACATCTGCCTGGCAAGTGTCACAGTTCTGAGTTCGATCCTGGTACTAGGTTTTAAAAAATGGCATCTTAGCTGCTGATTTGAATGGCCTGGCATTTTCCCTACCCCTTAGCTGAAACATCAAACAACTGAGTATGTCATTTTTGTAGACTCTACTCCAAAAAGCCATCCGTGAGAAGGCTCATGATGTCCACAGCCTGTGAGCTTTCTTGACTATGGATGTGGGATTTTTCACTGCTGATTTAGACCAAAGCGGATGCGGTCGGAAATTGTGCCTGAAGGGAGCTGGCCCTTGGGTCTCTGAAAACTGCTGCTAACAGGCCAGGGACTCCCCGTCTTATCCACCAATTTGATTTTAGTTTGGCTTGGAGCCTGCTTCAGTCTTTCGGCATTCTCACGGTTAAATGAAGGTCAAACTTTGTACTTGGCTAGGAGGCACGAAAAGAAAACCCACAAAGCACTTTTCTCTTTGTGGCACTGGGGATTCAGTGCAGACCCTTCTCGCTGAGCTACATCCCCAGTACTTTTTATATTTTACTTTGAGACAAGCTCTTGCTAAGTGGTTAGACTCCCCCCAGATGGGGCTCAAACTTGAGATCCTCCTGCCTCAGCCTTCTGAGTAACTGGGGTCACCAGCATGCACTCCGCGCACAGCCACAAAGCTCCCAGGCTGCCTAGAGTTCTGTTCCAGTCTCTGGCACCCACCCCGAGGCTGCACACTCTCCTGAGAGCCCATTGCGCGCTGCCCTGCCACAAAAACAAACACCCGGGACCTGGGCTCCCAGCCCGGGGAACATGGGTGTAAGTAAAGAATCAGAAGAAAAGCTGGGGTCTTCTAAGGTGATGAGAGAATAAATGCTTTCTTTTTAAGAGGCTGGGCATCTGGGCGGCTGGTAGGTAAGGGAAACAGAGGCTGGGTTAGGAGAGGCTCTGGGGCAGGGTGGACACCAGGGAAGAGCTGGGCCAAGTCTGACTGGTTTCTGAGCTACTGAGCCCACCTGACAGTCTTCATCCAGGGAAGACTGCCTCTCTAAGTCTCCCAGGGGCTGGGCAGGGCCAGAAGAACCTGATTTGGAAACAGAGGAATAGGCCCTGCCCTGCTCCAAATCACTGTGGCCTTGGCACTATCAGCTGCTCTCAGCCGGGTTTGTAGCCTCCACCCCCACCCACTGAGACAGAGTCTGAAATGGCCCCAAGAGATCCACACAAGACATATTTTCTGTCCCAAGACCCAGAACCCCTTTAAATCTCACATTCCCAGTCTCTGCCCAATCTTTATTTCCACCTCCTTTTCTCTCTCTGGTTCATATTTTACTCAATTATTCATTCAGAAAACATGTACAACTTCTACCACCCACCCCCCAACCCCCTCTGGTAACAGGGATTGAACTCAGGACTTTGCACTTGCCAGGCAGGTGCAGTGCCACTCAGCTACATCCCCAGGCCTCAGCACTTCTTTTATACTAGGCACTATATATTAGTCACCAAGACCCATCCCTGAAGCCGGATGTGGTGGCACATGCCTGTAACCCCAGCACTTGGGAGGCTGAGGCAGGAGGATTGCCAGCCTGGGCTGTGTAGTGATTCCAAAGCCAGCCTGAACTACATAGTGAGACCTTGTCTCAAAAAAAAAAAAAAAAAAAAAAAAAGGCAAAGTTTCCAAGTGGAACAGAGAAGGCAGGACTGTCCAGAGATTGGCCTTGCAGCCTGTCAGGAGGCCCAGAAATCTGAGGTTCAGCCCCCACGGCTCTAGCACAAGCTGCAGAGGTGGAGGGACCCAAACTCTGGATTCTCTGCAGACTTCCCAGGGTGAAAACTGAGCAGCCATGGTCCAGAGAGGCCGCCACACCCGTGACTCAGCATTTCGAAAGGAGACCACGGCCATCAGCCCACCCCTGGGGGACCGGAGTCCCTTCCGGCACTAGCTCCTCACTGGGCAGGGGAGGGAGAGGCCCAGGGCGGGTTGGACAGAGGCCCCTGGTGACCTGACAGCATTTGCGTCATCTGGGCCCTGGGCTCAGGTTACCCGCAGGCAGCTGGCATTTCTCAGCACCTCAGTGACCTTCTGTCCCCTCCCTGCTACCAAGTGTTTGCTCTGAAAGGGGTGGGCTGCAAGGAGGGGAGGAAGCCCACCGCGGACCGATGGCTTGGCCAGGGCGGTCGCCCTCCCTGCCCCGCTGGGCTGGGCCAGGCCCCTTCTCGCCTGCTTTGTCCCCAGGCCCCGGAGCGTCCTGTGTGCCTGGGAGGAGGCGGTGATGGCTGGGGAGGGAACAAGACTCGGCGCTGCCCTAAGGTGTTGCAACCTCTGGGGGAAAGGAGAGGAGAACATAAATCCCGGGCTGTTGCTGGGAGAAGAGCTGAAAGGCAGAAAGGAGTGCACCAAGCGAGGGGCAGAAACTCCGACCCCTCTTCCTCTGCAGAGCTGCGTGTGGGGTTTGCCTGAGGACCTCGCACTCTCCACCCCTCCACCCATGCTTTTCTTCCTTCCCCTCCCTCTCCGCCTCACTGGCTGCATCGCCCAGCTTCCGGGGCCTGCCTGGCAGTGACTTGGTCTTCCTGTGAGTCTTCCTCCTGTTGGGAAGGTAGACATTACAGGGCCTGAGAGACAAACAGGGAGAGGGTATCCAAGCAAGCCTAGCATGGTGACGCACACCTATAATCCCAGCACTCAGGAGGCTGAGGCAGGAGGATCACTGAATTCAAGGCCGGCCTGGGCTGCAGAGTTCAAGGCCGGCCAGAACTACATAGCAAGAACCTGCCTCAAAAAGCAACAACAAAAAAGTAACAGGCACTGCTAATTAACGAAAGACTTCAGTATATCACAGGGTAAACCCTCTGAGGGCTCCCCTGACCGCATTTGCAATTCCAAAGTAACATGCTGATGAGCACCATAGAGATTGGAGTTCTCTGGGGTTTTTTTGTTTGTTTGTTTGTTTGTTTGTTTTGTGGTACTTGGATCGAACTCAGGTCCTTGCACTTGCAAGGCAGGCTCTGGAACCACTGAGCTAAATCCCCGGCCCTGATTGGAATTCTCTGAACCCCATGAATAGTTCTTCTCCCTCTCATCTCTACGTTTCAGTGAATTCTTCCTAGATTTCTGCGTGGCTGCCTGTGCACCTTGACTGAATTCTTTCCTCCAGAGGACAAAGAGCCAAGGACCAAGAGAGTGAGGGTCCAGTTCGCCCCTGTGACAGGACGCAGCTTTGCAGGGACACCGGCGTCCTCCACCCCCAGAATTTCACAAAGAAATCACCAGGACCAGAGCAGTCCTCACAACCAACAGCGCGGGCTCCCACTGTGCTCTGTGGCCTCGGATGGCTTCTGGGCAGAGCCCTTCCGGGTGACAGGCGCATCAGAGCCCTGTCTGAGGGGCCCGAGCTAGCTGTGGCCCTCCGACGTCCTCCTGCCCAGGGCTCAGCGGGTCCTCCTCATGCAGGGCTCCCTCAGAGACCAGCCCCCAGCCTGGCCTCCCAGATTCCCTGCCTGGCTGCGATCAGAGGTTCCCATTGCTTAATTCAGGGGGAAACTGCCTAGAACAGAGGCTGGTCTGATTTGAAGCCCCGCCCCCGTTTGCTTCCTGAGAGAAACAGGTCAGAGGACAGGAACCGGTCAGGTATTTGTGTGCACACGCACGTGAGGGCCTGGCGCGTGCTCACAGATAGCACACCCCTGGCACTAGGATGCCGCGTGCACTGCTGTGTCCTCTGTGATGTCACATTCAGGGCACAGTTAGTGCCTGGTGAATGTCATGGCCGTGGCACACTGGGCAGCGCCTGCCTGTGTCCCCACCGGTGCTGGTCACCACGCTTGGAGCCCCGCCACAGTGCTGTCCCGCAAGTGACCCACGCAGCCCTCGAGGGTGACGTGCACCTAAACACAGGCGGAGAGGAAAAAACAGAGGGCAGAGGAGCCAGGAAGAGCCAGAGAGAACGCGTGGGTAGCGGGGTGAGGGACAAGTGTCTTCCAGCACAGGGACACGCGCTCAGCATGAGGCCAGGGGCAGAGTCAGCGCTGCCATCGCTACTCCTGGCTGGGCGAGAGCTGAGAGGCACAGCGTTCAGACTGGGGGTGGGAGGAATCTGGATTGTGTGTCACATGCCCCCCATTGTTTTTGTTGTTATTGTTGTTGGGGTTCTTTGGGGTACCAGGGATTGAACTTGGGACCTTCTGCTTGCAAGGCAGGCGGCAGAATCACTGAGCTAAATCCCCGGCTACACGTCCCATTTTTAACTGACTCCTCTCCTTTGCTTCAACCTTATTTTAGAGCCTCAAAACAGCAGTTCACTTTCTCTTTGCTGATTAAGAGAAACAGCCAGAGCTGGGTGTGGTGGCGCATAATCCCAGCACTCGGGAGGCTGAAGCAGGAGGATCCCTGGAGACCAGCCTGGGCTGCATAGTGAGTTCCAGGGCAGTCTCAACTACATAGTGAGACCCTGTCTCAGAAAACAAACAAACAAACAAACAAAAAAAGAAAGAAAGAAAGAAAGAAAAGAAAAAAAAAAGAGAAATGGCCAGGTGTGGTGGCACACGCCTGGAACCTCAGCACTCAGGAGGCTGAGGCAGGAGGAGGATTGCTCCAAGTCCAAGGCCAGCCTGAGCTACACAGCAAGACCCATCTCAAAAAATGTACACAAGGGAGCTATATGCTTGTCAGAATTACGTCCGTGACTCCAGACATAGTCCCCGCCCCCAGGCTGTCTCCACAGTGGCCCCTAGGCTGGAAAGCATTACTTAGGGAGACTGTGTAATTTATCATCTAGCCTGGCTCATTTTGGGGAGTGAAAGGGGTTATTATCAATAATTGTACCTGGGCAATAAGCAAAAACCAGGGCTATTCTAAGCAAACCGGCACATACCATGGCTTTAACTAAAGATCCTGGTTCCCAGAAAGGGTTTTCTAGAGGCCCAGGGTGTACTGCAATCTAGTTACTGTCTCTCGCTAAGGAGGTCAGGGTGTGTTGAGGGTGTGCCGCAGCCACAGGGCCCAGCTCTCTAAATCTGTGTTCAGCAAGCATTTGAGCAGCAACAAGGGCTGAATAAAGAGAACCCCAAGGAGGTGTCAGAGGTGGCCTGCAAGTCACCCTCTGCCATGAAGATCCATCCCAATATCCTGTGTTTTGGTTGAAACCCAATAAACGTGCCCAAGATAAACACTCCCAAGCAACCTCCTCTCATCCACCCATCCAGGAAGGGAAGCTGAGGCCCAAGAAAACATTCCACTGGAATCGGAGCCCGCTGCCAGCCAGCCTCCTGCAAGTCCCGGCCCTCCCTACTCCTTTCCTCCTCCCTGGCCCCAGTCGCTGTGAGCACAGGCCAGTGAGAGCACCAGTGTGGCTGCCTTAGTGCCCCTGGCTGAGCTCGTACCTGTCCTGTGCAGCCTGGAAATGCAAAGGAAATGTAGCAACCACACACTTGGGAAAAAGAACACAGTCAGAGGACATATGTAATCTCACTGAAAGACTTCCATGGTAAAGCTACAATAAGCAAGACAGTGTGGTTTTTCACAACCAAGACAAGAGATCACTGGAACAGTACAGAGTGCAGAAACAGACCCCACAAATAAGTGCATCGATTTTCACTAAATGTGCAAAGACAGCTCAGTGGAGAAAGGACCATCCAGTCAACAGATTGTGCTGGGAAACGCGATAAATAATGAAGAAACACAGAACTTTATTTATGCTTCACATGACATGCAAGAAATAAACTAAGAGATCTTAGACCTCAATATAAAACCTAAATTTGTGAAATTTCTAAAAGAAACATAATAGAAAATCTTCATGACCTAGGATTAGGCAAAAATTTCTTTAATACAACACCAAAAACACCAGTACTGTACATTAATAGCAATTAATAAATCATTCTTCAAAATTGAGAACTTCTCTTTGAAAGACTATTTGTTTTTTTTTTCTTTCTTTTTTTGGTACCTGGGATCAAACTCAGGACCTTGTGCTTTCGAGGCAGGTGGTGGCACCACTGAGCTAAATCCCTGGCCCTGTTTTGTTTATTTATTTATGTATTTATTTATTTATTTTGAGGCAGGATCTCACTATGTAGCCCATGCTGGCCTCAAATTTAAGGCAATCCTCCTGCCTCAGCTCCTGAGTGCTGGAATTATAGGTATGCAACACCATGCTCTGTGAAAGGCACTGCCTTAACACCAAAAAGCTTTGGCGGAAAAAGAATTTGCAAAAAATATTTGCAATTCCCAGATCTGACAAGGGAATTGTGTCCAGATTATATAAGAAGCAAGCTGATTTCTTTTGTATGGTTATAACAAAATACCTAACTCTGAATATTGCATAAAGAAAAGAGGTTTATTTAGCTCATGATTTTAGTGGCTGGAAAGTCCGAAGACTGTGGTGCCTCACTCCGGCTACACTACCACACTGTGGAGAAGTGGGACCCCCACCCTACCCCGGCAGGAAGTGCAGGAGAACAGAGAGAGCCAGCCCGTGCTTCCGGGCGCTAACCTGGTCACTTGAGGAGGACAGTCATCCCTTCTGAGGGTGCAGCCCATCTCTTAAATATCCCTCCCCCATCACTGCCACCCTGGGGCCCTGCTCCCAGCATACAAGCCACATCCAACCGTAGCACAAACCAGTTGCAAAACCAGCAAAAGATATCAGTGGAAATCTTATCTCGCCCAAGAATGCAAAGGCAAAGGAGCAGGGAAAGAGGCTTCTTCCTGTCACTGAGCACTGGGGAAGTGCAAATTCAAGTCGCCACCCTCTGGCAACCCCACCCCTGGAGAAGGTCTAAAACTAAATCACGAGCCCCGCCAGATTCTGCACACTTGGACCGGAACCAGAATCTCGTAAACCACTGGTGGAACGTAAAAAGGTGCCAAATATTTTGAGAAACAATTTCTTGAAAAGATCAACATACACCTGATAGAAGAGGTGTGATCGAAAAACGCAGTGTATAAATAAAGACCAATTTGTTACAATGAAAGACACGTTTCCGTGAATCCCCCTCAAAATGCTACCTCTTCTTTCGAACACACACATCCTTTGATTCTTCCCACTTTCTGAAGCAGTTCTTGAAGTCCTCTTTTGGGAGGGTCTTTGATTGGCCTGTCATGGCGGCCTTGACATGTTAAACTGATTCCAAACTTTGATCTTTCACGGTCATTTTGACTTTGGGGAAGAGCCAGAAGTCACACCGTGCCCGACCTGGTGAATGAGGAGGAGGAGGACCCTGCTATATTCTTACGAGCCTGCCTTTCCCTTGGATGGCACTCGGCGGCAGCATTCACTGAATTGTTGACCACACCTTGTAAAGCCACTCAGAAAAGAGGACGCCCAGAACTGCTTCAGAAAGGGGTAAGCATGAGGGGTAAGTGTGTTTGAACCCAGGATGGTATTTTGCAGGCAGTTTTGTGGCAATGAGTCCTGGGCTGTAATAATTTTAATGTAAACTTTCACTGCTTCCGTTACACGCCATAGTCTCCTGGAAACCTCCCATCATCCTCCCAGAGAAAAGAAGGCATCTGAAGCCCAAGGGTAGGGGACCAGAGTGGGACAGGAAGAAGTGAGACCACTGTCCTGAAACTCAACCTTGCGGTGTGGGTCCTTAGGACTCTAAGGGAGTAAAGCAATTGTCTTCCAACAGACAAATATATTTCCTTAAACTTGTGATGGAAAAAGGCTAGGAAGAAGGCGGAAATGGGTGGATTTGATAGAGGAGATCCGAGCTTGCCAATAAATTCTTTTGAAAAGCAAAATTGCATTTCTGACCTTGTGGGCTGTGGGGTTTGGTTGGAGGGCTGGGCAGTGGCTTGCTCTAACTTGGAGGACATCTTTGAATGTTTCATTGCCCTTGCTTTCCCAATCTTATGCGTTTTGGACCATGCGTTTGGGTCCCTTTCTCTGGACGAGCTAGCAAGACTCCTAAAACCTTGGGAAGGAAAAAAGATCCAGGAGCAGACCAAGAATGTATCTTTGACTTTTTTTCATACTTCGGGATGATCTCAACTACTTCTCCAAAAAGAATAATCATCTAACTTCTCCATCCAATGTGTTCTGGGACAGGAGTTCAAACTTGCCCCCATCTGAATTTTATCAGACAGATCTCCAGGCTTTTCCGGGAGGATGTTTACAAAGGACTTCTAGTCTTGCCAAGAAAACAGGGGGTGAAGCAGATAGGGGCGGCTTCCGAGGCGGTGAGAGACTGAACATAAAAGGACCTTTCTTTACCTTCTCACCAGTCCCCCGCAGGCCAGCAGGGGCAGAAGGAACAGCCACAGGGGCCAACAGCTTCCTGGGGGACAGGTCCCCCCCAATCTCCGGGCAGTGGAGACAGCCTGCGACGGTAATCTCACTCTTGCTCACTGCAGAGTTGGAATCGGTCCAGAAAGGAAAGTCTGTGGTCCTACTTCTGCTTCCTTTAGTATCACTTCGTTTCTTTCACAGGGTGGGGGACACCTCTTAGCGATAGTGTCACAGCTCCGTGACCACAGGAGAATGAGTTATCCTTTAGAAAAAAGAGGAATTGCAGACCCCAATCACCACCCCGTGTGCCCAGTCATGTGATGCAGGCCTCAGACATTCTGAGCATGGGTCAGTTAGTTATAGGGTGGTTTTTGCAGCTGTGTACCTGTTAAGGTGTTTACGACTCTGAGCGTTCCGACTGTAGGCATCTAAATGCATTTGGTTTATTAACTTCAGATTCCCCATGTGAGAAACTGCCCCACGTACTCACATGTACAACAATACATCATTAGCTCTGAAGAGCAACTTCACCTAGTGAATCACTTTAGGATTTAAAAATAATTTCTGTTCGGTTTCATTTTACATTCTAGAAAAGCAGTACTTTTGCAGCCAGCCCTCAGAAGCAATTTTTTCTCCCTGATAAGCATGACTTCATTTTATCCCAGTAACAGATAAGCTTTCATCATCATAATTAAGGGGGAGAGAAATGATTTCCCCGTGAGATACATGACAAGTTGTAGAGTTGTAGTTAATTTTAATTAACTAGCTCCATTTTTGAATTTTTAATCTCTACCCCTTTCCTGTTTGTCAAGGCTAACATGAAATGGATTTTGACAGTGAGTTAGTACCCCCTCCTCCTTCCAAGAGCTATTATATCTCAGGTGTCTTAGAGGGAAGAAAATACATTTATCTCATTTTTTTTCAAAGCTGAAGTCTTGAACTATAGGAAAAAAGACCTTGTTATTCGTGGGGGCCTCTCTGTGGGCTGAAAGAGAAACCTTAAGATCTCTGCCTTCTGGGGTGCGTCCATGGGCAAGGAGGGGCATGCTGCACATTTTGGGGGGTCAGTATTTGGCAGGACATTGCTGCATGGGCCCCCAGTGTACAGGGAAACCACTTTAGGCTCTCATTCTAGTCTTCAAGTCATGAAACATGCTCACATGAAAGAAATTGGGAACCAAATACTAAGTTTTATGGCTCTATTTTCAGCAAATACACGCAGATCATTTTTATAGACTATTTCAAGAGCAGTTTTAGGTATTCAGTATTTTCTTAAAAGAAGAAAAGCCACGTTTCTATATACTGCCCAGAAAGAACTTCCGGAGCAAAGAGGAGCAATAAGATGACTTAAGTCAAAGCCTAGCTGGGCATCCAGGACCCAAGTGACTTCTGCCCACCCCTGGGGGCTGGTGTGATAAAAAAGGCTCATTCCCAGGTAAGCTGTCCCCAAACCTCCCCAGATCACCAATATCACCATCCAGGCACTGTGTGTGTGTGTGCACACGCGCGTGTGTGTCTTTTGAGTCAATACAGCGCTGTCCTGATTGAATGACAGAGGGCATTGTTCTGCCCTTTTCAGTCAACAGTTTTCAATCTAGGGAGCACAGAGGTGGCTTCCAAGGAGGTCTCCACAGCTGCGCCCTGGGCTTGAGTTGTATGACAGCAGTAGACATGAACAATCCCCCCAAAAGAATGGAATCAACGTTTCCCAATTAAATTTCAAGACTCCACTGATGTCCACTTCCTGGTCACTGAAAACTCAAAATGTCAACGGTCGCCTGGGATGAAGGATCCCAGTTCTTCATCCCCACCAACCTTTCTAAGCTTTGAGTTTGAAGAGACTTTTCTTAAGTGATAATGCATATCCTCATTGTCCATGCATACAAACCCTTCCAAAGCAGCTACCTTTTCCCAAGGGCTCCAATGACACGCTGAGGTGGGTGGCACTGCCCTCCTTCTACAGATGAGGCCACCGAGGCTCACAGAGCTCAAGATCACCACCGAAGTCCCTTGAGTAGGAAGTGGACAAGCCCAGGCTGTGGAAGATGGGTGGGTGGAGATTCTGGTCCCTGTGCCACTGTCCCTGGTCAGACCACAAGGTCCATCAGCCTGGGCAGCTCACAGAGCCCCTGTGAAATACTGGCAATGCCATTAATGCCTCCAGGTATCTCCAGAAGCCTGTGACAGTCTCAGAGGCAGGAAACTGCTTGTCCAAGCCAAGGACAGAGAGAACAGGACACACAGCCCCCTCGATGGGCGGGGACCCTGGGAAAGGAGGAACCGGAGCTGGCTCAGGCACTTCACTGCCCCTTGGTTTCCTTACTTTCCCGGGATACTACTCTTACTGCTTCAGACTTCACCAACAAATACCAGAGAAGTCTTTTTTTTTTCATTCCCTCGGTTGTGTGATGTTGCTAGCGTGTGACCCGACTGCTTCTTGTCTCTTTGTAACAGCGGTCTGGGATCCGAAACCACTGGCCAAGGAATACAAAGAGAGAGGGGTCATCAATCTTCAGCAGCTGTCCTCAAGTGCAATGCCTCACACTTCCGGTGGGGGTAGGGCGGCGGAAGGAGAACACTGAAACAGATCTTGCAGGGGCTGCCCAAAGGAGCTGCCTCCCAAAGAGAACAGCAGAGGTTGAAAAATAGGGGTTTTGTCTGATTTGGGTGTTTTTGGTATTTTTTTGAGACCAAGTTTTACTAAGTTGCCCAGGCAGGCTGGGCTCTACTTTGCAGTCCTCCTGCCTCAGCCTCCCAGAGCGCTGGGATCACAGCTGTGCACCACCACATTCCAGTGACAATGACTATTTGAGGAGCACTGTGAACTGCTCTTCTCCCAGGGAAAAGGCCTAGGAGTGTCCATTTCCGCTGAGAGCCACCAGGCTGGCCTGGGCCTATTTGTCCCTGTGTCCTTAGAATGCTCCATGCACCCTGGGACAAACTGGCCCCAAGGACATCTGCAGGTGTGGTCTGAAGCTGGCCTAAGAGAGGCAAGAGTGTTAAAAAATAATAAAACTAAAGTAACCCCACATGGGAACAGAAACCACCAGGGAGGAAATCGAGGGTCTGGTGAGGTTTTGGAGCCACCGGCTACACGTTGGGGTTTGGGGTCCCCTCCGATGCTCCCAGCTGCCACATGGCTCCAAACATGTCCCTGCATCCTCTGCAGGGCTCCCCAGGGGACTCATGTTACAGATGAGCCTGTATTCTTGGCTTGAACTATTTCTCTTCTACTAAAAAAGGAATATCATGCACATCCCTTTGAAATATCTGTGTCACGGACACATCCGGAACCAGCACCACCACCATGAAGTCCGTGTCTTGTTTTAGGGCAGGCCTAGAACAGAGTCCACACGGCCTGGGTTCTGAGCCTGTCCCCTCAGGGACATCTGTGCCACACAGCAAAACAAAGGGCAGAAGTTCACCCAGCAACGGGGCTGAGGAGATAGCAACTGTCACCCACAGACTACAGCTGCAAAGCTCTGTCAGACAAAACAATCTGCCGGTGCACTTACAACTCATGTTAAAAATGTGAATACACACGCACACGCACACGCACACACACACACTCACACAGATAATGTCGCCGGGGATTTAGCTCAGTGCTTCTGCTGCCTGCCTCACAAGCTCAAGGACCCGAATTCGATCTCCAATAACCCCCCAAATGTGAACCCACAAATAAAAGTGTGCAGGCAGAGCACTGATTTTATCTACTTTGTATACTGGGTTTCATATGAAGGCCATACATTATGCTGCTGCTGCTACTGCTGCCTCTTCTTCCTCTCCTTCCTCTTCTTTTTTTGTTTCTTGAAACAGTCTCACTATGTAGTTCAGAGTGGCCTTGAACTCACTATGTAGCCCCGGCTGGCTGCAGACTTCAGCAATCTTCCTGCCTCAGCCTCCGAAGCACTAAGATTACAGATGTGTACCACTATACCTTCTTAATTTTTAAAAAAGAGTTTTTTGTTTGTTTGCTTTTTGCCTCCAGAAGTTGTGAAGCCCATTGCTAGGTCTTCAGAGAGAGTCCAAGAGAGCCAGCATGGTTGCTCATACCTGCAGTCTCAGACACTTAGGAGGCTGAGGCAGGAGGACAGTTGAGCCCAGGAGTTGGGGATGAGCATCGTCAACATAGAGAGACCCTGTCTCAAAATAAATTTTAAAATAAATAAAATAGAGAATGAGTCCTTTTACCTGTTCCCCGGGACCTGGCCACCACAGGCAGGTGCTAACTCTCAAAAGACAGGTATGAAACCAGGTCGCTGTGCAGCACAGACAGGGGCCTCTGGTAGTAGGAGGACAGAGAGGCTACTGGAGCTCATACCACACTCGTTCCATCCTTTTCCCTGGGTCCAAAGGCCACTGTCCCCTTCTGAGGTCAAAGGATGTGGAGTGTGGTGGTGTCAGCTGGGGTGGGGCAGCTATCAGAACTCGGGCAGGAATGGCTTTCCCTACACCCAGCACCCCATGTCTGCAGAGTCTGGGATGGTGCCAGGCCTGCCTCGGTCTCTTCATGCCTCCATAGCAAGGTGCCACACCCTGGTGACTTATTAACAGGCATTTCTTCCTTACTGTTCTGGGGCCTGGGAAGTCAGGAGCAAGGTTCCGGCAGACCTGGTGCCCGGTGAGGGCCCACTTTCTGGTTTATCTGGTTTCTTTTCCCTGTGACCTCGTGGCATGAGGAGAGAGCTCTGGCCCCCCGGCCCCTTCAAAGGTCACTAATCCTATTCATGAGGTCTCTGCCATCCTGACCCACGCTGTGGCTTGAATGTTTACAACCCCTCAAAATCCATGTTGAAACTTAATCCCCAACTCGATATGAAGAGGTAGGGCCCAGGAGTTCTGTTTTCTAATCCCATGAGGGATTAATGCCTTCTAAGAAGGCTGGAGGGAACACGAGTTAAGCCTTTTCACTCTTCCAAGTTCTTCTATGAGAGGGCGCAGCAAAAGCAACCATCTTGGAAGAAGAAAGCAGGCCTCACCGGACGCCAAAACGTCCAGAATCTTCACCTTGAACTTCCAAGGCCCCAGAACTGAGGAAAAAGGATTTTTTAAAAATAGATTTCTGACTCTTGGGCATTTAGTTATAGCAGCAGGAACTGTCTAAGACACTGCATTACCCCACCAAGGCCACCGCCCGGGACCATCGATTTGAGGGTTAGGTTCAACACAAGAGCTTTGAGGTGCACAAGCAAGCAGTCCAGAGCAAGGCCACAGGGCCCCTCTCAGCGACCTGGACCATTTCCAGATGAGGACACCGAGGCCCGGAGAGGGAGGTGACCCACCCAAGGTCCCTCTGTATGGCCCTTTGACTGCAGTCCCGGTTCCACACCATGATCCCATCTCATCGCTTGGGACTGCGAAAAGCTCTGAGGTGAGGGCTGCCCTTCCTCCTGAAAGACTGTGAAATGTATGAGCAGTGATTTATACTTCAAATGTGGCTAATGGCACAGATGAAATGATAACGAGGAAGCGACACATGCTTTCAGAGCGACTGCCGCCGAAGTGGACATTAAGCCCGATGTGGTCGTCCCCATTAGTGGTTTGAGGGGGACATTACAGGGACATTTCCTGGGCTGGCTGTGATGGATGTGGCAGGGTTCGCGGCTGAGGATAAGAAGCATCCCGGAACGTCCCGAGAGATGAAATGTGATCGATTACTCATATGTGAGAATTTGAAACACACTCATAAATCAAATTACTTCTAAAGCAAAGCAGCTAATTTTAAAAATTATTTTTTCTAATGTAAGGAGTTTTACCTTTGTCATTCTGCCTTATAAATCAAAACGTGTTTGAAGAAGGTGGTTTGATTTATTAATTGTTCAGGTGCCAGCTTTTACCAAGGTGAGCAAATGCCTCGGAGGGGCTACAGGTCTGGAAGGTGCCTCAGAGCCCACCAGACCCAACCCTTCACTTTCCAAATGAAGCAGCTGTGACCCAGAGAGGCGGAGCAACCGTCCTGAGATCACACAGCAAAAGCACCAGGCCAGGACTCTGAAAACTCCCCTGGACCTGGGCCGAGGCTTTCCTACACCAACAACCTGCGGAGCTCCGTGGCTAAGAGTTTCAGGAATAGTAGTGAAAAGACAACTGTATGAATCCCTTCTGGGTTTGTTTTTTTGTTTTGTTTTGTTTTATTTTGTTTTTAAAAATAAAATATTTTCTGAATTATTTTTGTTTCATTCCAAAAGAAAACTTTTAAGAACTTTCAACAAGGCATTTGCAATCAGACCTGAGGGAAGAGAGAGTACCTGTATCACGCTTACACTCGTGCATGTGTGTGTGGCCGGGGTCCACGTGAGACGGGGTAGCAGAAGAACACAGGATTCAGGTGAAATCATACTTTGTACATGTTTGATCACTGAAGAAGCCACGTGTCACGGTGCACACCTGTAATCCCAGCTCACAGGAGGCTGAGGCAGGAGGATCACTGGGAATTCGAGGCCAGCCTGGGCTACCTAATGAGCTCAAGGCCAGTCTGAATGACATAGCGAGACCCCATCTCAAAAAATCAAAATTGCTGGGTGTGGTTGTGCATGCCTCTAATCCCAGCACTTGGGAGGCTGAGGCAGGAGGATCACTGTGAGTTTGAGACCAGCCTGGACTACACAGTGAGTTCCAGGTCAGTCTCAACTACATAGTGAGGCCCTGTCTCAAAAAAACCAACCAACCAACCAACCAACCAACAAACAAAAAAACACCCCCCCAAAGGAAAAGCTTCAAGGACTTCATATTTGAAGTCTGCGCATCACTGATGGGTACATAAGAGGTGACTCCAAACTCCAAAGCACCCAGGGCCTGTGGGCATTCCAGGGATCTAAGAGCAACCTCAACGTGCCCAGCCCTGGACCTGCGGCTCAAAGGCACTATAGTAAGAAGAACGCAGCACCTTAACCGTGTCTACGTCTGCACAGAGGAGCATTCCAGCCTACCTCAGGGACCGAGAAACTGGGGACAGAGAGATCCCAGCCGGTGTGGGGCCTCCGCTTGAGTGTGTGAGGCCTGCGGTTAGAAAAAGTGTCTCCAACTTGTAAACACAGCAAATCTGATCTGGAAGTCGTGGAGAAAACATAAACACGGGGTCTCATGCAGCCGTGTTTACGCTGTGCCCGCGGGGAAGATGAGCTTCCAAGGAAGGAAGGGCTTTCTCAGAGGTGCTTTTCTTTTTAAAATAAAATTCCAAGAAATGCGTGGGGCAATGAGGCCCCAAAGGCAACAGGGAAACTGCAAGTGACAGAAGCATCTCGGAGCAGGTACTGGGCACACTGTCGAATTTACCTGGCTGCCTTCTGCAGCCACAGAAATGCTGCTTTCTTCCAAAAATTCGATTGCTTTGAAGTGGAAATGAACAGGGCTGGCACAGTCCCTAAAACAACACTCCGTCCAGAATATGGTCTCTGGACGCTTTGTGTTCCCAAACCCTTCTGAATTTGTAGGAATGTGGACCAGGAATTTGGAGCCTGTCACTTTGTTTAACCAATAAATAAATGAGAGGCACAGATGGGGGAAGTGACTTTCTTAAGGTCATAGGCTTGTTGATGACAGAGGCAAAAAATAGGACAGTGATTTCCTGATTTCTGCTGGGTGTTTCTGGGTTCATCCTTTCCAAGGGATGCTCTTTATCTACCACAGCGACCCAGGGGTGTTGTTCAAAACTGTGACATGTTGGGCAGTAGGAACTCCATGCCACAAGACTAGCATGAAAGACAGGCCATGTGATTTTCCCTTTTGTTTTTTCTTTGTTTGCTTTTTGAGACGGGGTCTCACTATGTAGCCCAGGCTGGCCTTGAACTCCTGGTGATCCTCCTGCCTCAGCCTCCTGAGCTCTGGAATGACAAGTGTGTACCACCACAGGTTTTCTAAAAACAAACTGATTTTGCTCAGGAGACCCAGTTCACTGGGTTGGTGGAGGAACTCACCACTCGGGTCCCCAGAGAAAGGCTTGTCCCCAGGCCCTGGAGGGCCCAGATACAGAGGTGTCAGCCACGAAGAAGGTTGGCTTACTGACCTCACAGACCAGCGGGCCTGCACCCCTTCTATGCGGCCCCTGCAAAGCTGGGACCCCCCAGTTCCCCAGGCTCTGGCCAGGCTCTGCTCCCGCCTGAGGCTGTGCCAGGGCTGAAGCCCAGGGCCTCCTCTCCTCTGGGACAGACAGCCCCGCGCTCTGTCTCCCGCAGCCTTCATTCAGGGCTGCTGCACCGGATCGCTTGACCTTCTCTTGGGGAGGCCAGAAAGCAGAAATGAGGACCTTGCAAGGCCCCGCATCCAGTCCTGCGGCGCGCAGTCCCGAGACAGGCAGACCCAGGGTCCCGCTGTCCTCCCGGAGGAAGCACCGGAAACACAGTCAGATCGCGTCTCCGTATCTGGCCGCTCACACGCTTCTGGAATGAAAGCCAAGCCAGGCCCCAGCATGGCGTGGCCGGGGTGCCTGCCCCAGGTGTCTGCACTCTGATCACCACAGCAGCGCCCCTGCAGGTCATCCCCGCCTCCTCTCACATCCGTGAGCCTGGGTAAACACGGCCTGGGCAGGCTGCACGGTCCTCCAGGATTGAGCCTGTTGTTTTTGCTCACTCAGTTGCAGGGTTTGAAAAAAAAAAAAAAAGACGAAAGATCATAAAAGATCACCCTACTTTTTTGTTCTGCCTCAACACTGGAAAGTGTTTTGTTTTGTTTTGGAGGGGGTCCAGTGAATGATAGAAAGAATTATGTGAATTGCTGAGGGCTGGGTCGTTGGGGGTCTTTGTGTTCCGGTGCCAAGATGACTGGACACTGGGTCCTTAACCTCTGTCTCCTCACCTGGTGTCTGGCTTGCTTCACACCTGTAACTGCACTTCCTCCTCTGTGTGTGTTGGGGGGCAGTCATTCAGTCCCTCAGCGAACGTTTACTGAGCAGCTACAATGTGCCAGGCCCTGTTCCCAGCTGCAGCAGGAGGAGAGGCTGTCTCCGACCCACTGCTTTCCCTCCCACTGTCTCCTTTCCCACTTTCATCCCAGAGCCTCCATCTCTCTCTTGTACAACCCCAAAATGAACCCAAAGATCTGCGCGCCCGGGATCGGAGAGAGGGATGGTGCAATCCTTCGCTAGCAGGAAGTGAAATCGGCCACCGAAGCCAGGTGCCTGACTTTATTGGGGGAGAAGAAACATAAAATTGTCGCCAGGAGCACTTGAAGAACAACAGAGAGGCGCTTGCGGTGCGCCAGGACAGCTCCCTGTGAGGCTGGACTGAACCACACCACACCCTGAGCGACACCCTCGTACCCCGCAGGAGCATGAAACCAAGTTTTCCAGGATGTCCACCACACCTGGAAGCAGCTGCTGACCCAGGCCCTTTCAGCCAACCCTGCAGACCCCACACACACACCAAGGCCCCGCTTCCAGCCCACTGGTGAGGGCGGCCGTCTCGCCCCAGTGTTCTCCAACCCTTCTTGCATGGTCTCTCCCCCTCCGAGTACAATTTGGCAGTTTCTATCAGAATAAAAGTGGGCCTACCCTTCATCCCAGTAGTCCTGATTCTAGTTATCTTTCTATAATTTTATAGATACAAATCAAAACAAATACAGAGGTGTTTTATCACAGCATTATGGATAATAACAAACAACAGAAGTAATTTTTCCCCCTGGAGACAGGCTCTTGCTATAAAGCCTTGAACTCACAGCGATCCTCCTGCCTCAGCCTTCCAAGTGCTGGGATTACAGGCGTGCGCCACTCCGAAAGGTGTCTGGCACTCAGGTTTCACTTCTGTCAATTGGGGCCATAGGGATCGGGGAGCTCGGGAGACCACCCGAGCTTCTAGACAGCACCCCAACAATCTTTTCTGCCAGTTCCTCACGGGCAGAGGTCACCTCATCCTGCCACACTGCCACCTCAGGCTGGGCTGTCACCCACCTTGGAAAGCCACCACCCCACTCCTGTGACCTGCGAAGTCCTCTCCAGCCAGACACCATCACTTTTAAAAGCTTGCTATAAAGGACATCCAAGTCATTTGAGGGCAGGGCTTTCTTTGAAACAACAACCCGAGGGTTTAAGAACTCTTTTCAAAACTGAACCTCAGGAGGGGAAATACACTCCACATTGATAAACCATCTGAAAAAAGTGGTTTTGGGGCGGGGGTGTTTTTGTCCCTTTCATTTCCTTTCCACTGCAACTCCCTAAATATCTCAGGAAGGGTTAGCAGGCCAGGCGGAGAGGGAAGTCTTTCTCCCCAGAGGCTGAGGAAGGTGATTTATCACAGAGGTCACTGCGGTCCCTGTCAGGGCCTGTTACAGCTCGCTATGCGCCAGCAAGCCTGGAGATTAAGGGAGCTTTCCTTGGGA
>NW_022900924.1:45137193-45156251 GCF_012274545.1 Fukomys damarensis | reverse complement strand
TGGCAGCAGCCGCAGAGCAACCTAGCTTTTTCCTTTTTTGCTTTTTCCTGAAGCTTCCTAGGAGCTTCTAAATCCTGGGACCCGATTCTGTCTTCCTTTTTTACTCTCCTTGCGGATGTTCCAGCCTCCGCTGCCTGAGCTTGGTGTTTATTTATGGCAGCGAAGTAGAAAATTGTAACGTCTGTCCGTAATTGTCACTGGTTTGCCGGTTGTGTGACCACCTGGTTTGCTGGATCGGGGACAAAGGCAGTAATCCCCCTCCAAGGCTGTGCCTGTGTATTTTAAGAGGAGGCAGAGGAGCAGGAGGAGTCTAGGTGGCTTTTGTTTGTCTCTGTGTGCTGTTCTGTGAAGAATCATTTAGAATTGAAATTATTTTAATTGGAACAATGAAGCCCAGGCATTCTCTCTCTGTGGCACAAGTCTGTACTGGAAGAAGCCTTTTTTTTTCTGCAATGAAATGGCCTGAAACAGAGGAATTCCCCAATAAACAACTTCATACTTGATTTGCCGTGTATGCAGTTGGCTGTGCCCCCTCCAGATGTTTTCCAAAAAGCCCAGCTCTGTGGCTCTCGGATGCCTCAAGACTGCCCCCCTGGTCAGCTGAGATCCCACAGTTGTTTGAGCAGAAAATTATTTTCTTTTAATTTTATAAAGTGCCACGCTCAACACGCACCTTTCATCCTGAGAGCCCTAAGATGTTCAAAGGATCCAGACTTGCCGGCCCACCCCCTACCCTCCGGAGTCACACGCAGAAAATATTTAACATCTGTACCGCGATACCACCCAAAAGCACTAAATTGAACGAAGATGTGTTTCTCGCACTAAATTACCGAAGGAATTTTCAGAGGAGAGCTCAGTTACCTAGGTTGGGCGTGGGGAAACTATTCCAGTTGTGAGGGATGGATCGGGCAGCCTGTGAGATGGGCTTCTACACGGCGCCTGTCTGGAGTACCCCACTGGCTCAGTATGGTTAAAAATAATACCTGAACTGGACATGGGTGCATGCCTGTAGTTGCAGCAGTCAAGAGGCTGAGGCAGGAGGATGGCCGTGAGTTCGAGGCCAGCCTGGGGGAGGGAGTGAGTTCAAGGGTCACATGTGGCCTCTTGGAGCTGAGAGAGGTTCTGGCTGACTGCTGGAAAGGGCTGGGGAAGGAACAGCACTGTCAGCAACTGATAAACTTGGACCATGCTTATCTGCCCTATGGACACCTTGATTGCAGCCTCGGGGACCCCAAGCAGAGCCTGGCCACATGGCAACTGGACTGTGACCAACCTCTGGCATCTGCGCCTGTGCAGCTCAGGGTGACGCTGTAAGCAGAGCTCCCTGGTGGCTTGTGACACTGCCACAGACACAAAGCCCAGCTGCAGACAAACGGGGACAGCTGGTTTGATGGGTGGGGACCTGCTCTGCCTTCCTGGAGGAAGTGTTCTGCCCCAAAGGAGGGTTTAGAAGTGGGTAGAGGCTGAAAGATACCTGAGGAGGAGGACACAAACAAAAGCAGAGACAGGAATAAGCAAGAGTCAGCAAGGAGACACCATCAGGCACCCACTGAGAGTTAAGGGCCTTGGCACCGGGGTTTTGTAACTTCAGTTTTCAGGAAGGGTCACTTGGCAATCACAGAAATGGGAGATCAGAGACTGTGGCTGCATTTTTAATTGCTTGGTTTGGTTTTTGAGATAAGGTCTCTGTGTACCCAGGCTGGCCTTGACCACCCGGCAATCCTCCTGCCTCAGCCTCCGGAGTATTGAGTTTACAGGCATGCACCACCACACCTGGCTCACGTGGCTGCATGTTTTGTGTGTCACCTGGCACTGGTGCGGTTCACCCTCCTCTGAAGGACACTGAAGTTCCTAGGGGCAGGAGCAGGGCGCACTCATGTGTGCAGCCCACTATGAATACACACTCAGGAAGGACCCTCCACCCCGACACGCCTCCCATGGTGTTCAGAGGTCCTCCATCTCCTGGCTCAGGACCTGGGCTCCCATGAGTGTCACCTAGTCTCAGAGCTGCTCCATAATATCTGGATGACTTTGGGTGTGTGGGGTTTACCTTTTCTGTGCCTCGGTTTCCCTGTGCCTAAGAAAGGCAGGAATAGAACGTAGGCATGGTGGTACACATCTGTGATCCCAGCATTCTCTGAGGCTAAGGCAGGGTGAGTGCCTTTGTGAATCCCTGTCTTAAAATTAAAAAAAGGGATCTGGGCTGTAGCTCAGTGCGAAGGCCCTGGGTCCAATCCCAGTACAGAGAAAGAGAGGGGTCGCAGAGGAGAGAGTGCCCCACTGAGGTGGGTCAGGGAGAAGGTGGGAGGGACAAGGACTCCCAAGGAAAAGCTGAGATCCAGATGCCCTCAAACCTGCCCTGTGTCTGGGCCACACAGCATCTTTCTGGCCCCCGCTTGCCATCTGCTGTAGAAGTCTGCAACTGAGTGTGAAGGGGAGCCAGACCACAACTCCGAGCTGGTGAGAGAAAGCCTCCTGCCAGGGGCAGCTGCCCATCTGCAAACTGGCATCATCCAAGAACTCTAATGGGCTGAAGTCAGGCTTCAAACCCAGCAAAAATAAACCTTCCAGGAAATTTCTGGCCCGCCCAGTTTCCAAATCCATCATCTCAGGAATGTTACCCAAGCAGCAGCCTCTTTCCCCATATTCAACTTCATTTCTCAGTCTGGGGCAGCTCTTATTCTGGCCTGGAACTGAGGACACACACATACACACACACACACACACACACACACACACACACACACACACACACACATGGGGGGCAGAGAGAGAGAGAGGGAGAGAGGGAATGAGGGAGCTGCACAGTGTGGGGCTCTCAATAGGGAAAGTCCATAAACTCATTGTGATGCAATTAGTGTTCAGCTTCTTATGTAATATTATCGTAAAAGATCTTACATCAACTGTACTGTATCCCTAAAATGTACCAATAAACTCAATTAAAGCTGAAAAACAAAAAACAAAAAACAAAAAAAGATCTTACATCAGAAGGGCTGATGGCCAGGGCAGGAGAAGGTTCACCTATAAGTGCAAGAAGTAGGATCCCATTGGCCCATCATGTGGGCCATGATGCAGTGCTCATTTATTTTCCTAGTACTCAAATGAGTAGGATGCCAAAAGCTCCCTAATGGCCATTCTAGCTCATCAGTGGGCCCTTGTGTGACAACAGAGCCCCATCATTACAGGAGGCTGTACTGTACTGGACCTCTATCTGCCTCTGCATCGGCACCACTCCACCTGTTCCTATGACTTAGCAACAAACCACTCTGATCCCAGCAACATCCGACAGCCTTTGTTTTAATTAATACCTGATATGGGACCAGATTCAGGAAAGGCTCAGCTGGGCGACTGGTGCTGCCCTGTCATTACTGTAGCTGTAGAGAAGCTCTGAAAACCATGGGGAGTTGACCAGGACTCTTCCTCTTCCTGTGGTCTCAGAACCCCTCCAAGGGGCCACTTGAGATAGGCCAGCTTGGACTTCTTCATAGCATGGTGGACCGGGGCAGTCATGTCACTTACACACCAGCCCATGGCTTTAAAGGCATGTGTCCCAAGAGGATCAGGCAGAGAGCTGTCATCTCTAGTGATTCCAGAAACCACAGTGTTCCTCTCACTTGAAATTGAGTTGTGGGAGTCATATGGTAAACAAAGCTGTGGGATGGGCAAGATTATCACAGCCATCTGTGGAAAATATAATCTGCAATTCAGCTCCAGAGGAAAACAGAAGAGCATGAAGAAGCAGGAAGAGTGTAGGAACCACATGTGTTATCAGGAGAGTGTAGAGAAATCAACAGCTCCCAGTGGGAAGGAACAAGACATGGCAGAGGTCACAGGAAGGAGAGCGTTCAGGAAAGATCACACCCCAGCTGTGCCCCGGATGTCTGCAACCCTGCCTTTTATCTTATGAAGACACAGGGGAGCCCCCGCTGCCTACAGGGTGCTGTCTACATCACAGCCGGAGACCACACTGATTCCTCTTCTGGCTGAGTGGTCCTTCTAGGCTTAGTTCTGTTTTTTTGTTTTGGTTTACACACACATATATATATTTTTTCCAAATAATCTATTCTTACTGATTGCATAAAATGTAAACTCAAAAGTCTAGGTTCTTGTAAGTCCACACTCTTGATTTTTGGAGCTCAGAGGTCAAGATCTGACTTCCCTGTCCTCTATTTGCTACACTCGCTCCGGTCCCTTCCTTGCGGCACAGAGTGGAAGTCAGCTGTGGCAGGTGTGGGGGCTGTGGAGGGTCATGAATCAGGTGTCCACAGTGGACAGAGAAGCATCTGGGAAGAAAAGGATCAATTGTCACAGTGCAAACCAATAAGCATAAGAATCCTGAAGGTCACTTACAAGGGTGACTGAGAAAAGGTCGCCTCGGGTTCTCTGCAGAAGGAGTGAACACGAACATGGAGCCAATTCAAGGAAAGGAAACGCCATGTGTGGGCAGTGCCGGGGCATTTGTGTGAGAGAAAACAAGTCAGGATGAATGAGGAGCAGACAGGTGCAGGGCCGGACACAAGTCTTCCCTTATGCGTGAGGCCCTGACGGCAGAAAGCAGCATGAGATGCACTTTGGAGCCCTCAGTGCGGTGACAGCACCAAGCACACTATGGTTAGGGTGAGGACACACATCAGGCACAAGCTCCTCCAGGCCCCCCGCACCTGGCTTCCATCACCACCTGGTTGCAAGGCTCCCCATCCAGCTGTGGCCCCTCGGACCCCAGACCATGTCTCTGGGCCCTGCGGGCCTGTCACCTGCCTGTCCCAAGAGCCCCAGAAGCAGTGGGTCCCAGGTACAATTGCCAGTCAGTTGTCCTCTCTGTTCCCCTACCCCCTAGATACACTACGGCCCCCAGGCCAGAAATCTCATTTCCTGAGCGTCCTGCACCCCCTTCCTCCGTGCTCCCAGCCTTTTCACTGTCCCCATGAAGCCGCGGACAGATGCCCTCCCCCATCACCTCTCTGGAGCTGCCCAAGGTCAGACCACTTCTACCGCAGAGGCCCCCCTAAACCTGAGAGTTGGCCCCCTGGAACCCTACTCCCCACAGCTCAACCTCAGACCACAGTGTTTTTCAAACACTGACTCTGATCCTATTTCTCCTCAAAAGACCTCTCCAGCCTTCTCATGGCCTACAGGATCCAGGAAACTCTCGCCTGGTACATGAAGCCCGCAGAGCGATGGTCACTCTTCCAGCCATGTCCCCTGCCAGCCTGTGACATGTGACATCACTACAGAAACCCACACACCCCAACCCTCGCTTCGCCCCCAGTGACGAGGGACGGGACCAGGTTGAGCAAGGGGACTGTGGAGGAAGGGCCTGGATGCTCTCGTCCTGAGGAAGGGAGGGAGGAGTGAGAAGAAACTAGCTAATTCTTCCAGAATGTTCCCTGCCAGTCAAATACAGAGGCACAGGGTACCAAAGAGCTGCTGGAATCACCATGTGTTCAGAGACTAAGGAAAGAAGCCTTCAAAGAAATGCAGGTCTGGGAAGGTGTCGATTTATGAGGGGCTTCCCTGGGGGGGTTCTTGGGAGGGGTGTTTACAGCTTCCTTCCAGGACCTAAAGTAGAAGATTCTCATTTTCCTCCTGTAGTTTGCTCAAATTTCAGGGAGAGCTGGCTGGGGAAAGTAGTTGAACTGGAGAACTTTAAAAGACACTCTTCAGAAGACAGACAAGGAATTGGAGAACGGGGTGTGGTGGCACACGCCTATAATCCCAGCATTCAGGAGGCTGAAGCAGGAGTATCTGTGCAAATTCAAAGCCAGTGTGGGCTACATAGTGAGTTTAAAGCCAGCCTGAACTACATACAGAAACCCTGTCTCAAAAATAAATCAATAATAAATAAACAGAGAGCTAGACTCCTTTATCTGGGTCCCTATAGACTCATCTATCTATCTTCAGTTTCAGTACAAAGATTAACCTGTTCCCATGTATTTACCTCTAGGTAGGTCACTTACTTTGTGAGCCTAGTCATCATCTTATCTGTGTGTGTGTGTGTGTGTGTGTGTGTGTGTGTGTGTGCGTGTGCGTGGTACCAGGGATCGAACTCAGGACCTTGTACTTGAGAGGCAAGTGCGTTGCCACTGATCTACATCCCCAGAACTATCATTTTCTCTTTTTTTTACTTTCCCTTCTCATGCTGTCTGCTCAGCCAAGCAAGGCACACACTTGTCCAGTGGCTTTCCAGACTCTTGACTAGGGTCCGCATGAGCAGATCTTCAGGGGCCAGGACTCCAGCAGCCAGCAGACCTCAGGCTGTGCTGATAATCCCCTTCTTGGCTGAAGCAGAAGCTGGGTTCCAACTCTGAGGTGTGAGATGCCACCAAAACTCGTTTCCTTCAATAATAGTCCCTGTCTCAGTGATCCTATTCACAAAATTCACTTTTAAAATTTTTGTTTGGCATTTTGAGACAGGGTCTCACTAAGTAGCCCCGGCTGTCCTCCAACTTGTTGCAATCCTCCTGCCTCAGCCTCCTGAGTACTTGGGTTGCAGGCATCCTCAACATTAAATATCCACTTTGAGGACATTCTCAGATCAGTAGATTCCAGGATAAGGACTTTAGTACCTAAATGTTCCCAGAAGGCAGGATACTTAGCCCCCAGAGACATAACATCTGGACAGATGGCTGGATTTGCCACTTAAGAAATGATGTGGAGATCATTGTAGTTCAGAGGGCCTGAGAAACATCAGACCATTGCACCCTGGCACCCTGGACCTGGGACTGGATGGGTCTGCCACCTGCAGAGCTGCTTGTGATGTTAAAGATGTCACCAGAGATCTGAACAGGCCAGGACAGCCCCTTCCAGTCTAAAGCCAGAAAGCCCACAGACTCTGAAAACACAGAGCAGAGCGGAGACATCCTGCCCTTTCAGGACCGACTGTGTCCTCAGACTCTGATGACTGCAGGAGGGGTGGGAAGGAAACTTTCAGACAGGTCGATCTCCCTTCCTGTCCTGTGCATCTCCCTCCTCCCAGCCATCTCGGTGGGCAACTATTACCCACCAGCCCCTGTGGGTTAGGACAGCACAGAGCTTGGGGTCCGGTCAGGGAAAGGACGGGACGCAGGGGGCAGGCAAGCTCCTCCTGTAAGAAGCCAAGAGGGGAGGGATGGGCTCCAAAGGGTGCAGTGTCAGCCCCAAGAGGGACCCAGACCTCACACCCCAAATCCTCAGGGGACACAGAGACGACACAGACCTGGGCCCACGATGACGGGGTTCTCTCCCTTCCCTGGCTGCTGACTCTTACATCGGTTTTTAGAAGTTAAAAGAAGTCCATCTTCCTGTCCAATTAAAAACCGTAAGATATACCGCCTCAGTGCTTGTGAAGGAGGATGGGTGTCAAGGACCCGAGTTCGATCCCTGGCACCAAAAGAAAGCAAGAAAGATGGGTGTTCTCCTAAGATGACGACACTCAAATCCCTTCTTTCTCACGGTGTCTGAGTCTTCAGAACTGCCCCTTATCCTTATTCTCATCATTATTTCTGTTATGGTCTTTTCTAGAAAATGTGTCCTAACTCTGGATTTCTTTTTCTACATTTTGTACACATCCCTTTGAGAGTTTTGTCTCACGTTTTAAAATCTTTCAAGGTAGCCCAGGCAGGCCATCCTCCAGGAGGTGAAGGGAGGCCAGGTGGAGACCATCGAGGCGGTGGTTGAGAAACAGCCACCCCCACCCCCCCACGGGACAGGTAGCAACTCCCAGACCCTCAGCTCAAAATGGCGGGGAGCTGCAGGAGAAACTGTCACCGGCAGCAGAGAGGGTGACAACCTGGACCCGGCTAGGGGTTTACTCCAGATATCGCTGCAGCCCCCAGTGTCTGGAGGGCAGGTGGTCCCTGCTCCAGGCACACAGCCCTGTCCTCACGCATGGTGCCCGCTGCCCACTGAGCCCCTCTCCCCTGCCCCAGGCCCCACACAGAGCTCTGCCCCATCTGCTCCACCCTTGCGACCTCCCGGAACCCAGGCAGAGTGGAAAGGGGGTGGATTGTGTGAGACGAGACACACACACACACACACACACACACACACACACACTTTGCGTTAATTAGGACTCCATTTCCACCCCTCCAGGCAGGAACTGTAATCTTGTGAAATTACAGGGGTGAAGTCAACGTGCTGCATCCACCCACAGTGGCGCACTGGGGAAGCAGCCTTGGCAGATCCAGAATGCAGGGTCCTGGCTCACTTTCCCTTAAGAAGCCGGGCGGCCTGTTGAGATCAGGAACGTGGCTTGTTTGTTTTCCCTTGGAATCAGAGCCTCGGTGGGTCTGGGACCCAGAGCTTCCGGGACTGGAGTGAGAGTCTTGAGTCCCGCTGTCCGCTGTGCTGCCGGTCTCCGGTGGAGGCTACTCGAGCCCATACGTTCTCTGTAACCGCTTTAAATTTGGTGACCAGAAAGAGAATTGGGCTGGTCGTCATGAACTCGATCCCTTCCTAGACCCCAGGTAGAGAGGTTTGGGGAGGATTAGGAACTAAGCAAACACTGCAGTTCTTAAAATGTTCTGATTTCTTAGGTTCTCAAACTTCCTACCGCTTTGGTTTGAAATATTTGTGAGGCCAGGGGACTGACCTGTGGCTCCTTGAGTTCTTTAGTGGGGAAACAGTGGTTTTTTGGGAAGGAGTGGAGTCAACCAAGACAATAATCAAAGACCGCTTTTCAGGACCAGGGCCTTCACGCATTTAAACTTGTGTTGTGGGGCCAGGGATTTATCTCAGTGGTTTGGTGGCCTGCCTTGCAAGCGCAAAGACCCGAGTTCAATCCCTGGTACCAAAAAAAAAAAAACAAAAAAAACAAAAAACACTTGTGTTGTGGAGGATGCAGTAAAACTTGGACCATCAGTGATCTCAAAGGCCCATGTGGTAAGGCTTGGCCTCCAGCATGGAGCCACTGGGAGGTGGTGGAGCCTTTAAGAGGCAGGGCCTCGGGGGAGGCTTTTAGGTCATTGTGGGTGTGCCCTGTAGAGAGATGCTGAGACCCACCCCGGGTCACTTCCTCTCCCTCCTCCTTTCTCATGCTTTGCAGCCATGAGGCACACAGCGCCATGATGTTCCACCTCTGCACAGGCCAATCAATCATGGCCCGGAACCTCCAAACCTGGGAGCCAAAATAAACCTTTTCTCCTTGTAAGTGGATGACCTCAGGCATTTGTTATATAGACAGGAAGCCGACGGACACAAGGTGCCAGCTTTGGGTCCAGCTCCACTGAGATCATGACGGGGACACATCCCAGTGTGAGGCCTCGTGTGCCTGTGGGTGGAATGATGTGGGGGGCAGACCCTAAGGGGCTCCCGTGGTCCATGCCTCTCCGCGTCCATCCCCTCTGGGATGCCCTTCCCTCAGGTATGGGCAAGAGAGTGATTCATTTCTAACCCATGGGAGAGGGTCACTCAGAGGATGTCACCCCCACAGCCACACTGCATAAGGTGTGACACCCATCTCACTAGCCTGACACCCATCTCTCCATTGACTGCGCCTTGTAGGCTTTGGTGGGGTCAGCTGCCGAACAGAGACATCCCCACGGCAGGAGCTCGCAGTGGCCTCTGGGTGACAGCCCACCAGAGACAAGACCTCAGCCCAACCCACAAAAAATCTCAGATGCTGTCCACAGCCACATGGGCTGATAGGGAAAACTTTAATAGTGAAAACTTAGGAAATGTCTCAATATAAGATAACTTCTGCCCCTCGCTCTGCTTAGTTCAGAATTAATGGCACCAAAGACACCTAGTCTCCCCCAAAAGTTTTGTAAGTGAAAAGAACCAGTGTTAGCTTTGTTGACCAAACAAGCTCCCTTCCCCCTAGCTAGAATAAGCAACTGAATGAATCTTAAAGGTAACTTTCCCTGACAAAGAACTGCATCCAGGTTGAAATTCAACTGCCTGGCCACCATGTGTTGGGTATCAGCAATGTGAGCTGTGAAAATGCTGTGTAACCAACTGAATAAGATCAAGGTGTAAAACCGTATAAAAGAAGGAGTTGTAACCCAGTGGGGAGTCGATCAGGGCACCGCCATGAGGTGTCATCGAGCCCCATCGATGGAGTAAACTTTTTTATTTTACTTCCATTCTGCTGCCTCTCTGTGTGTCACTTGCCAGTTTTTCGGAACATGAGCCCCATCGATGGAGTAAACTTTTTTATTTTACTTCCATTCTGCTGCCTCTCTGTGTGTCACTTGCCAGTTCCTTTCGGAACAGGGCCAGAAGTGGATCCTTCCCGGTCCACTACAGATGAGACCCAGCCTCGGCCCATGCTGGGATCAAAGCCCTCTGAGAGACCCAAAGATGAGCGTGGACGTGGATTAGTGAGACAGTGAGGTGATAAACCTGGGTGGCTCCAATGCAACCAGGGACAATGAAGGGAGTGGGGTAGAAAGAGCCTTCTAGACCCAACATCCCTACACGGTCAGCATCGCACACGTTCACCTGACACAGACAAGCACCTGGCAGCCGCTGCCCCGTGCTGCATGGAGAATCATGAATCTTTCTAGAACTCCCAGGGTACTTGATGTATGTTTAGATTCTCACTTAATTTCCAGGCTTTTTGCTGCCAGTGGCAACCACCAGATTCACACAGAGAGATCTTCTTCACTCACACATAGGCCCTGCAGTGAACTGAAGTTAATTAGGGATCAGCCCGGGAGAAAATGCATCCAATAGGGAAGAGAGCTCCTGAAGATCTCCTTGGTGAGAAGCAGGAGACTTCAATGTGATTGTTAGGGTTGTTGGTTCTGGGAGCAATGGTCAAACAGAAGGATCTGCAGGGATGAATACAGTTATAGGAAGAATTAATCTGGCGGAGACTTGGAGTGTAAAGTAATACAGACACTGGGAATCAGTATGGAGATTCCTCAGAAACTCAAACGAGAAATGCCATTGGACCCAGCTAGTCCCCTGCTA
Organism: Fukomys damarensis; assembly: GCF_012274545.1. Classification (NCBI taxonomy): domain Eukaryota; kingdom Metazoa; phylum Chordata; class Mammalia; order Rodentia; family Bathyergidae; genus Fukomys; species Fukomys damarensis. The sequence goes on along the minus strand of NW_022900924.1, from coordinate 45,145,358 downwards.
GGTCTCTTCGCAAAAGAGTTAGACATCCTATTACAGTGACACACACACACCCATGTTTATAGCAGCACCACTCATGACAGCTAAATCTCGAAAGCATCCTGTATGTCCATCAGCAGCAGAATGGACACAGACAATGTGGTGTTCACGTGCAGTGGAGCACTACTCGGCCACGAAGAAGCGTGAGTGTGAGTCACATGTTGGAAGGTGGATGCATCTTGAGACCATGATGCTAAGTGAAGCAAATCAGATGCACAAGCTTAAATATCCCACGGCCGCTCTCATGTGAAAAAACCCGAAAGATGAAGAGCAAAGTAAAAGATAGATAACAGGAAATAGGGAGAAGAGTGTTTTACAAAAGGGAAGAGAACAGAGCCAGAGGTTTAGATCAGTGGTGGAGTGCCCGGCTGGCAAGCACAAAGTCCCGAGTTCGACCCTCAGTTCTACCAAAAAAAAAAAAAAGGGTGGGGGAGAGGACCAAGAGATAGAGGAAGGGAAGGGGATACGAAGAGAGCAAGGGGTGCTATGTGCACCAGCCGACCTCGAAAAGGAACGTGATCATTATATGCCACAAACATGTACTGACAAAAAATAAGAGGCTCCCACTTCTGCGCTAAGAAATACATCCCTTGATAAGCAGGGGTTTAATAGCTGTGCTCCTTTTTACTACGGATTTGCACCTACAGAGCGGTAAGGGGCTTAGTAAGTGGTTGTTAGTACATCTTGTTCCTTTCCAAGTCTGCTTTTCTGGAACCCTGAAGCCCCCTAGGAGTAAAACCCACACTGTAGACACCACTTTGGACAGGAAAGGAAGGGGACAGAAGTTCAGCCAGCGTCTGAGGTGGTGGCCACAGGATGTCCGGAGTGGTGTGACAAACTGGACACCAGCGTGGTCCTCCAGAAGTGAGAGCCAAGAGCCTGCCTGTGAGAAAATCCTCCTTCTGTCCCGGGACACTTGGAGGGGCGCTGAGGAGGTCAGAATATTCTGGAAAGAGCAGCGCTGGGCGGAGGGAGGGAGGGAGGTTCCGTGAATAAACGAACGAATGAATGGTGAAGGCCTAATGCCTACCTGACAGGCCTAGAGCATCATTTCTGGGGCTTCCTCTCTGACTGACCTTTCTGGTCATCCCTGAAGGAGGAGTAAGACCCAGTACTGCCCTGAAGAGAGTTTCAGGGCCAGGCAGCCAAGACTCAGGAAAGGACAGAAAAGAACCCCGGAAATAAAGGCAATGGGGTGTCCTCCATTCAAAGTGCCTGCAGCATTTCTTCTTGGGGATGGGACACGTGGCACTGATCCCAGGCCTTCGCACTCAGCCGCATCTCCAGTCCTTTTTTATTTTGCGAGAAGGCCTCACTACGTTGTCCAGGTTGGACTCCAACTTGCGATCCTCCTGTCTCAGCCTCCCAAAGTGCTGCATCACTCCTAGCTGAGCCAAGGGGAGTTTGAGGCCTTTCACAAATGGAGGAACCCTGCAAAATGCTAGCAAAAGCCTAGATGCAGCAAGAGGTTAAGGGGCATCTGGAAATGCACTGACTTTAGCTTTAAAAGTTTTCGCCCTGTGGCCCCAGCAGAAGGCCCTGGCTGTTGCAGGTGACAGGATGCTTGGGGTCCAACCTCAGCCTTGGTGACACGCTGACCCCTGTGCCTTCCGCAGAGCCTGCTCCTGTTGCGGTGCCCTACCTGGCCCTTTGTCACCAGCGGCCACAGAACTCATAAAATCAAATTTATTTCCTGACCCCAGCTGCAGACCCCAAGGTCCCTCACTGCTGAAATTCAGGCAGAGGGCGAGGCCTCGGGGATATACAGCAACAGCCACCACTTCCTGCCACACCCTCCAGGCCCTCCTGCCCTGGTGGGGGCATCCTATGCCCCCTGTGTCCCTGCTCACCCGGGAGGGGCTGCCTGAGGGTTATTTCCTGTCTTTCATTTCTCCCTCCCTCCCCCCTCTTCTTCTTCTTCCTATGATTTTGTAGGGAAATAACATCTCTTATTTTTAAGAAAAACTAATAAAAGAGGGGATCCAGAGGGGCAGCCACTCACAACAAACTATTCTTTATACCAGCTCTAAAGCTTTTGCAAACTCTTCTTAATACATGGCACTTACACAGGAGGACTTCAAGGTGTTGGGATCAGAGGAATCCACACTGTGCTCTTTCACACACACACACGCTCAGGAGCCTACAGATTCAATCTGAGTGTAGCACCCCACACTGTGTTAGATGTGTGTCAGTCACGTGCGGGGGCCTGACATGATCGTTCTCTGTGTTGGGCATCGAGCCCACAGCCCTTCCCAGCCCTTTTTATTTTTAGACAGGATTTCACTAAATCACTAAGTTGCCTGGGCTGAGCTCAAACTTGCAATCTTCCTGCCTCGGCCTCACAAGTAGCAGGATTAGAGATGTGCACCACTGAGCCTGGCTCTTCATTATAAAAATGAAGTTTAACATTGAACCTAATGGTCGTTCAGATGAAGGCACAGAGCCAGCCTCCTCCTTCAGAATCGCTTTGGCGCTTGAAGTCCCTCCCAACCCAACAGAAGCAGACTGAGAATTCTTTGGATGGGGCCTGGACAGCGTGTCCCGGGGAGGGGAGTGACAGGGAAGTGGGGTTTGGAAATCACTGGCAGAAAAACACAGTGGGAACCCAGGGATGTGTGGAGCCGGGAAGAGAGTTGCTGTGAGCAGAGGGGACGCCAAGAAGACCATTTTCCAAGTCCCCAGAGACCGCGCTCACCGTGGGCCAGCAAGGTGCCCAGATGATGGGTATACAGCTGTAGCCCCTCCTGGCCCCCTCCCAGAGCGGCTTTTCCAAACCAGCCCACCTGGGAGACAAGCGGTTCCATTACCCCCAAAGCTCCCTGAGCCTCTTTCCAATCACAGCGCCCCAGCCTGCCCCCCAAATTCCCTGTTCAAATCTCTGTCACATGGAGTAACTTGTGGGTTTGAAACTGAAATGAAATCACCCAGATGTATTCTTAGGTGTCTGTCTGCTGTCTTCTGAAGTCTGTCCACGTAACTCACCCGGTTTTTGTACTGAGTAGTATAGTTAGTATTCCCTTTTAAGGATCTAAAATAATTTTTATCCTTGTTGCTGGGTCATACTGCGGGGTATATACCAAATACCATCTTATTTATCCATTTATTTATTCTTGTTTTTTTTTGAGACAGACTCTCTCTGTAGTTCAGGCTGGCCTTGAACTCACCACGGAGTCCTGGCTGGCCTGGAATTCACAGTGATCCTCCCGCCTCAGCCTCTGGAGTGCTGGGATTACAGGCAAAACCATTTTAAACACGACTGCAAAGCTAGGGAGGCCATAGGTTGTGGAAACCGTAGTCTTCATCCAGACAGGGAAGAGTTCCTGGAACCTGACATTTTGTACGTGTTGTCCCGCTGTCCCTAGCAAGAACAAGTTACCATGGATGGGCAGGGGGCAGATGCAGCTGGCCCAGGCTGCCTGGTGTCTCTCAGGGTCTGCTGAGGAGGTCCCAGTGTTCCTCTCCTGAGGGCTTACTTATGTGCTAGGCCCTGTGGGAGATGAATTTGGTAAGACCTCAGTCTTGCAAGGCTAGAAGGAGAAATAAAGTATGGACCCATCTTCAAACAATCACTTCCGGGTGTTTCCAAAGAAAGACCAAGAAAAAGCACCTCCCACGCAGCGCATTTGGACTTGGGACAGGGGTTTGAGAGCCTGCATCGGCTGTGCCACCTTGAGACAAGATCCTCTCTACGCCCGGTGCAACTCTTGCACCACTTCTGGAGACCCTGAGGGTGACACGGGTATTAAGGCTTCGAAGGCCACCCTGAACCCATCAAAATGCAGAACACCGGTGCTGGGAGGCCTTTCAGGGCTCGTGGTCCACACCATCTCAAGCACAGACGGGGAAACTGAGGCCAAGCCGAGAGAGTGTCCAGTGACTCCGTCAGCCTGCAGTTGGGTACGCAGCCTGCATCTGCCCTGGCGCCTGTCTCGGCCCTCAGGCTAACCCCACGCTGCCCGGAGCAGCTGGCACCAGAGGCTCCCGAGCTGTGTGACCGCAGGAGACTGTTACGGTAGCCTGCGTGGTGACGGCTCCTTTGTTTCTGCTTCTGTTAGGCTTTTGTCATTTTTCCACACACAGGTCTGACAACCTCTGCCTTCTCCTCCTCCCCTTTCTTCACCCTGTCCTCCTCTAACCCTCCTTTTCCTCCTTCCTCCCTTCTCTGTACAGTTAAACTAACTGAAGCCCCTCCAATTCTCAAAAACATCAAACTACACTGTATTCTTATCAGGATTTCAATGTATCAAACCATTTCCCTCCAAACGGTGTTTAATGGATTTGCTTATAAGGGCGAGAAAGATGGATCCTGATTTATGCAAATTTGGCAGGAATTTATTCAAAATGAATTTGCAAGGCAGAGGAAACAAAAGCAGCCACGCTCCTAATTCCTGCTGTGTAATATGTTATTGTAATAAAAATAATAACTACTTTTAAACATCACAACACCAACGACTCCCAGACCACTGTGTATTCTTTTAAGGAAGCCCCGACAAGCAGCAGCCCCCACCCCACCCCACCCCGGTCCCCTGTGCGCAGACGCAGAGGCCTGGGGGCGGGCCCGTCCCAGATCGGTCAGTGCCGGATCGGTCAATTCCGGATCGGTCAGTCCCGGATCGGTCAGTTCTGGTTCCGTCCGGATCCCGTACTCATCGGTCCACCCAGCCCCCACACTGCCCTCTGTCGCGGGGTGCCATGAGAGGCGCACCAACACTGACAGAGCCCCTTCTGTATTCCTTGTGACATCTATGATCGCAGATGTTTTTAAGCATGTGATATCCATCTCTAGAGTTCTGCCAGAGACAGGGCTGGCTGCAGAATTTTGCAAGATCTGGTGCAGATACAAGGGCTGGGCCCCTTCCTCAAAGACAGGAAAGAGCACCATTGAAGCCTCCAGATATAGTTTTTTCCTTCCTCTATGGCCTCTTTCTCAACTTGTCACGGTAGATTTTTCTCTGCTATTTTAATGCCATTCCAAGTACAGAGAAATTGGAAATTTAAAATTATTAGCATGAGTTTTACTGTTTATTTTTAAATTCTACAGTGCTCCAGCTTTAAATACAAATATAATAACATTTAATTCCTATATGGAGTCATCAAAATTGTAGAATTTTTCTTTTCTCTTTCTTTTAACAAGGTCTCACTACGTAGTTCAGGCTGGCCTTGAACTCATAGAGAGCCCAGGCTGGCCACAAACAAGCAGTGATCCTCCTGCCTCAGCCTCCCGAGTACTGGGATTACAGGTGTGCACCATCGTGCCAGGCTAGAATTTTTATTTCAGAGCATCTACAAGCACAGGTTTTTTTTGTGCTTACCGAGACACAGGGAAGTGTCTCACAACACTAAGAAGCCAACTGTGTTTCCTTCTCCTGGCAAAGCGGCCCCGTGCCAGCCCTGCCCACTGACCAGCCTAACGGGGAGGACGCGGAGCTGTGCATGGCCCCAGCATGCTCCCCTCAGTCATGATGTACAGTGTGAATGGCTGATTCCTCTAGAGAAGGAGATGAGCAGGAGAGGACTCAGAGGCTCTTGCATTATCTGTGTTTCTTGGAAGCCACGGTTTTCGATCTGCACCCTTTCATCGGGCTTGAATGCTAAGTTTGGCCTCAGAAGGCTGCCGGCACGTGGCCAAGACACACTTCCTGCCTCGAGGCCAAGGGATGCCTGTGCGCCTTGGGCCCTGGGATTCTGTCTTCCTTCGGAGAACGCACACACACCGTGTGAATGAGGTAGTGGGGAACTGCAACTGCACGCGCCTCTCTCGTCACACGAAGTCCCCTCACAGCACGGGGCCGAGGTCACAGCAGAGTGTGAGCGAGCCTGGGTCCTTTCAGAGCAGAGACCACATGCAGGAAGATGCTGGGGCAATGCCTCGGTCAGCCCTCTAATGCGGACAGGTCCCCTGGGGAGGTGAGGCTGAACTTCGCCCTGGGCTTGGGGGAGCCCTTCCTCCACTCCCCTGTGAGTCACCAGCTGTGCCCGCAGCTCCAACGGCACCAGGTGAGCCTGGTAATGTTGGATGCAACAGTTGACACAGCCAGCTGCTGGTCACCGCCGCTGCCCACTGGCTCGTGCTGGACACCATCGGCTGACACTGCCCGGGCACTGATCTTCATTGGCTGCTGGTCTCTGCAGCTCTTTGGTGGTAACAGGTCTGAGTGGTTTTTTCCCCCCTTTTTCTTGGTTGTTCTTTGGAAATAACTGCTCTGTCCACACCTACTCAGGATAAAAAACCCAAGAAGATTTACAGGACTGTTGGAGCCCACAGTACCTGAGAAATAAATCAGGAACAGGTTTATGAAACCAGAGTGAGTATTTTAACAGGGCCTGTGCTGCAGCTCGGGGTAGTACACAGAAGGAAGCCCTCCTGGACTAAAACCTGGAGAGTGGCTAGGAGCGCTGCTTATATAGCAGCTGCAGGCCTGGGCCAGCTAGGGGCAGGGCTGAAAGCTTGCTGTGCATGTTGGGTATGCAAATAAGGAGTCCAGATCCCGCCCTTCCTGATCTTAGCCACCCAGGGTGCCCCTTGCCTTCTTCAAAAAGGCAACGGTGTCCTCTGAAGTGACAGGAGTGGGGAGGGCGCCACCCTGTCCAGCTGGCTGCACTTATGTTGCAGTGGAGGCTGGCAGTTTGATGGCCAGGGGGACACGGAAGCAAACTGTCCCAGTCCACTGGGGGGTGAGGGAGAGAGGCCACACCCCCTCCTGCGGCCAGCACGGAACAAAGAGAGTCAGGCATTTCCACAACCGAGTGAGCTGTGGAGAAGGGCCTGCCTGGAGAAAGTGGGGTGTGAGGCGCGGCCTCGGGACCATACCTGGCCCCTGGCCCCTTCCTCTTCTCTTCCTCCTGGCTTCCCCGAAGTAAGGGCCTTGTCCACCATACCCTTCTGCCATGAAGTTCTGCCTCCCCTCAGACTCACATCAGTGGAGCCTGTTCACTGATGAAACCTCGGAAACCATCGGCCAAATGAGCCGCTTTGTTTGGGACCTGGGGCATTTTGTCCCAGCAACTGGAGAGCAGATTGGTATACTGCAGACCCGACGAGGCCCAGCAGAAACGAGGCCCAGCAGAAACGGCGATAAGCAGACACTAAAGGGGATCTCCAGAGTGTCCTCGTAGTAGTCATCGCCCGGTGAGGTCCGCCTTTCTCTGCGAAACAGCAGACACCTCGCCGAGGACTCTTTTCACACCCACCCACCCGATCTAGAACCCTGGGGACAACAGCTGTGGGGGAAAGAGGCGGTCATGCCTTGGCCCCTCCTGGCTGTGTGACTCTGGGGCCAGAGCCATCTCTGGGCCTCCGTGACCTCCCCACAACGTGGGAGTCAGGGTCGCGCCCCCAGCCGTGCAGGGCTGTAAATCTCAGGCCCGCCAGGCCGTGGGGAGCTGGGGCGCGCGCTCCCCGTCACGCGCAGACGCTGTCAGGGAACTTCAGTCTGGGCAGAGTGATTTACAAAGCCCGCTCGAAGTGGAGTCGATTAAGGTCAGCTTTCTGTGTTGCTAAACAACAGGGGATTCTGGGTTCAGGACGGTTGAAAGGCAGGACCAACACACCCCTTGAAACCGGGCTTTTGAGAGGGTTCAAAGGACCGCGAAACAAAAGCCGCTCTTTGTGGTGTGTTCACTCCTCCCGCATTGTCGCCTTTCGCCCTCCAGGGCCTTCCTGTAAAGAAAGGGGCTGCTAATGCTGCTAATGTGCAGAGTGGGAGCTGAAAACTTTCTGGGGCCTCATTACAGAGCGGCTGAAATGCAGCCGAAGTGTTTCCCACTCATCAGCATAAAGAGCAGAAAAACTCTTCCCCATACAAAGCAGGTTCCATCTGCCCCCCTCGTGTCCTCACCTTGACTTCAAATGGCCAGTCCCTCCCTCGGCACAATGCCGGGTCGCCGGACACCCCGCTCCAGAGGCCGGGGACACCAACCCCGAGCCCATGTTTATTCATCTCCGGCCCCTCCCGTTAATGGAGTCGCCTCCGCATTGTGGCCACTTGATTCTTTCACAGGCCCGAAAAGGACAGCAGGGAGGCTTGCTCCGGCCGGGGCCGTGGGACTGCCCCGCACCCACGCCTCGTGAGTGGGGTGACCCGGCGACTTAGGTTTGTTCTGCCTTTTTTTTTTTTTTTTTTTTTTTT
>NW_022900924.1:45129454-45136737 GCF_012274545.1 Fukomys damarensis | reverse complement strand
TTTTTTTTTTTTTTTTTTTGCCCTGGCGCATTTTTGTCAGGTATTGGGCCGGGGGACGAAAGCGTCATGAATCACCCAGGCCTGACACCGGCAGCTGATAAGGTGGCTTCTACCACAAGGTGTGCGTCCTGGTGCTGGAGGAGCAGCTCCCTCCGGGCCCACCTCGAGGAGACAGCGCCGCCAGCTCACAGGCAGCTGGGAGAGGTGCTGGGTCCCATGAGGGCACCTTACAGAGCAAGGCTGGTGACACAGAAGACCTCGGTCACCAGCCACCTAGCCCCGAGTTCCCCTGAAGAAAGTGCTGAGGCTCCAAAATGCGGAGAGCCCTGCCTAAGGACACACAGGAAGTCACTGTGGGACTCTTGGCACTGAGCTGCATCCTGGGCCCTTTTATTTAATGTTACATTTTGAGCCAGGGTCTAAATTGGTAAGTTAATTATAAAGTTCAAGGCTGGGCTTGAACTCGTGATTCTCCTGCCTCAGCCTCCCAGAGGGCTGGGATTACAGCTCCATGCCATCAAACCCAGAAGGAAACACTATCTCGCCACTGAATCCAAAGGGGAGCTTTGGATTTAGTTTAGTTCAGTGTCGTTTTCCAGATGCCGGAAGCGAACCCCGGGCCTCGCACCCGCACGTGCTCCAACGTGGAGCTGCCTGCCAGAGCCCCAGCTCTAGGTGTTTTGCACCCATTGTCCGTGTAAGCCTCACACAGTTGCATGTGGGAGTCCGAGTGCTCTGCGATCCCAGGAGGAGAAGGAAGGAGAGTTCCTCCTCGGCTGAGTGCCCCGAAGGCTCAGCACTGCCTAAGTGGTTTGCATCCGTGATTTAACCAAACTTCAATCTCATTTTCCTCGGCACCACAGGGAAGCACTCAGCAAGGGGTGCTGCTCTTCTGACACCGTTCCTGAGTGGGTGTTGCCGGCCCTGTCTAGGACAGAAAGCCAAGAAGCTGGCTCACAGTGTGGAGTCCTCTCAAGTCCACTCACCTTTAAAGTTTGGCTCAAGCCCAGTGCGGTGGCGCACAGCAGTCATCCTAGCACTCGGGAGGCTGAGGCAGGAGGATTGCTGTGGGTTTATAGCCACCCTGGACCCCATAGTGAGTTCAAGAGACCCTGTCTCTAAATAAATAAATGCTTAGGTCAAACACCAGATTCTCTCAACTTATGTTGTTTCCTCCTCATCTCTTAATTTTCTGATGTTTCTCTCTGCTGCTGCTTTCCTGCCTATTTGTCTTCACTATTCTTTCATTAATACAGCAAGTATTTATTGAGCACCCACGAGGCCAAGCACTGGGGATGCTGAAGCGAAAAAGGTTTTTGGATGCCCCCTTTCTCGCGAAATCCCTGGAAACGAACTTGTCGCCCATGAGCGTGAACACAGGAAGACAGGGAGGAACAGTGACAGTGGCCCCAAAACTGCAGGACCCTGGGCACACCTGGCACCTGGCCAGAGGGACCCTGTCCACCCTGCGGCAGGGCAGAGCCCAGGCCAGGCTTCCGCCCCAGACACCTCTGCTGCAGGCGTGGATCAGCTAAACAACTGCAGAAGGGATCTGGAGCTGCATCACCGCCTGAGCTTTAACTACTGCTTAACACAAAGGAAACAAACAAACGAAAACAAAATCAGGCAGTCACTCGCTCCAGGAAGAGCGCACACAGGGGCTCTGTTACAAATCTCACTTAACATTTCATAATGTAAACAGGAAGTGTTGAGTAAATGACATCCGCGTCACAGCAACTGGGAGGGGATGTGGACCAGAAAGGAACGGGGATCAGAAGGGGAGCCCCAGGCACAGGCCGAGGGACAGGCACTCACCTATCCGGGTGGAATTAAAAAGTTAACGCTTCACGTGAAAAATCCAAACTGAAACACACAGTGAGGGACAACAGTCCTTGTGGAGCGATTTGGCCGTCCAAGTTATGTGCAGGTATAATGTCAATGTAAAGGCTAGAATTAAAAATTCCTCGATTCATTCTATTTCTTTATTTATATTTTACAGTACTTGGGGTTGCACCCAGGGCTGTTGCACTGAGCTACATTCCCAACTGTTTTCTTTTTATCTCATTTTTTAAAATTTCAAGACAAGGTCTTACTAAGTTGTCCAGGCTGGACTCAAACTTCTGATCCTCCTCCTGCCTCAGCCTCCCACAGTGCTGGGAGTACAAGTGTGCGCCACTATGACCCACTAATTTAATTTTAAAGTTTGATGCTGCGTTTGCAGTCAGGGGCTCACCGTATCTTTGGGAAGGGTCAGCAGAGAACTGTTTGACATCTACAGGGACAGCTGGTCCTTCGGTAGCTTGTCACACGAGGGAAAGGAGTCACAGGTGGGGCAGAGCCAGGGGAGGAAGAGCCAGGAGGAATTGGCTCCATGAACGTGACACTTTGGAAGCAGGAGGAGGTGGCGGGGTGTTGGAGTGACCCCCACAGTCCTACCTGCTGAGATAACCGGACTGGAAAGACCAGTCTGGACCCGGTTCAAACCCAGCTTCCTCCCTTACAGATCACATGGATCCCAGCAGCATGTGTGACCTTCAGAGCCTCACTTTGCACGTTTATAAAAGAGAAAATAATATCTCTCCCCCAGGATTGCTTTATGGTGGCTCAGCCACACCACAAAACACCTAACAGGCCCCGAATAAAAGCCGTTCCTCAAACATACATCAGCAGTGTTTCCTGTTTCTCCAAAGTGTAGAGAATTCATCACATGCAGAGACGATTTAGTCAAATGGGCAGAATGACTCACTGCTTTTGTTTTTAAAACAGGGTCTTACTTGTTGCCCAAGCTGGCCTTGAACTCCTGGACACAAGTGATCTCCCTACCGCAGCCTTGGGAGTAACATCTATGTCTAGTGTCCCCACATCCAGCTAAGAAAATGAACAATTTGCATCAGCAAAACCTAAAGCCAGGGCCAGGGATATAGCTCAGTGGTTCCGCCGCATGCTTTGTAAGCACAAGGACCTGAGTTTGATGCCCCGTACAAAATCAAAACAAAAACCACTTAAAGACAGATTCAAGAAATTTATTCTAAGGATTTAACACAAAGCGGGGTTGCTAGAACCTTGGTGCATGCTGGTAATCCCGGCACTCTGGGAGACTGAGGCAGGAGGATCACAGTCGGAGCCCAGGTAGCTCTGTCTCTCTCTCTCTCTGTCTCCCTCCCCAGAGCCCAGACACAAGTCCTTTCCTCCCGTCCTCCTGATGCTGCACCACCCTGGCTTAGTGCTGGGAACACAGCACAGCAGAGCCCCTGCCATGCAACTCTCTGCTGTCAGCGGGGTCCAAGACTTGAGGCTTTATTTATGCATTTATTTATTTATTAATGTTTTCCACGACAAGCAAAAATCTGACTTAGAGTTAGGAGAGATCTCATCAGAGGCAGGCATCCTAGACTTTCAGGGGGTGGAAATGAGTTCCCCAGCGGAAAAAGTTCTTTAAAAAATCAGTATAAATGCTGTTTACTTGTAGGATTTTGGAGAGGAAGCTGGGGGTGAAGAGGACGAGAGGGAAGGGGGAAATCTGTCTGAACAAGAGAGGTAACACTCAGAAGCTGCCGCACAGGAAGGAGACAACCCCAGGGAGGCCTGATCACTTTTTACAGGTTGGAAAAGGAAGTGGATGAGGAGAAGTAGCGACCAGACTCGCACCTGTGCCCGAAGGAGCCTGAGAATACGCCTGGGTCACAGCCCTTGGTGGCATCGGACAGCTCCCTCTGCAAAACCTTCAGCAGTAATCACCACGACAGGGGAAAACAGCTCCCAGTGCACACATCGTGCAGTGCTGGGATTGAACCCAGAGCCTTGTGCCTGCTGGGCCACCGCTCTACCACTGAGCTACACCCTCAGCCCAGTAGTTAATTGTATAACCACAGCTAAAAGCATACATTAGTGAAATTGTAGCTAAGCAATGCGCATTGAGTTCTTGGACATCGTGCTAAGTTACTTTTGCATGCAATCCTTATTTAATTCTCATAGCGATCCCACAAAGGAACCTCCACTATGATGGTCCCTGATTCACAAATAAGAAAAGAAAAAAGGCTTCAAGAAGTCGAGTTGCTGGGCCAAACCGGGACTCAGATGCACGCAGCGACCCTGATCCTGGAGCCCACTTTCACGGCAGCATTGCTTTTTTTAAAGTATTGATCGGTGTGCCTTTCCTCTTGAATCTCCTAATCCCTCTGAGCAGGTAGACTGTGCTGCTTCGGGCTTCCTGGAGGGCAGTGAGCAGCACGCAGCCTGCAAACCAGGTCTCTGGCTGGGTTTTGTAGATGCCGCAGTGCGGAGAGGAAGTCGGGCGGCCCTGGGGGGACCCGTGGAGCAGCTCAGGAGAGCGGTGAGAGCCTCTCTGTCCCACAGAGGGGCCTGGCGCCCGGAGCACAGTCTCGGGCAGGTGCAGCAGTGGAAGTGGGGGCTCCTGTGGAGCCGAGCTTTGCATGTCCTTCCCCGGAAGACGGGGAAGAAACTAAAGGAAGCCCCGTTCTTGTTACAAATGCATCTTCGTTCTGAGAATGGCACCCGCTGTGAAATGGGAAACCTCGTCAGCTCAGCACTATTTGCCAGCTGTTGGTGGAGTTTGGCTGCTGTGACGGTGGATTGATTGTGTCAATTTGAGTAAGAAACGCCCAACTAAACTGGCTCAGCATAACTCTGGGTGTGGAAGACCCACCCTAGGGCGGACAGGCACCAGAATGCTACACAGGGAGACGAAGAAGGCAGGCTCGCTTCTGTTTCTTCAGAGGAGCTCAGTCTTCGCCTTCACCTTGGTCGTCCTCTCCCGGCTTCCAGTACAGACCCTTCCGTCTCCTGATAGGGACTCGAACGGACACTACACAGGGCTCCAGGCTGGATCCTTCATCCCCACCACACAGGGAGACATTTTGCTCACTCTTGCACCTGACTTTGGGCGGTCGTTGTAAGCCAGTTGTACATTTTTCTGCATTTGTATATCTTGCATTAAATCTGTTTCTCTAGTGAGCACTGACTGATACAGCTGGGACCAGAGATGAGCGAAGCTGAGAATACTCAGCCTCACCCTCACCTCCGCATGGAGGAGGAGCCAAGTTCCTCACACTGTGAGAAACTTCTCCCCACCCCGCCCCGGCTGGGAGCAACTCTGGCCCAGGAGGGCCCAGAAAGCCCGGAGGAGGAGCAGCAGGATCAGCCACCGTGCAGAGAACACAGCCCCCAAAGCCACCTCATCTTCTCCCAAAGCTTAAACTCTTTATTTTATTGTTGATTTTTTTGAGACAGGGTCTCACTTTGCACTCCAAGCTGGCCTTGAGCTATGTAGCCCAGGCTGACCTCAAACTTGCAGCGATCCTCCTGCCTCAGCCTCCCAATGCTGAGATTACAGGCCTGCACCATGTCCAGCCAAACCCTCTTTCCCCTGGAAAGGGAATTCATGCTGGGAAACCATGCTCAGGGCTCCCTCACACTTATCTGTCGTCCATGGTGGTGACCCAGGTGCTGGAGAACCCGGCTTGGAAAGGGAGTATTGCATTAGTCAGCTTTCTCACATGGCGGGGACACAATACACTTCGTAAAGAAGCAGCTTAACTGGGCTCAGGTTTGGGGAGGTGCCAGCCCCCAGGCAGGAAGCATCATGGCAGAGACAGCAGAGTGAGGAGAGGGGACCGGGAGGCGGACGCGCCCCGCAGGTCCCGGTGACCACCTCATCCAGCTGACACCGCCCCTCACAGGGCATCGCCGGGACTCCTGAAGTCAGCCAGTCCCTCCAAAGGCCCAGCTCCGAATACAGGAGCCTTGATGTCCAACCCTAACCCCAGTATCTCCTCCAGGGACCCAGTGTCAGGCTGGGCTTCCGCAATTTCCTTCACAGTCACAGATGATAGGTACGTGCACCAGCTGCCTGCGACGTGCACTGTAACAGGGACCAAGGGAGTGGGGGCAGAGGAAAGGGCTGGGTCCCACTTAGATGCAGAATTTAAAAGCCAGGAATGGATTCTAATCCTTTGGATAAAATAGGAAATCGCGTGTGGGGTGGGGAGAATTGATCACAGAGCTGGGCATGGTTGTGTACTCCTATAATCTCAGCACTTTGGGAGGCTGAGACAGGAGGGTCCTGAGCCCAAGCCCAGTTTGGGCAACTTAGTGAGATAAACAAACAAATCATAAATAATGGGATGGGGATGTAGCTCAGGGCAAAGGCTCTGCACTCAGTCCCCACCTCGACTTTCCTACTAAGATGCCCACACGCCATCATGGAGATGGAAACCCCCAGGAAGGCAGCTGGCTTTGAATCCTGATCCCGCCACAGACCAGGTCTGTGACTTCTGGCATTCACTTCAGCTCCCTGAGCCTCAGTTTCCTCATGTGACAAGTAGGGATCACGAGACCCACCTTATCCGAGCTCAGCGTGACCGAGCAGGAAGACGCCTGCCAGGCGCAGGCCAGTACTGGGGACCCTTGCATCTGCTCCTCCCGGCACAGGCCCTTCGATGGGGAACCCCATCTCCAAGGCCTTCAGGTGTGGTCACAGCCAGTGGCCATCAGAAAGAGCTCAGTGCCAGCCCCCTGCCCGCTCACCTGGTCACCTGAGTCAGCAGCCAGGGGAGCTCACCCTTCCCACAGGCACACAGTACGCAGCAGACAGGACAGTCAGGCCCAGAGGGAAGTGACGTGCCAGAGGTCTCAGGGAAGTTTCAGAGCCAACCCTTGATCTCCTTTCCCTCTTTGCGCTCCTGGGTATTGAACCCAGCGCCTCACACATGCTACCTCCCCAGGTTCCCGGCCCAGTGTCAGTGCCAATCTCTGACCAGATCTTCAGCATTCCTGCGACGCTGTGGCGTCTTGACAAAAGCAATTTTAGCTTGAGAACATTCGCCACCAGCAACCAACCTCCCGACTTCTTACAAACAACTTCTCATCCAAAAGGGCAGCTTGGCTCTGATCTGGTCTTGGATATGCTTGAGGGTAATGGACCCTCGGCGAAGGGGCCCAGTCAGCCACAGCTGCCACAGGGCAAATAAGGACCGAAATCCTATCTTTGGAGGAGGACCAGCTGGAAGGGATGCAAAGCAGAAATCCACCCTGCAAGAGCCCGTGGCTGCAGTAACCACCCCAGACGTGAGCAGATGCCGGAGATCTTATTCCTTGGCCTCCTTTCACACAATCAGGTCCCGGGAATTGGAGGTTGGGTCCACACCTCGGCTCCAGGGTTCCCCGCGCGATTCCTCACTAAACCACGAAGTCTGCTCGAGCAGCCCAGGCGTGTTCAGTGCAGATGATCCAGGCCATTCCCCGGCCACCCCTCCCCTCCCTCG
>NW_022900924.1:45100069-45129259 GCF_012274545.1 Fukomys damarensis | reverse complement strand
CAGGGACCCCTCTGTAACCTGTGCGTCCTGCCACAAGCTGCGTCTGTGAGAACCGAGCCAGGCATAGCCCTGCTTTCCAACAGGCGCTGTCCCCAGGCCTGGGCTGGGGCCTCCCCACACCCAGGGTTCCTGCACCTCCACCCCCGCCCCGCAGCACCCCGCCCTTCTCCAGCACCCCAACTCCTCATGCCGGCCACACCCACTCACCTAACCTCCTTCTCCAGCTGCTCCACCTCCATCTCTACCGGCCCTGCCAACACCACAGGCAGCTTCGCGGCCACCTCACAGGATGGGCCTGCCACCAAAATGCCTGTCCAGGGTCTAGCGCTTTCAGAGGGAAGCAGGCAATCGGTATTTTGAGCTCTGACTAGGGTCACAGATTCATCACATAATCTGAAATACAAGATTTATTAACTCCCTCTGTTCCTGCACTTTTTGTTTGTTTGGGGGTTGGTTTATCTGTTTTTGAGACTTGGTCTCTTATGTAGCCCAGGCTAGCCTTGAATTCATAGTGATCTTCCTGCCTCAGCCTCCTGAGTATTGGGATTATAATGCCACTACACCCAGCATATTTCTTCTCCTGTCTCTGTCTCTGTCTCTCTCTCCCCACAAGCCACAGATACTCTGAATCAAGCAAACAACGGTGGCCTTGTTACGCATCCTGATATTAATAGATGATCCCTTTTGATTTCAGCCTGGAAATTTCCTTGGCAGCAAACCAATGTCAGGAAGGTGGGACTGGGTAGCAAAAGTCCAAGAGACCAAGGAAAACCTCCAACCCAGCAGCTTTGATCAGAGGGGACTAAAGACGAAGCTTGGTCACTTCACAGGTCCCCGGATGGATGTTAAAGTCATTCCATGACAAAGAAACTGGGTTAACGAAAAAAAAAAGAAAAGAAAAAGAAAAAAGAAAAAAGGAAACGAAGAAGGGCTGCACCAGGCCACAGTGCTGAGGGGATCAAAGTTGCTCCCACTCGAGGAGAATGAAGGATTATTCACTTTCTATTTTCTCTGGCTTGAAGCACACATGGGGATCTAATTGCTGGGGATGGGAAATCCAGACAGCAGCCTGGGGCGAGGCTGAGCCCAAGGGGGGCCCTATACCCCAGCTGTGAACCATTAGAGCAGACTCACCCCCAGCAACCCTGCTTTAATCGCTCTTCTGTGTGCTTCTCAGCTGGGCCAGGGTCTCCTCTCTGCTCGCAGGGCTCTGATCTCAGAGGTGAGGAGCAGGCGGCTGTCAGACTGCTGGGCTGGGCTGGGGAGGCGGTGCCGCCCTGCAGAGAGCCTGGTCCAGTGCCCTCTGCTTGTCCTTGGGGTCCTTAGTCCAAAGCCAACGGTCAGGTGTGGCTCCAGCTCCAACCCATAACCCCAGGAGAGATATGGAACGAGGCACAGCCCAGCGTGGTGGCGCATGCCTCTCATCCCAGCATTCGGGAGGCTGAGGCAGGAGGATTGTGGAAAGATTGAGGCCACCCTAGGCTACACAGTGAGTTCGAGGCCAGCCTGAACTACATAGGTAGACCCTGTCTCAAAAAAAAAAAAAAAGAAAAATTCCTAGCATGTAAGAGGCCCTCAGTTTGATTCCCAGCACCACAAAAATAATTGACATTATTTTAAAAAGCCACTCAGCCTATGATGGCCCCAAAGGACTAAGAAGGACTGGGTTAAGAAGGTCAGAGGTAATATACTCAAGCTTAAGGAGGCCAAAGAGAACTGATTTTCCCCAAAGTCTCACTCCCCACCCCAACACTCCAGTGAATATTTGGCACTTGATCCGTTACACACCCAGTTGTTAAACCCAAATCTAGGAAGAATATCAGATTCACCTATTAATATTGCATCTCACATTCAATCCTCGAACCCATTGTACAGCTTTCAAAATATACCCAAACCGTGAGCATCACCTCTGCAGTCATGACTGGTCTCCCTGCCCCTGCACACACACTCACACGCACACACACTCACACACACACACACACACACACACACACACGTGCCTTTTGCATTTCACCACCTTGATCTTTCCGATACCGCTTTCCCTTGTGACTGAGACTGAAATCCAGATTCCTAGTCCTGACCTACAAACCTCACCCAATCTGGTCCTGCCTTCCCCTCCTTGCCTACCATATTTCCTTCCTGACACACTGGGCTTTCACGGCCCCTAAAATGTGTCCCCCCTTACAAGATCTTCCCCACGCAGGAGTCGCACTCCTAGGGCAATGTCTTGCCAGCCTCGGAGCGAAGATTGATTTCCTGGGTCAACTTCGCTGGACCTCAGGGTGCCCGGTTACCTGGGGGAGCAGTGTTCTGGGTATGGCTGGGAACAAGTTTTTGCACAAGATTAGAATTTGAATCAGACCTGGGAGTGAAGTGGGTTTCTCTGAGTCAAAGGCCTGCAGAGAACTGCACAGCTAGAGTTCTCCGGAAAGAGCTGCAGGCTCGATCTTTCCTGCCTGCAGACTCCGCCTGAAGCCCTGGCTCTTCTGGGGTCTCCTGGACTGCAGCTCACCCCGCGGGCTCCCTGGGCATCGGGTCTTCTGGTCAGGCCTCGGGCTTACTGCCCTCCCAGAGTCTCCAAAATCGCACAGCCGATTGCTCCCTGTCTCAAGCGTGGCCCTTCACCCCACAGTGTGAAATTCTGTCTCCCCTCAGCCGGAATGCAGACTCTTTCCTCATGGCCAGATCCCTCCCCGAATCAGCACAGTGAGGATTGGTAAGCACCGGTCACCGAGTTTCGCCTCACTAGTGACATGATCTTGCCTTCGTCACTTCACTCTGAGCGGATTCCTTCCCCACAAGTCAGGTGACACTGCGCCTCCTGTCCCCAGAGCTCTGCGGGCGTCCCCACCCCAGCCCAGGCTCACAGCTGGCACGAGCTCCGTATGAACAGATTCCTTGGCAGCCGGGCCCGGGCAGCGTCTCCCTGTGTCCTTCCCCTGCTTTCTGTCGCCTGCCCTGAAAAGTACTTCCGGCCAAGGAGGTGCAGAAGGGGTTTACTTCTGGCAGTGAGAACGCTCGTTCTATGCTGTCCGATTGCTCGGCCTTCACAGCAGCTCTGGCAACACCAAGCCCCCGTCACCGGCACCCTTCTTACTGCCCGAGCTGCAGGAGCGAGTGAGCAGGCCGTCTCGGCGCCGCTGGAATATCTGCTCAGAAAAGGGAGAGTGGCACAGCTGGGAAAGGCGCGGGGAGAGGATCCTCTCTGACTTACCGGGCTTAGTAAGAACCTCAGAGCTGGACGGAGTGCGCTGAAATGGACTCTCATACTCACTGCCAAAGAGGCGGGAAAAGCGGCAGCACTGCTCAGGAGAGCACCTCGGCAACATCACTCCAGACATCAGAGTTTTCTTTTCCTTTTCCGTTTTTCTCCTCTTCTAATAGCATGTGTGATACATAATAAATACACTCGTTGTGGGGAACTGGGGCCTATACATATCGCGTCTTGATCCTTTTAACTTTCCCCTCCTCTTCCTCCCTTCTCCCCAACCCAGATCCTCTTCCTATCTCCACAAACTCTATCTGCCTGTTTCCTGTCATCTTTCTTTCATTTCACTCTTTAAATGATTTGTACTTTGGGTTTCTCATATAAGAGAAACCATGAGCCAGGTGTGGCGGCGCACGCCTGTAATCCCAGCACTTGGGAGGCTGAGGCAGGAGGATGGCTGTGAGTTCAAGACCAGCCTAGGATACACAGTGAGTTCCAGGTCAGCCTCAACTACACAGAGAGAGAGAGAAACCATGAGCTCTTTAGTCTTCTCACAGACATCAGAATTTTCACATCATGGGCTGGGAGTTTAGCTCAATGGTGTCACCACCTCTCAAGTGCAAGGACCTGAGTTCGATAGCTGGCACCAAAAACAAAACAAAACAAAACAAAATTTTTTTTTACATCATTTAACTCAGCAAATTCTTTTCCAGAAGACAACCCGAGGTGTTTCCATGGAACTCACACAACTTTTAAAAGAGAGCAAATGTTTAACCCTTTGTGACCATAATCTACACAACAGATTTTCAGATATGACGTGAAGCCATAAGCAACAAAAGGAAACAATAGGTAAATCGGACCTCCCCAAAATTCAAAACTCTTGTGCATCAAAGGTCACTATCAAGAAGGTCAGAAGACTGCCCCCATATGTCTGGATTTTCATCCAAGAATATTTCAAAAACCTCTTAGAACTTCACACAAAAGGGGGAAACCCCACAAGCTTAAAGTGGGTAAAGAATTTAGACACTATTTCTCCAGAGAAGATAAACATCTAATAACCAATAAACACATGAAAAGACACTAACCATCACTAGTTGCTAGGAAAATGAAAATCAAAACCACAGAGGGCTGGGGATTTAGCTCAGTGGTCCCGCCGCTGCCTCAGAAGTGCAAGGTCCTGAGTTCAATCCCCAGTACCAGAACAAAAACCAAAACCAAAGACTAAAGTACCATTGGCCCCGTTTCCCCCAGTTCCCCACCCACAGGACCAACCAGATGTGGACAGAGTATCTGCATGCGTGGCCTGACGTGGGCACGGAGAGGGACAGGCTTAGCTCCTTGCCGGTGTTCCCTGAGCAGGACAGCCCATGTTCACACCGGCTTACACTGCTCGGCAGTCTTCCGGAACCGAGATGACGTGAGGAACACGAGAGCATGTGCTCAATACCACGTCACGCTGCAGACGCATCACTCCGTAGGGACCCGAGGCTCATGGACTGTATTACTGCGAGGGGCCCCGCAACCAGCGCCCCTGGACATAGAACGAGTGGTGGACAAGGGGTTGTGCGGAGAGGAAGAGGCCGGACGTAGAAAGCCTCATGTTGGACAACGCGCTGCGTATGAAATGTCCAGAGGAGGCAAATCGGTAGAAACTGAAAGTGCTTTTGTAGTTTCCAAAGTTGGAGGAGGGGAAATGAGACGGGATTTCTTTTACGATGATAAAAACGTTCTGGCAATGGTTTCACAACTGCAAAAAAAAATGCTAAAAACGATGGTTTTGTAGACTCTATTTTTTTTATTTTTGGTACCAGGGATCGAACTTGGGTCCTTGCACTTGTGAGGCAGGCAGCAGAACCACGGAGTTAAATCCCCGGTCCGGGCTTTGTGGACTGTAAAAAGTAAATTTTATGTTGCATGAATCCGATCTCGATAAAGCAGTTATTTACAAAGTACTCATTCCAATGTGGTATTTACACACAGCGGAGTGCTACTCTGCCACAAAGAAGGATAAACTTGAGTTGTTGGTAGGGAAAGGGATGCGCTTTGAGGCCATAACCTTAAGTAAAATAAATCAGACGCACAAGTTAAATATCACATGGTTTCTCTTTTATGAGAAGCCCAAAATACAAATAAAGAGCAAAATAAAGGATAGGTAATAGGAAATAGGGAAACAGAGCTTCAGTCAAAGGGATGAGGAAAAGGGGAGGGAGGGAAGTGGGAGGCGAAAAGAACGAAGACGTCACGTACTGTGCCAACTCCACAGCAGGCATGTGAGCAGTGTGCACTTCCAACACATACCCACAAACATTGTTCAAATAAAATTCAAAACGTGCTTTCGTAGGAGAGCAATGAACTACAAATGAATGTTTGATAGAATAATATAAGCCATTCGGTTGTAACTTCAAAATATTGTCATACTATGTCAGATAATTACAGAACAGTCACAGCTCTACATTTTAAAAGTCATATCACTCTGGCTTCTTTCCTTTAAGTCTGGAAGAAAACAAAAATTGACTGTCGCTGTAGTTAGTCTGCTTTTCCTGAGCTGCCTTCAAATAGTATACAGTCGTTTTTACTTTATTGCTTACATCATTATAAAATTATTTTACAACTTCCTGCACACCGTCATGGCCGAGGCATGTCGGAGCTGTGGTTTTTGGGTGTGTGAAGGTCAGTTCCCCTCCCCGGCTCCGCCAGGCAAGCGCAGACCCAGCCAGCACAGTCTCCAGAGGTGCCACCTCCTTCTTGTCCGGTGTCCTGGGAAGGGCTTTCGAAACCCCTGCTGTCAAATCAAAGCCGAGGAGGCGTGGTCCCCCGATTTGTTTCTGTCCCGACCGTGTATTTCCTTCCCCTCTCCCTCAGACAGTGCCAGGGACAAGGCCATCCGATGCCCGTGGAAGCCCGAGCAGAATCCCCGTACACGGAGACGGTGACTGAGCGCCCACCCGGCCGCTGGGAAGAAATGCTCCTCCCCTGAGGGGCGCGCTGCCTGCTGAGAGGCCCAGAGCCTTTCTGATGGGACGGTGAACGTCTACATTCACTTTATGAACTGTATTTAGCAATAGCGATAACACATTATAGGACAGAAGGACAATCTGAATGCACGATCTTCTCTCAACAACCCCTAACAGTATAACTCATTGCTTGTTTTTTTCCTTCTTTTTTAGTTTTTTGAGACGGGGTCTTGCTATGTAGCCTTGAACTGACGGTGTAGTCCAGGCTGGCCTTAAACTCACAGCGATTCTCCTGCCTCAGCCTCCCAAGTGCAGAGATCACAGGCACATGCCAATAGGCCCGGCAGTATGACACATTTTCCAGATAGGAAAACTGTGGCGCCAGCAGATCGGCGACTCCCTGTTGGCCACACAGTCAGTGCTGGCGCAGGTGAGCGGACTCTGGCTCTCTGCCTGCAGATTTGATCTCAGCCATTCCCAGCCTTCTTCTGTGAGAATCATACTGAATGACCAGGAGGCCAGGGAAAGACATTCACCACACTTTAGGGTTAAATGAGTGCGAAAACTCCAGGGAACAACTTTAAAATTGTTCTCATTAAGTTTATTGGTACATTTTAGGTATAGAATACAGTTACCTTCATCACTGAGAGCTTGCACCATTACACGATGTATCTTGGGCCTTATTTTTTCCTCATTCCCCTGCCCTCCCTATTTACAAAGACTTTGTTTCCATTTTTTTCTTTTTCTTATATTTTTTTGCTGTCTCTTCCCCCTCCCACTTCCCCTACCTCTTTAGGCCTTTTCTTCCTACTTCACAATATCCATTATACATTTTGATCCTCATCTACACTCTGTTTCTCACTCCAGAAAGACAATTCAGCCTTTGTACGTGTGTCCCATTAATTTCACATAGGAGTATGGCCTCAGTGTGCACGCACTCAGCTGTAAATGTCCAGTGAGTAACTTCAGGAAGACTGGGTGCTGGGATGATTTTGTCCCCAGGTGGTTTCATCTGCCCAAGGGTCTGCAGGGAAGGAGAAAGAACACGGAGCATCACTCCTGTCCCGCTTCCGCCTAGGCCTCTCCACCCCAGGTCCTGTGGAGGACCAGGTACCAGCAGGAAAGCCATCTTGTTTGTGCATTTTTAGGACAGGGTCTCACTGTGTAGCCCAGGCTGTCCTCAAACTACTGGCAACCCTCCTAGTGCTGGGGTTTCAGGCCCGGCTGTATAGAACGGCAACCTCGGAGGGGAAGGGACTCTGAGCCTCACGTCAGCGTCCACGGGGCACGGGAAAGGCCTGTGTGCGCAGTGGAAGTGTGAACGTGGCCCCAGGCTGCACCCCAGATATGGCAGCCCCAGTCCACAGGCCCGGCTGGCCTCCCCAGTGTGGCTCCTGTACTGCCGATCTCTAAGCAAAGCCCAGGTGCTGTTTCCCAGACTTCTCTAATCCAACCTGTGCAGCTGCACAGGGCCTTCATGTAGAAGGACTTCAAGCTTGCTTTATTGCTCCTTTGTTGTCATCTTGAAAATCCCAATTATGTTTTAGCAGAGGGACCCACTTACCCCACTTCCGTCTCGGAACAGCTCTTGTGCACCCTGCAGCTGCCCTGTGCCTGCCTGGGGCTGTCACCCTTCCCAGCTGCTAGGCTTTAAAATGAAACCAGTCTCCACAGCCTTGTGTGTTTGGAAGGGGACTGGTGGGCAGTGTAGCCCTCTCACTGTTAGGAGGTGGCCCCATAGGAAAAGGCACAACCTGGAAGATCCTTCTCCCTTCCCAGCACCTCCTTCCCCTCTCTGCTTCCTGGCTGCCATGAGGTGAGCAGCTCCTCCGCCAGATCCTAACACCATGCTGCTTCTGCCTGGAAACAACCAACAACACAAGGACTGAAACTTTAAAAGAACGTGAGCCGGAATAAATCTCTCCTCCTGTAAGTTGTGAGTGTTGGGTATTTTTTTCCCAGCAGCAAGAAGAGTTACTAAGTCCACTCTTCACCCCACACTCCTCCCGTCTCACGTTTCTGGGAAGCAGAGAAGTCTGGCTTCCAATAGACTCTCAAGGATTGGTTCTTGAAACTTTTACATGATCTATTATTAGTTCCGTTTCCCCCATGAGGAGTCTTTGACTCATGACACCCCTGTGAAGTATAAAGATCATTACCTAGCTCTGCGGGTGACAGAGATTCACGACTTTGGCCAGAGCCCAAGGTAGGTAGGAACAGTTCTAGTCTAAGACCTTTGAGAGGCTGCACTATTGTCATGTTGTGTTGTGTTCTAGGAGAAGGGAGTAGATGATGGGAGGATGCAGATATTTTAACGAGACTTACTTATCCACCCCACTTTCGTTTTGGAACAGGTCCTGCCAACCCCAGAGTGTCACCTCAGAATGTACAGAACAGGTCACAGGTCGAGCCAAACAATACCTAAAGACTGCCCTTACAGGAAAATGATATAGTACTTTTCTAGCATCATAGGAGAGATAAGCAGCTGTCATCTTCCAGAAGCCTAGGGGTCCGGGCAGAGATGGTCATCTGCCCTGAATCCAGCTTAGGAAAGTATTGCCTGGTGAGAAAGCATGATTCTTACACCTGTGAGGGGCCCTTGAGATGCGAAGTCTGGATGTGGGTGCTGCCTTGGCAGGCGACCCCTCTAAAAGGTACAAGAGGGGTTTGCCACTGACATGCTGTTCTGCGATCCCTATTCTGCGGTTGGCTGGAGTAAGAGGGCAGCATTTCACATGTTGACGGAACAACCTGGAGAGTCCCAGAGTCAGGGACCCCGTGTGACAGGACTGCCCTCAAAAACCATTTAAGCAAGCAAGGAATGGAGTGAAATATTGAACGCACTGAGAGAATAAAACATCAACCTCAATTGTGTGTATCTTGCAAATGTGTTCTTCGAGGGGAAAAGAGATAAAGGTTTTCTCAGACAATGACAAATTTGTTGTCAATAAACCCATTTTGCAAGAACTTCTAAAAGTTCTTCACAGAGAAGGAAAATTGAAGATTAGAAACTTGCATCTACATCAAGGAAGAAAGGGCACTGGAGAAGGAACATATGAAGACAAAATAAAAGTTTTATTCTTAATTGAGCTGATGCATAATAATTCAAAATAATAACAGAGGCTGGGCATGGTGGCCCACACCTGTAATCCCAGCACCCAGGAAGGCGAGGCAGGGTGATCACCATGAGTTTGAGGCCAGCCTGAACTACACGGTGAGATTGTGTCTCAAAAAGCCAAAATAATAATAATAATAGTAATGCATTTCATTATGGAATGTGGATAAGTAAAGTAAATGACTGTGATATACATGATGAGAGAAAGGAATCATGATTAGCTGGTTATTTTAAGGTCCTTGCGCTACTTGGGAAGCAGAAAGTTATTCTTTGAAAGTTACTGGATTATTGTAAAGGTATACTGCAAACTCTTGGGCAACCCCTAAGAAAGAAAGTAAAATTGATATGCTAAAAGAAAGAAAAAAATAGATTCATATAAAATGTTCAATTAAAACCACAAAAAACAAGAGTAGTAAACAAAAATAGGACCAAAGAACAAGGACAATCAATAGAATACAGTAAGAAATATGGTAGAAATTAACCCAGCTACAGTAATAATCATTTCGAACATTAATCTTCCGAATGCACTAAATAAAAGACAGGGATTATCAGAGTGGATGAGAAAAAAAGGTACAAGTATATGTTGTCATAAGAAACGCATTTTAGGGGCCAGGGATTTAGCTCAGTGGACCTTCCAGCCTTACTTGCAAGCACAAGGACCCAGGTTCAACTCCCAGTACCAAAAAAAAAAAGAAAGAAAAAGAAAAAAAAAAAGAATTTCATTTTAAATATAAAGCCACATACAAGTTTAAATGAAGGAGTGAAAATAGCTATATTAATTTTGGATAGAGTAGACTTTAGAACAAGGAAAGTTATCGGGAATAAGAGGGTGCTGCATAGTAATATAGGTATCTGGTGGCTCAGGCCTGTAATCCTAGCATTCTGGAAGGCTGAGGCAGGAGGATTGCAAAGTTAGTCCACTCAGGGCAACTTAGCAAGATCCTTCTCAAAATTTTCTTTAAAAAATTGAAAAGATTTGGGGATGTAGCTTGGTCCAAAAGCCTTGGGTTCACCCTTCAGTACCAGGAAAGGGAAGGGGAGGGGAGGGGAGAGGAGGGAAGACAGGAAGGACTCAGCAAGCGTACTTCTAGTTCAAGGACACCATCAATCAGTGTGACACAGTAGACCTCTATGGATGACTTTATCCAGCAACAGCAGATTACACATTCTTCTCAAGGTCACAAGGAACATTCGCCAAGATAAACTATATTCTTGGCCATAGAGAACACCTTAAAAGATAAGTAATACAAGTAAAATAATACAGCATCTGCTTTCAGACCACAATGGAGTTAAACTAGAAATCAGTAACAGAAAGACTTACAGAAAATGTACAAATAAGTGGAAAGTAAACAGCACTTTGTTTTATGAGACAGGATCTCTCTAAGTTGATAAGGTGCCCAGTCTGGGCTCAAATTCACAAACCTCCTGCCTCAGCCTCCAGAGTATGGGCATTACTGGGGGGCATCACCACACCTAACTCCATAAAGAGCACAGCTCCAAAGGATACGGGGTCAAGGAAAACAAATCTCAAAAGATATTTTAAAATATTTTTAACATAATCCCAAGCAAAAACCCATGAAGCTATTTTTTGGGGTTTTTGTTTTGTTTTGTGTTGTGTTGTGTTGTTTGGTTTTGGTTTTGGTTTTGGTGTTTTGAGACAGAGTTTCACTATGTAGTTCAGACTGCCCTGGAACTCCAGGCTGGTCTCAAAACTCACAGCGATCCTCCTGCCTCAGCCTCCCGAGTGCTGGAATTACAGGCGTGCGCCACCACGCCTGGCCCCATGAAGCTATTTTGTTGACAGATATCAACAGATTGATTCTAAAGTTTCTGTGGAGAGGCAAAAGAGCCAGAATGACCAACTTAATACAGAAGGAACATGACGCTTCTCAACTGTAAGACTTTCTATAAAGCTACGGAAAGCAAATGGTGTGGCAGGTGGCTGTGGTGCCGCTCAGTAGCAGAACACTTGCTTAGCGTACACAAGACCCTGGACTGGATCCTTAGCAATGGGGGAAAAGCATGGAACTAGCAAAAGAAGAGAAAAATCTATTGGAGAACCCCAAAATAGACCCACATAAATATGGTCAGCTGACTTTGGACAAAGGAGCTACGTGTGTCCCATGGAAAAAGGGACAAACGGTCATTCACGTGAGACAAGGCGGCCTCCCGTGCACTACAGGTACGCACCTATGCAAGCAGCGACGGGGGTTTCAGGGCAGCAAAACCGCTCGATGTGACAGACGAACCCTAAGGCAATGCATGTGAAGACAAGCATGGGTACGTGTCATCATCCATGTCACCGAGACCCTAAGATGGACACTAGCAAGCGTGGACCCCAACATAAGACTCGGGGTGGCGGCAGCGTTTCCGTGTAGGGTGCACTGTGAGGGTG
The DNA here is from genome assembly GCF_012274545.1 of Fukomys damarensis. Lineage (NCBI taxonomy): Eukaryota > Metazoa > Chordata > Mammalia > Rodentia > Bathyergidae > Fukomys > Fukomys damarensis. Next base: position 45,117,587 of record NW_022900924.1, on the reverse strand, counting down.
AGCCACTGTCCAGAGGGGACTGGCGGCGGAGGAGGCAGAGCGTTAGTCCTGTACCTTCCTCTCTCGACTTTGCTAGGAACCTAAAACTGTGCTAACGTTGCTCTAGTTTCTTACAAAGACCGAATCTTGGCGATGTTCCGGATAGAAGCACTGTTTCCTATTTCTAAATACCGTTAGAACATCTAAGGGGCAGAGGAAGTGGCTAGAATGATCGCTGAATCATGTGGTAAGGGTAGATTTACCAGTATAATCAACAAAATCTACGCTGTGGTTAACTCTACAGAGCACATAACCCAGCTTCTTCAAAGCGATAATAAAGACAGTAAAAAATAGAGGGAGAAATGCATATATTAAATAGTCTTAAGGATGTATCAGCCACTTATTGTTGGATTTTCTGCTGTCCTAATTCAAATAAGACAGCTTATGTCTAAGATAACCTGGGAATATGGATGCTGAATAGTCAAAGGCATTAAAGCATCACTGAATTACTGTTTTAAAACCTTCAGGGTGCCCGCCATTAATCCGAGCTTTCAGGAGGCTGAGGCAGGAGGATCACCACAAGTGCAAGGCCAGCCTGGGCTGCACAGTGAGTTCAAGCCCAACCTGAACTGCACAGCAAGACCGTGTCTCAAAAAAAAATTTTTTTTAGGGACCTAAAAGTTTCATAGGTAGTGTTTTTTGGGGGAATCTTCATCTTGCAGAAATATCAAAGTAAACACAGATACACAAGATGTCTAGAATATGCTTTAGAATGATGGGGGAGACCAAAATTGGCCAGAATTTAGTAACTAATCATTGGTCATCACTGATAATAGGGATTTATGGAAAATTACTATAAGCTACATCGTACTCATACACAATTAAGGCCCGGGCTTCCGAACGAGTTCCATTTTGGGAGAGTGTTCATAGGTCAGATTTGTGCCTGAATCTGACAAAGAGGGTCGTAAACAGCTGTGATACCAATACTGCATGCTGCCATGTCTAGAACTGAAAGGGCTACAAAGGAGAAAGATCCAGTTGGGTCTGCTACAGACAACAAGAAGGTCCCCGGCGAAGGACGATGTCTGGTTAAGGTAAACACTTCCCCTCTCTGCCTCAGTCTTCTCATCTGTAAAACAGGGCCCACATCGTGGCACGCCCCCTTCAGAGCCGGTGTGTCACTCACTGACGGTGCTACGTAAAGTGCACACCCAGCCAACCCACGAGGCTCAGTGGCACGTGATGCTTGCCGCTATTAAGTGTATGAAGCAGAATGAAACCCTCCTTGAGGCGACGGAAATCAAATCTCTACAGGACCCGCAGCTCACAAAACGCCTCTGCAGACATCGCCTTGTTGGAACTTCACAATCACAACAGCTCCTGCTGATAAATAGTACTCTTTCCATTGGGCAGATAGGGAAACTGAGTCACAGTTCACAGAGCCAAGACACGTGAGTGGCCAGGCCTAGACTAGGCTCACATTTCTTGACCCCACCCCAGCGCACCCAGGCTGAGCTCTGGAGGGTGAGTCAGGGCTAAAATTAGATCCTCAGCTTCTTGTTCTGTTTTTTTGAGGCGATCTCGCTATAGAGTTCAGGCTGGCCTCAAATTCACAATGATCCTCCTGCCTCAGCCTCCTGAATGCTCTTGATTACAGGCGGGCACCACCAAACCAGGCGTGTCCACCTCTTCTGATCGGGTCCCCCTCCTGACAGCAAGTCATCGACAGCACCCCCTGATCCAGTCTCCTCCCAAAGCCACACCTAAGAGAGCTGGGGTGGGGGTGTGGGTACCCTGTGGTCTAAGCCACACCCCAAGGCTGCTGCTTCAAGCACTGCAGGACTCTCAGATCCCAGCCCAGGCTTCTCTGAAGCATTGGTCCTTCCCAGGAATTCAGGCCTGGGAGAATCCAGCCTCTCCGGATGCAAGTTACTGATAGTGACCAAAGCCACCATGTACTCACTGCTCCCCACAGTGTTAGCACAGTGGAGACTGCCTCCTCCAGAGTCTCTCATTCATAACACGCTGCCAAGTAGGTGTTTGTTTTTGTTTAAACGGCACAGTGTAGAAAACAGTCCTGAAAGGCGCCCTGCGCCCTCCCAGGCACTAATCCGGCCCCGGAAGTAGCCACCGTTTACAGACTTGTGTATCCTTCCGGGCGTCTGTCTGCAGTTAATCAGCACTTGTGCATCACACACACACACAAAACAGCTTGTTTCTGTGAAAATAGGATTGTACCTTATTAAGCAACCAGTCTTTCTTCACATACTCATCCATCTTCCCAAAGCCACTCACATAAATATGTGGGAGACAAGAAGGAAATCTGGTGTAAGCAAAAGGATTACCGACGTCTGCAAGACAAACGAGTGTTGTTTAGAGCCCTTCCTTCCGCAGTCCCAGCCTTGCAGCGGATTCCATAGCTCCGCGAGAGTCTGGGACAGATCACCCACAGCAACTCCTGGGGTGAGCTCTGTCCCCCGCCCGCGCCACACAAGCCCTAAAACTGTCCTGTGGATGCGGCTAAAACGCGCACGGCATCACCCCACCTCCAAGTCACCCGCGAAGCTGCCTGTGCTGTGAACCTGCCAGGTCCCGCCTCTGCCCTGCGGGTGGCGGGTGAGGTCACGCAGCCCCATCCGCCTGGCAAAAAGGGAGCCGCCGTGAGGAGGTGGCCCGGTGCCACAGACCCAGAGCCTCACTTCATTCCCTCACAGCTCGGAGCCGGAAGACCCCATGCAAGGATGGGCAGGGCCAGGCTGCGTCTCACAGCTCTTTCTCACCTCGTCCGGCTTCCCGACTTCCGTGTCTGCGGCCAGGAAATGCACCCTTGGCCTATGGGGTCACCCTCCAATCCCCTGCCAAGTGTCCTCACACCACGCCTCCCTGAGTGTCCCAATTCCCCTTTCAGGAGGACCCCGGTGGTACTGAATTAGGGCCATCTAATGGCCTCATCTTAACTTGGCCTCAGCCACAACTCTGTCTCCAAACAAGGTCCTTGGAGCTCGAGTGCTCCCAAAGCCTGTCCCAAGCACGCTGGCCTCGCCAGGGCTCTGTGGTCTGCCACGCTGGGAAAACCCATCACTGGTGGTGGCTGACATCCTGAAATAGCCTGCAAAGACCCCTGCAGACCTAAAGTTGGCATTTCCCAAAGCTATTTGGGCAGAGGTGGTATTTATAGTGTTCCACGGAACACACTTGAGGAACTCACATGACCAGAGCATAACCCTAAACCAGGGGGAGGCCCACATTTGTGTTTTGTTTTTAGTTTTTGTTTTGTTTTGTTTTTTTTGGTACCGGGGATTGAACTCAGGTCCTTGCTCTTGCAAGGCAGGCAGCAGAACCACTGAACTAAATCTCCAGCCCAGGTTTTGGTTTTTTGAGACAGGATTTCTCTACATAGCTCAGACTGGCCTTGAATTCACTATGTAACCCAGGCTCAAACTCACTGCAATCCTCCTGCCTCAGCTTCCCAAATGCTGGGATCACAGGTGTGCACCACCAAGCCCAGCTTAGATTTGGTATTTTGACCTAGCCATTTACTGAACATGTGACATTGAATGACTGATTTTCCTCTCTGAATTTCAGTTTCCTGATCGTACAAGGCGAGTGAAAATGCCTAACAAATGACTTATAATAAATTCCTTGCTATAACAAATGCCAGAGTACAATGGCTTAGAAACCACAGGACTGAAGTTCATGTCTTGCTCAGGACTGCTGAGGCATAGCTCTCTGGCCAGCCTCCATCCAGGCATCCAGACAGCCAGGGTGAAGGGTGCTCTGTCATTTTAGACTGGTGGCTTCCAAGGTGCAGTGGGGTCATCCCAGGCAGAAGGGTGTGCAGAAGGCATCCCAGTGACTCCTACGGGCCATGCTGGCAACACCGCCCTGGCTTCTGCTCTTGCTGCCTGGGCCAGAACCAAGGCCTCGGGCTGGCAATGTGCAGGAGCAGCTGTCTCCCAGCAGCAGACTCCTGAGGAGATGGAAGGGGCCCTGGCAGTCCTCCGGTGCCACACAGTCCTTCTGGTCCTGGGGTTACGTGAGGCTCCTGCCCTACCTAGAGTTCTTATGATTACACACAACTAAACAAACTGCAACCACAGAAACTTGAGCTGGGCCCTGGCACTCACAGACACTGAGACCCCTGCACCTCTGGCTCCCAAGGCATCCTGGTGGCCACGTCTGCCGGGTGGCCAGGAAAAGGGAGAAAATTCCTCAGGGTGTCTGGGGATACAGGGGGACAGGAAGAGCCCCATGAATACAGCTCCCCCACAAAGGCCAGATGCTGGACGAGGCCAGGGCCTCCTCCCCTCTGGCCTCCCAAGCTACCTGGCCACAAAGCACAGGTGAGAACCAGCCTAAGACCTCTTAGGAAGCTCTGGACTCCCTGACTCCTACTCATTGGTCTACAAGGGTCCAAAAGGGACCATAGGGTGAGTCCCCCTGCCCGCCCTCAAAGAATGCATGTAAAGCTAGATGTAGTGGTGCACACCTGTAATCCCAGCACACAGGAGGCTGAGGCAGGAGGATCCTCGTGAGTTCAGAGTCAGCCTGGGCTACATAGTTCTACAAACCAAGATCCCATCTTAAGAAACTAAAAACTAGTAATAATAATAATAAAAGTTTTTAAAACTAAAGAATCCATGCATTCTTTCCATCCGTCCACATCAGTCACTGTGACTACTGTATCTCTAATCACAGCCCCACCTCCTCAACATGAGCTCCTTCCAACAAATGTCAATGCCAGCCTCTTGGCCCATCTCTGCATGAAAACGAGCATCTACCCACAGGTCCTTACAATGCCAGTCCCAACCGCTGTCTTGCTCCATTTTCCCTCGGAGCCAGGTCTTCCTGGCGTTGAGGATGTCGGGACTGCACAATACCGGGGAGACTCATGCTGCTCTAGAACCTTTGCTCCCAGAATACCCATATAAAACTCAGACGCTAGAGGGCCTTGCTGATGCTACACGTCTCGGGGCACAAGTCCCCCGCCTGGCAGAGAGGAAGTGCCGCTGTGCGGTGACAGTGGTGGTTTCTTCTTGGGGCAGCACAACCTGCGGGCCTCAGTGTTGGCTGCAGCTTCAGTGCAGCCCAGATTATTTACTGCTTTTGATTCCTGTGCAGCTCCCCGCATAAATTGAAATGTGACATTATTACACCCGCCAACAGCCTGCTGGCGACCTTTGGCACGCTCCCTCCACCCCACCCCACCCCCGTGGCGGCCGCTCTTCAGCATAATTTGATGGTTTGAGGCGCAGGGAGCGTAGGAAGAGAAGGGTGGGGGCCGGGAAGGCAGAGTCCAAATTAGAAACAGATTTAAGGAGCATCTGCAGGGAATTAGGCAGCGGGCCAGGAGCACTCGCTGGCAGCGTGCACCGGCCCTCCTGGGGGACGTCAGCTCCTCCTCGGTCTCCGCCGCGGATGTTTCCTGGCCAGAGCGCAGCTGGGTCTGCACAGTCGAAGCCCAAGCCAAGACATCTGACAAGGGGTGAATGCCCGGCACACGCACGTGCCTCCACCAAGCCACACGTCACACAATGGGGCTGCGGACACACCCAGCTCAGCTCCCTCCACACACCACACGCACCGGCAAAACCACCTCCAACCCTGAGCCCGGAGACACAGGTGTGCCCGAGTAAACTGGGACCGACAGGCTCACACACGTGCACACTCAGGCTCTGGCTTGATTCCACCAACAGAGAATTCCACAGCAGGTTTCTCTCCCTCTTTGCTCTTTCGACAGGGCTGGCCTCCAACTATGGCCATTCTCCTGCCTTGTCCCCCCCCCCAGTGCTGGGATTATGGGCATGCACAACCATGCCAGGATTCCCGAGCAGATTTCTCCCACCGCACCCCCACGCCCCACCACGCCCCAGGACAGGCGGCGGCCTTGGATTAGCCCTTCACCCTCTCCCAGCCTCTGTGCTCTTAAGCATAAATCATGCCTAGCACAGTTCATGGAGGGAGGGTCAGGAAGCAGTGCGGCTTTATTTATGTGAGAAACGGCAAGCAGGAAGGCGGCAGTGATAGATAGGGAAGCTGATAAGACGTTCACATCCTCTGGAGGGGACATAAAGTACCTCAAGGGCTTGATTCATACCTTGATAGGGAGGGTGAAAGGTGCCAGTGGCCGAGAAAGATGCTGGCTTCCTGTCCCCGCCTATCTGTGGCGGGAGGGCACCTGCAGGCGGCCCCAGCGTGCACTGCCCGGCTCTGTGCTGCAGGACAGAGAAGGCTTCCCAGTGCCCGCCCTCCCTGCACCCCTGCTCCCTCTGCTCCTGCAGTGCTGCGGCTGCCTCCCCCTGGGGAAAACATGGGCTCTGGGGTACGGTGGGGAGGTGGCCCGGATGTATCGGGTGCAGTCCCTACCCAGGGGTGAGGGACGGTTCTGCACGGAGCACCCTGGGGACCCATTCAGGACAGACCAGAGAGGCCAGCAGCCCCTAGAGGTCAAAGGACTGCAACCAATCAGCACGGCCCCAAGTGGCCTGGCTTGGGGAAGACTGGGACGAGGAGACACCTGCACTTCGTGACAATCAGGACATTGGGCGTCTCAGAGGGACCAGAACCTGGATCCAAACAGCCTGGCGTTAAGGGGAGGCTCTGTCAAGGGGCACAGGAGCGTGGGAAGGGGTGAGGCACAAAATCAGGACTGTCTACACCTCCATTTGGTCAACAAAGATTTAAAGAAGCTCTACTGTGTGCTGAGTGCTGGGAACACAGTGATTCCTCAGCCACAGACCCCACTTCCCAGAACTCATGAGGAGAATCCGTATGCAGGGCACCAGCGTCCCGTCTGATTCAGACAGGAGCTTCTGGAAGAGGCGACAGAACCCAGGACGCATGGGCAGCGGTGCGGACTTCAGGATGACCGGCAGGGAGAGAGGAGGGAGGGAACGGTCAGGCCCTCACTCTCAGATCCATCAGCTTATCCATCTTATCCATCAGATAACATCACCAGCAACCCTGTGGCAGATCCCAGGCCGGGTGCTGGCACCGTGAACCAGGAAGAGCGGGCTGTGCGGACAGAACTGGGGCTGTCTCCCGGCGGGGGTGCATTGCTTTGCTGGTCTGCAGACCGACGGGACAGGGCAGGGTGGGAGCCGAAGGCCGTCAGGACTGGACACGGGGAGCTGCTCCAGGAAGGCAATAGAAACGGGGCGGCCACAGCCCAGAAGAGCAGGGCGTGGGACAGACAGCCAGCTCGAGAGGGGAACAGAAGTACTCACAGCAAAGCTGCAGACGCTGGGATTGAGGTAGCAGCTCTAGTGCCAACCCCTCCCACCAGGGGACCCAAGGGGCCTGGGATCACCGCAGCCCCCGCCGCAGGACAGCCCCACAGTGGGTCTGTCCCCCCCCGAGCCCCGCGGCTCTCTCCACAGAACTGGCCGCACAGGGCGTGCTCAGTGGGTTTGGGAACAGCCCTGTGAGAACACGGCCCTCCTCCGGCTCTCAGGATGGAGACCCCCTGGGTAGACAGCCCCACGGACAGCAATCTCCCTTATCTTGTTTCCCATGGTTTTTCACCCACACTCAACTGTGCCCCAGAAACACAAAGTGGAAAATTCCAGAACTAAACAATGCACAAGTTTTAAATTTCATGTCATCCAATGAAATGTTGCGCTCCAGGCCCAAACGGGAATTACACCTTGCCCAGCGTATCCACACAGCGTCCCCTGCCCACCCGTCAGTCCCTTACCACGATGACTGCTGCAGCTGGCAGGACTCCCGGGAGAGCCGCCCGTGTTTCACTTAGTAATGACCTGAGGCACCAGATGGCAATCAGCCAGGCCCAAGGGACACTGGGAAATGCTGCGAGTAACCTCTCACATAATCATGAAAAGAAGAGCAACTACACGCAGATATTTTGTGAGAAAAAGAGACCGCAGTCATGCAACTTTATAGTACAGTACACTGTTATAATTGTTCTATTTCATTCTCACTTAGCGCTGTTAATCTCTTACTGTGCCTAGGTTAGAGACGAAACTTTATTGAAGGTATGATCAAACTCCATATGGTGAAAGTCTGCAGTCTTTATAAAATTACTGCAGTAAAAGACACACTGCCACTAGCCCCTCAAAATCCTCCCTCTTGTTTTGAACACGAGGCAGCTCTGGAATCCTCTTTCCTGAGTGTCTATGAGGTGTGATAAAAACCACAGTGACTGCTGCTGCCGAGCGCAATCCAACAGAAAGGCAGGCTCCTAAAAACACTGAAGTGCGTCCTCCTCCACCTTACTCACCAGATCTGGCACTGTGCTTTCCAGCTCTCCCGCAAAGTCAGAATGACCATGAAAGGTCAGTGCTTTAAATCAGTTCAGGGCACTGAGGCAGCCACAACAGTGCACCTGAAGACACTCACAAAAGAGGACTCCAGAAGTGCTTCAGAAAGTGGCAAAGACAGTGGGATAAGTGTGTTCCAAGCAAGGGAGATTATTCTGAGAGGGATTCATGAGAATGTCTTTTACTGTAATAAACTTTAAAAATTTTAAACTATATTTTTCAATCATACCTTGTACATATGTCAAGGAAAAAAAAATATATATATAGGCTTGGCACTATCCTCAGTGTCAGCACCACTGGGGAGCCTGGAATAAGGGGTCTCTGTACTTACTACTCCTTGAGAAGGCCCCTCTCCACACCAACCATGACCCTTCTGGATCTTAGGTCTAAGACTTACGCTCACCCTCTGAAACCCCAGACCATCTCCCCACAACCAGATTCCTGAACACACTGCCACTGTGATAAAGTCCAGGCTAACTGCTTAAAATAAATATGCCAGTAGCTCACGCCGGGCTGAAGTTTAGGGCCCGGAATAAATGAGAACAGCCAGCCTGAGGTGGGGAGAAAACATACTCAATGCCAAAGCCCATCCCCTCTCCCACCCAGAAGGGGCCTCATCCAAATATGAAACTTTTGGGGGTTTACACCCAGCCTGAAGCAACTTTGTGACTTAGTGAGGCTCTCTCAAAATAAAAGATAAAAAATGGCCGGGCATGGGCCCACGCCTCACTGCCACTGTGATAAAGTCCAGGCTAACTGCTTAAAATAAATATGCCAGTAGCTCACGCCGGGCTGAAGTTTAGGGCCCGGAATAAATGAGAACAGCCAGCCTGAGGTGGGGAGAAAACATACTCAATGCCAAAGCCCATCCCCTCTCCCACCCAGAAGGGGCCTCATCCAAATATGAAACTTTTGGGGGTTTACACCCAGCCTGAAGCAACTTTGTGACTTAGTGAGGCTCTCTCAAAATAAAAGATAAAAAATGGCCGGGCATGGTGGCGCACGCCTGTAATCCCAGCACTCAGGAGGCTGAGGCAGGAGGATCGCTGTGAGTTCCAGACCAGCCTGGGCTACACAGTGAGTTCCAGGTCAGTCTCAACTACATACTACTATAAAAAAAACAAAAAACAAAACAAAAAGATAAAAAATGGACTAAGGATATAGCTCAATGTGAAGGCCCCAGGTTCAATCCCAAGTACTGAACAATAACAAAAAAGTAAGCAATAAAGTAAATGGAGAAAATCTGAAAGGAATAAATCATAAAACTCTCTCCCTATCTCTGCTGGGCTCACGACAGCTCCACGGGAACTTGAGTTTGTCACAATGATAAAAAGTACAAGGGTCACCAAGCAAGTAAGAACCAGACTCCAGCCGCACTCAGCTGTGAGCGGGGCCTGAAGACAGAGCCAGCTGCAGGACAAGTGTGGCTGGTGAGGTCCTGGCTGATGCCAGGGGCCAGGAAGGGGCGGGGCGGGGCGGAGGAGTACTGTGCCCTGCACTGCTGGACTCGGCACCTGGCCATACCAGGTGCCAGGCACGAGCTGCATCCGGGGACCTCGGGACCAGGGAGGCGCCAGGCAGGGCCTGCAAGCCCCCACCTGCACCCAGTCTGGCAAGCAAGGAAGCTGTCCCTTCCAGGAAGCTGTTGCCTGACGGGGTCATGTACCTGGGGAGTGTCCCTGGCTGCGGACACGTCTCATCCTGTGTGAGCCCAGGCCAGGCTTGACTTGCTCCCGACCTCTGAGGAGCAGCCGGAGGGAACACGGTGCCCCGGCAGGTCCTCCACCTTCATCTCTGTCCTGTCCCCACCCCTGCTGCCTGCCGGTATTGTTGGGTAGGACAAAGCTCCGGCTTCTCCTCCCTCGAGAACGCTATATTTACAATGGTCGTGGCCAGCTGGTGTGCTGTGACCGCTGAGTATCCACAGTTTTCCTGTTTCAGAAGAATCCTATAATAGGGGACCGCAGCCATCCGCATCCCCCACAGGGAGACATCAGCCCTGCACCCCTTGCGGTGCCACGTCACCTACTCCGGACTCAGCACTTGGACCCACAGGAGCCCAAAGCCAGGGAGCCTGCTGAGCCTTGGAGGAAGGAAGGCCCAGAGGAGAGGCGGCCGGTGTCCTCGGGTGGCACCAGCATGTGTGAGAGCCGCTCCTGTGGTCAGCTTTCTAGGGCCCAACTGTGGGGAGCTGGGCTGTGTGCACACTGGCCATCACATGCCAGAGGGGCCTCCCTGAGAAAGTCCCCTCTCCTCTGGCACAGGGTCCACACCAGCTATGAGGCACAGCACTCCAGTTTTAATAGTCTTCCTTTCTTGTTTTTATTATTTATTAGTTTGGTTTCTTGAGATGGGGGTCTTGCTGTGTAGCCCAGGCTGGCCTTGAATTTGCAGAGATCCTCCTGCCTCAGCCTCCCAACTGCTAAGATCACAGACATGCACCACCACACCCTCAGCAAGCTTTAATATATTCTTTCTGATAAAGAATAAGAAACACAGGTGACAGCAAGACGATAAGAGGTCCAGAATTATCAGACAAAGTGTCACTACTGTCTACTACTGTCCTGCTCTGGTTGGGCCTTAAGTGTCCCCAAAGGCATGCATGCTAAAGGCTGGGCCCCAGGAGAGGGGTGCTACCAGGAGGTGGAGAAGCTTTGAGAGGTCTCTGGGATACTGGGGGTATACCTCCAAAAGGACAGCAAACTCGGCCCCTCCTCTGCCTTCTCCTCCCCAGCCCTAATAGGAGTGGCTTTATAAGCTGGTTATCTCAGATTTTGCATAGTGACAGGAAGCTCACACACAGTTCTCCAAAAGTAGCCCCAGGCCCACTGTGGGCTCCAAACTCCACACAATCCTCTAAGACAGAGACCAACCAGGAGGAAAAGGCTCTTCAGCTCCTGCTGTTGCCAGGAGCAACTGTTTCCATGGCGACATCAAAGCACAGCTCTGAGGCCACTGGGTGTGGAGTGTGGCCAGGAAGCCCAGAGATGCAGAGTCAGACAGACTGGGTCCTCCTAGCCTGATCTTGTTGCAGAGGAGGACCCTGTGCAGAGACTCTTGGGTCCCCACAGGGACGGCAGGACACTGAGTGACTCGTTTTTTGTTTTGTTTTGTTTCTGAAGTGTTGGGGATTGAACCTAGGGCCTCATATGTGCTAAGCAAGTGGTCTACATCCCAGCCCCTGGCTGGCAGTCAAGGTTCTTCCTGCTTCTGATTCTCTGTAACCTTGAATTCTGCAGAGGCTATGATTTCCTTGGGATCCTCCCTACTTAGCTTCCCTCTTCTCTGACTCCTGCATTAAAATTTTACAAGTTTATGAATGTGGTACGTCTATACCCTGAAGTACTATGCAGCCTTAAAAAGGAAGGGCATACAGACACATACAACAGCATACTGCCCCATCTGCGTAGCCTGCGGCCTCGCTGGTATGTAACGACCACGTGACTGAATGAAGGAGTATGAGGGGGTTTCTGATACCGGGAAAGCCACGTCAGCCCAGCACCTTCTCTTACACTTTCATAGGATGAGAAGCCATTTTGACCTCATCTGAACCCACACCTAATCTTAATAAGCACAGTATTAAAAAGCCCTGTTCCTGCTTTATGCCATAGAAAGTTTGCTTAAATATTAAGCTACCCCCAGTAAATCTAACCGCACTTAAGAGCATTTGATACTCATTTTAATGCTGTGGATTATTTTCCAATGCCAGAATCCATTCATCTGTATGTTCAGCAAGTTGAGGTTTCAATATTTTAGGTTTCTAAAGCCAACCACACTCTCCCAGTACTTTCTGAGAAACAGTTCAAGCCCTGAAATTCAACCCAGCAAGGTTTCTCCCTCGCAGCCTGGACAGGAGGAGGCAAACATCCCAAGAGTATTTTATAGAATAGAGACGATCTAATTTTCCTTCCTAAGAGAGGAATTCCATTCTCCACCCACCACACGTCACTGCTCTGAAAGGGGACAGGAATTATGCAATGGGGAAGTTGTACAATGGCAGATTTTAAGCAAAAACAAATGCTTTTTTCTTATTTTTAAGAAAAACATTTCACTGTAACTCAGCTTTTGAGCCCTGGTGACCTCTGAGAAGAATTATACCTTTATACATCGCTTCCCTAAAGAAAAGGAGAAATAGCACATGCTTGTGATCCCAGAACCTGGGAGGCTGAGGAGGAGGAGGCTGAGGCAGGAGGAGGCAGAACCTGGGAGGCTGAGGCACCATGAGTTCAAAGCCACTAGGCTACACAGCAAGCTCCTGTCTCCAAAAAAACAAAGAAAAGAAAAACAAAAACAAACTCATCTCAGCAAAAAGAAGGCCAGTTGGATTAATTAGCTTCAGTATGGAAGAGGCAGGACAACTCTGACCACCTCGGAGTGACACGGCCTGGTGTCACAGACATGGAGTGGGCAGGAGGGGAGACTGTCCTGGGCCAGGTGGAGGCCTAGAATGACCAGCCCTTGGTGCCTGCCCTTAGGACAGTTGACAGTCACGACTGTCACCAGGAGCACCAGGAGTGCCCGCTGGGACCCCATCCCCTGGGCCCTGCAGCCGGAGCCATCTTCCTTCCAGATTCCCTGGGCTGAGCACTTTGGAGCTGTGAGAGGCCAACAATCAGCTGAGGGCTGTGCTGGTATGAGTGGGATTCTGAAGAGCGATCTAGCCAAGTGCTTCCCTATTCACCACGTCCCCATCCTGCTGGCCTGCCTTCAGGAGTGCTAAAGCAGCGGTCAACAAACTACAACGGAGGGCCGATACTGGCCCCCTGCCTGTTGTTGTGAATAAAGTTTTATCAGAACACAGCTGTGTCCATTTGTCTACATGTTGCCTATGGCTATTTTGGTGCCACCGTGGCAAAGCTGAGCAGGTGCCCCACAAAGCCTAAGATATTTACTACGCATCCCGGGCTGGGAAAACATTGCCAACCCCTGCCTGGTGTCAAAACCAGAAACCGTGGCTACAATAAAATCCAGATCATTCGAAAGGACAAATAAAGAGCAATGAGGCTGCTGAGAAGAGGACAGAGCCAGCGAGGGCTCCCAGAGAGGGGCTCTGACAAACCCACAGGAGGCCAGCCCAGGAGGGTACGGCAGACACGCACACACCTCGAAGGAAGTCCTCATCCTCCTCCCAGTCACTGCCTTCCCAACCTCAGCCATCTCTTGGGGGCCATCAGATTTCGGGATGCAAATGTGAAGGCAGAAAAATATCTGGAAGGCCTGGGGAAAGTTTACAGGCTCTGCAATACTTGGGGTTGTCTGTGGCTGTTGTCTGGGCACCCAGATTGCCTTAAAGGTCATCACGGGTAAGCCAGGTATGGTGGAGCACACCTGTGATTTCAGCACTCTGGGAGGCTGAGGCAGGAGGATCATGAGTTCACACCCAGCCTGGGAAGCTTAGTGACTTAGCAAGACCTTGTCTTAAACAACAACAATAATAATAAAAGGGACTGGAGATGTAGCTCAGTGCAAAAGCTCTGGGCTCAATCCCCAGTACTGCAAAAAGAAAAGATAATCATGCATATAATTTAAAGACAAGAATGACCAACACTGCATGTAAGAAAGCCGTTGTCCCTGGGTGAGCCTTCTTGTTTTTGCGGTGAGTTAGGCAAGAGCTCCCCTTGAGAGGAGCCGCCCTTCCAGCAGGGACAGTGGACAGCCACCCCCCAGGGCTTCGTAGAAGACACACCCGGTCGGTAGCCACGGCAAGGGGGTTGGGACGCAGCCTCATCCAGCTGCCCGCAGGACTCCCCACAGGAAGCAGCTCCCTGTGGCCTGGCTGCTCACACCCCGGAACTGCAGCCCCAGCCTTGGGGAGCCACGGTTCTCCTGCAGGCAGCCTCAGCACCTGGCCTCCCTCGGCCCCCCCGGGCTAAACCCTCAGACGCAGGCGAAACCAGAGCCCTCAGCTGGCCCGCACCACTTCCTGTCCAAGTGTTTGTGGCCGGGCTTCCTGCTGTGCAAGGACAGCCCGCAGCCCGGCCACATCCCCGAGGTGGCTCCCAGGCCGGGCTACCAAACAGGGCCAGCTGGCACCCACAGCCACTGCGCTCCATGCAGCTGTCTGGGGATGTGACATTCACAGAGACGCGGGGGTTGGGCCACCAGAGCTAGAAAGGGGATCCCTATGGGAAGGGAGGAGGCTGTGAATCAGACAGAAGCCAGGAGCTCAGGCTTATCCTGGGCAGGCAGCCAGAGCACACCTCACCTGCATCCCACACCCAGCACACAGACCCCCCCCCAGCCCACCTCCCTCAGTGCCTGCGAACCTCACCCCATTTCCTCATCAGTGCTGTCCCCCACCCCCACCCCGCCCTGAGATGCCCAGGGGCAGTGGGAACACAGCCCAGGCCCCTGCCGAGAGCCCACACTCGCTCCCATCTCTCAGTCTTCAGGAATGTGGCTTCCTAGAAAACCAGCACCCTTTCCCAAGTGTGGACTGTGGAGAGACCACTGCTGGGCAGACTGCGTCATCTCTCTGTTTCCAGGGCAACATAGGAAACAGGCAGGACTTACTCTAGGTAGCCTCAGGGAACAAGAACAGGAAGGACAGGAAGAGAGAGCCTAAGTAAGGGACAACGGCTGTCCTAAAAGTAGTGAGGCTCCCATTGTTAGAATTATTCAACAGAGAGGGTACCTGGGCCATCAGCATCTGAAGTGCTGGGTGGCAGACTGGGCAGCATGGTCCCTGGCGAGGTCAGTGCCAAACAGCCAGAGGGAAAGGAGGAAGGGAGAGGAGGGAAGGAGGAAGAGGGAAGGGGAGGGCCCTTCCTGTCCACAGTGCCCAGAGCAGTGCAGCTGCGGCTCCATCCTTCCTGCCGCCCCCCGGCTCTTTGGGACCGGCACGAGGGTCTCAGCAAAACCCTGGTGTGCAGTGAGCACGGGGGCCCCCGATCTTCTGAGACACATACAGGACTCCGAGGTTCCTACAAAACTGACCTTCCCGGTCCTTCAGAGGGAGGGGGTGACCATCCCGGTAGGCCGACAGAAGGCTGGGGTATCTTCAGGGGACTGTGCTTTCTCCTCGGGACACAGCACCCGGTCTCATAACATTGAGGAGGAGAGGGTTAGTTTGCTCACAACTTCAGCCCGTGGTCAGCTGACTCCGAGGCCAGAATAGCATAACAGAAGGGTCTGGTGGAGCAGAGCTGCTTGGCTCAGGAGGGCCAGGAAACAGGACCAGGAAGCAGAGCTGGAGAGCAGTGCCAGGGAGGGAGAGGCGAGGGAGCACAGACCCCAGGCCACGCCTTCACCACCCACCAGACTAGAAGTTGGCTCCACTCAGCCCCTCTGCTGTCTTCTGACCCACGGCTTCTCCCCTGGAAGCCAAATCTGCTGGCGGCTGTCAGAAGAACAGGGCAGAAGCCAGTTTCTCTGCCTCTCACTCCCTTTATGCCAGGGAACATTCCCAGGTCCCAGGTCTCACTGGGTTCTGGAAAGAAACAGCCCGGCCTGGTAGAGATCTGTGATCTAAGCAGTCTGGGAGGCTGAGGCAGGAGGATGGCAAGTTCCAGCTCAGCTTGGGGAACTCACTGTTTCCAAATAAAAATGGACTGGAAAAACCACGTAATCCCCAGGGAAGGACTGAAGGAAGGAAGGGAGGGAGGAAGGGCAGGCAGGTTGCCTCCCACAGGCTCTTCCTTTCCTTCCAGCACCTGTACAACCAGCTGTCCTCGGCCCAGGCTTCTGAGTGGGTCCCACATTCTGCCTTTGGGTCAGTGTGGTTTGTTTATCCAGGCCCTGGAGCGGTCACACTGATGGTGGAGGGCACGGTTCTCTCCTGGCCAGCTTCACGAGGGCCAGAGAGCAGGCAGACGGAGGAAGACCAGGTCTGTGTCTGGCTGTGTGAGGAGGCCACTGAGCCAGGGACCTGGAGTCCCCCCACCCTCCCCAACAGGCCCCTTCTCCCGTCTCTCCCGCCAGCCCTGGCACCCTTCAAGGCCGTGACACAGTCAGTGCCGCTGGGGGACGTGAGCCAGCAGAGGAAGCGCCGGTTGTGGGGGTACAGTGGGAAAGATCAGGCCCACACTCATCCCCCACCCCCAGGTGGCTTGCTCCTAGGCCAAGGCGTCCACTGTGGGATCCCGTACGGGGAGAGAAACAGCCAGAAAAAGCCAGTGGGCTCCACTCTGCACATCTATACAGGGTCATCAAAATATTCGGTGAATGCTTACTTTCTAGAGTATTACAGTAAAAGACTCTGCCGTGAGTCCCCTCAGAGTAAGTACTACCCTTGTTTCCAACAGGTTCAGTCCTTCGTTCTTGACACTTTCTGAAGCAGCTCTGCAAGTCCCTGTCCTGAGTGTGCTCACAAGATGTGATCAAAAACACAGTGACTGCCGCCGCCGGGTGTCACCCAACAGAGGCAGCTCATAGAAACACACGCCTCGTCCCACACCCCCTTACCCACCGGACCTGGCACCGTGTGATTTCCGGCTCTTCCCCACAGTCAAAATCACCACGAAAGCTCAGAAGTGTCCTGAATCAATGCAGACACTGAGGCAGCCACAACAGAGCGATGAACGACCCTCAGGAAAGAGGACTCCAGAGCTGCTGCAGAAGGCGGTGAGAACGTGGGGTGAGTGTGTTCAAAGTGAGGGGGGAGGTTTTGAGGGGGATTGGCGGTACTGTGTCTTTTTCTGCAATAAGCTTTTTAATTTAAACACTGTTTCTTGTATCAGACTGCATATATTGGGGACCTGCCAGGATCTCGGCCTTATGCAGAGATGAGGAAACGGTGGCCCCTGCTTTCCAGGAAAAATAGGAACTTGGAGTGTAGAATGAACCAGCCCTGTCTGGGTTTGAATGCAGACTTCAACCACAAGTGTTTATATAACCTTGGGCAAGTGACTCCACTCCTGGGTCTGGGTTTTCTCATCTGTGAAATAGGCATATAGCCGAATTCTTGAATAATTTTACCAGTACATAACAAACACTCTTCAATGTGTACTGACTTGTTTTTGAGACAGGGTCTTGCTATGTAATCCAGGCTGCCCTTGAACTCCAAGCAATTTTCCTGCCTCAGCCTCCCTAGTGCTGGGATTACAGGGCTGCGTCTGTATTTTAAAAAATAAATCCAGAATCCCTGCACGCCGTATAGAAGCTTCTGGAGGTGGAAAAGCATTTTCAAGACTGCAAGCCACTTGCTAAGGCCTTTGACTCTGGCGCAGGACAAACCCGCCCTCCGGGCGTCCCGGGTCCCCAGCCCCTGCCGGATGCCCGCCCGTCCCGGCTGGGCGAGTTTCCGGACCGGTCACTCAGCT
>NW_022900924.1:45060590-45099839 GCF_012274545.1 Fukomys damarensis | reverse complement strand
TGCAGGTGAGAGAACTGCGTCTGTCTCTGGCCACGAGGCTATGATAGAGTGGGACTGGAAACTAAAACCAGGTCTTTTCCTTGTTTGCTTTTAGGTTTTTAAGAGCACCATGCTCAGAACTGCTGGCCCATCGCCCTCCCCCCCACCCACCCGCGCCCTCCCTGCACCCAGCGCGGGCCGTCATGAGGACAGACTGCTGTCCCGTACTCCACACACACACACGCTAGTACCCAAACGCGGGGCAGCCCGACCCGAGGCTGGGACTATGGCCATCACTCTGCCCTCTTAGATCACACCTGCAGGTGAGCGAGGGGCCCAGCACTGTGGGTGCTGCAAGCTCCCCCGCCGCCAGCTGCCCTCCCTGCACCCAGCGCGGGCCGTCATGAGGACAGACTGCTGTCCCGTACTCCACACACACACACGCTAGTACCCAAACGCGGGGCAGCCCGACCCGAGGCTGGGACTATGGCCATCACTCTGCCCTCTTAGATCACACCTGCAGGTGAGCGAGGGGCCCAGCACTGTGGGTGCTGCAAGCTCCCCCGCCGCCAGCTCCCCACCCACACAGCCACACAGCTCAGTGGCTCAGGGCATTGGGGCGGGGCTGCAGCCCTGCCCACAAAACCGCAGAAGCCTGCAGGCCCCGGTGTCACCCCTGCCCTGGCAGGGGCCCTTGGAGAGAGGCCACTTGGGAGCTCCTCTCTCCCGGGAAGGGAAGGCGACCCCTGCCCTCTTCCTCCCCAAAAACAAAGTCCTTCCTTTGAGCTCTCAGACACAGGAGCCAAACACAGCCACACACAGCCCTAGGGGACCTGGGTCCTGGGGACAGGCCCCCGGGGACCCGGCCTGAGGACTGGCTTGGAAGCCTTCCCAGGTCTCAGAGGAGGAGGAAGGCCTGCTGCCTGCCACCCACAGCCCGGATCCTGTCATGGGACAGAGCTGGCCCCACTCAAGGGCAGAACAGGCAGACAGTGAGCTGTTTTCTGGGAAGGCCGCCAGTCCTTGTGCCCTCGGGCTTCCGGGCACAGAGGAGGGTGGCCAGCCGAGCGGCCACCACCGCCCTCAGTCCCCTCCAGAGCCAGGCTGGGTGGGCACACCCTGCTCCGGTCTCCGTGCCAGGGAACAGCAGCAGAAGGATCACAGATGCTCCTTTCCTCGCCCACTGCCTTGTGCAGGGAGGAAGCCGAGACCCAGGGCTCAGCACTGCAATGGCTGCACAGGAGAGCCAGCACTGCCAGGCTCCTGGCCCCTGCTGTGTGGGCGCCCTGGGCCTAAAACGCTGGGCTCTAATTCCTGGGTCATGTTGCTCTCTACTCGTGAGACACAGATGTCACACACAGCCTCAGTCTCCCCCTGGCCCTGCTTGTCGAGAAGCCTCAGCATGTAAGATGAGTGTGACACGAAGGGCACAGTGCTCATATGAGGGCTGCTGCTTTGGATGACAGGATTAGGAGGGAGGGGGAGAGGAGCTGCTGGACACAGATGTGGGCGGTCCTGGGCCCTGAGGGGCACACAGCCCACGCCGGGACAGAGCCCCGTGATGCACCTGAAGGAGCCTGGAGTGCCCTCCGTTTCCTCACTGGGTAGGACCAGCAGCTTCTTAGAGGACACCAGGGGAGCCATATTTCCAAGAAACTCAAAGCTGGGGCAGGGTGGTGACAGGGTGATAGCCGGGTCCAGGCAGCTGCTGTTGAGGGGACTCCTGAAGGATGGCGTGGAGAGGGACATTTACAGAAGGCGTCTCCCACACATTACCCCAGCTGGGTGTCACCAGAACCGGAAGTGCGATGCACTATGATAGCTCCGTTCCCACATCACCTGTTACCCCTGAAAAGTGTGTCTCTCTCCCCTCACTAGACAAATGGGGCCCTCAGAGGCACCACACGCACACTGCCATGAAGCATGTGGCCTTCAAAGTGCCAGGATCAACAAGCGCATGCATGAAAAGAACCCAGCCTGCAATGTGACCGGCCTGGCAGGGCTAGGTGGTCCCCGGCTGCCTCTCACGAGTTTGGTGTGAGTCATTCACCCTCCAAAACCCACCCTGCAGGCACCGGCATTCAGAGGGGAAGGAAGGTGTGGGGGTGGCTGCTGGTGACTCTCAGGGCCGGGACCCGTGGCTTCTGTACAGCCTCTGTCCATCAGCCAGAGCCCGGCCAGCAGATGGCCAGCTGCAGACCAGCTGTTGGTGTGAAGAAAACCAGCAACCAAGAGTCATGACGGTGGAAAGCCTGTCTTCAGCTTAAGAGGGGGCCCGGCCCAGACCCCCAGGAAAGCGCAGCTCCACGCAGGAGGGAGCTGGATCCCTTCAGGCAGATGAAGAGTGACAGGCCGGCTTAGGGTTTATCTTGTTTGTGTCGGTCCCGCCGTGGACAGGAGTGGGACTGGCCAGCTATGCTGCGGGTGGTCGGACGTCACCCGGGAATGAAGCAGAGGACAGAGAGGGACAGGGAGGAAGGCGTCCCGCACACCAGTCTCCTCCCACACGCTCTGCTCCACACCAAATGCGGGCTGTGTGCGCTGCCCCCACCGGCCTGCTCTTCCTGTTGTTTGCAGCTGGTTCCTGGGTCACCCTGGGGTCCCCCGGGATGCCTGCCCTGCCCGTGGGCACTGTGTCCTGACCCAGCATTACTTCTTTCTCTGCAGTGCCTGATGATTACACTTCCTGTGGGAGTTGGTCTTTGGACACGACGCATCTGAACTCCCCTCTCTCCCACCCTCATCCTCCTGCCTCTCCGTCCCCTCCCCGTCTGAGAAAGATCTACCTCCCTATTTCCTGTTACCTGCCTTTTATTTTGCTCTTGATTTATAATTTGGGTTTCTCATATAAGAGAAACCATGCACTATTTAAGCTCGCGTGTCTGACTTATTTCACTTAATCTTGTGGTCTCAGGGTGCATCCACTGACTCAAGTTTCTCCTTCTTCATGACAGAGTAGTGTCCCACCATGTGTAAATGCCACACTTTGTCCATTCTTCTGCTGATGGACACAGAGGCCACTTCCAAGATTTGGCTCTTATGAGTGGCGCTGCCGTAAACCCAGGCGGGCTTGGATCACTGCAGCATGGCGTCCTTAACTCTTTCAGGGAGATGCGTAGAAGGGGAACTGCTGGGTGGGACGGAACTTCCCCTTTGGGTTTTCTGAGGACTCTCCACGCTGCTTTCCGTGGTGGTTGCCGTTCACGTTCTCCTAACGGACGTCTTCCTGTTCTTTCACAGACATGTTTCATTTGGCTCCTCCTTAAATAAGGGGAACACGGACTCCCGTGGGGACACAGCCAGGGTGACGGTGACAGAGAGGATCACACTTTCTGTTGGGAACAGCCCGGTTGGCGGGGAGGGTGGCCATTCGCAGGGGTGCTGTTGAACCCGACCTTTGGAGGGACACAGGGCTCTCCCGGCCACCCGAGGCCACCCTGCTTGCTTTAGGGCACTTCCGGGCCCTGGCGAGCACACAGGGTTTCCCAGCGCACATGCTTCTCTCCCGCTCTCCTCTCCCCTCCTCTCCGCTTTTCCCATCCCCAGCTTCTGTCATCTTCTGCTTGGGGCAAAGTGTTTCTCACCTCTGCACACTGGGACCGACTCTAAGGGGACGGCCTGGAAATTTCTTGCAAGCAGGGGGCTGTTTAAAGAGAACAAATGCTGTGGATGTTTTACCCCAAGCGGCCTCCCTGAATTCCGGTTTATTACACCCAGGCAGCTTGTGCCAGACAGTCCATGAGTCAGGGGCTCCCAGGCCACTGGTAAGAGGTCATTTGGATTTAGCAGACGTTTTCTCAAGCGATCGCTGAGTGCTCTGTGCTGGGAGCCGCATGGCCACAGCAGGCCTCACATGGACAAGGCTCAAAGATGGCTATTCCGACCCGGTTGATCATCCAGGAGAAGCCGGTGTGAGAGGGTGCCGGGTACCAAAGGGCAGGCAAGGAGGCTGGGTTTTAGAGGCGAGCAGTGTGGGTCAGGACAGGGGGGTTGGCAGGGCACCAGCGGACAGGGCACCCCACACACACACCGAGGCTCAGGCTCCCAGAACCCCCCACTGCCCTCCTTGTCCTTGACCTGAACCCCAGAGTCTCCACCTTGACTGGAGCAATGAGACCGCACCAGAAACGTACCCCTGGTCGGACCCCAGGCAGCCATGGACACGGCCCTCGGACGCAGGAAGGCGCAGCGGATTGTGCCAGACTTTCGGTACTTTCCTTGGAGAAAATGTACCCGCTGGTCAGTCACCTGATCGACACACCTTTGGTCCCTCGGTATGTGAGCGGGCCTGGCCTCGCCTGACTGGGTGACAGGAACTAGGGCTGTCAGCACAGGGCTGGAGCCAGTCCAGGCTCTCCTCTCAGCCGTGCTCTCCCCTCCTGGGCCTGGTCCCCCATCTGTGCAAGGCGGGCATCGGTACCTGTTGTCTCTGACCTGTCCTCTCCAGGACACTCGAGCCCTCCCTGTCCCCGCAGCAGGCCTCTCCTGCAGCCACTCGTCCCTTTACACTGCAGGGAAGGCAGTGAAGGTCGGTCCCACTGCCTGCCGCTTCCTACCTGAGCTTGCAAGGCCCAAGCAAGGCTCTGGTAGTCGCCAGGAGGGGTTGATGTCAGCCACTGGGCAGAGCTTGCACCTCCTCTCCTCCCGCACCTCCTCTCCTCCCTGGGGCTTGCACAGCTTTTGGAACCTTCTGACTCAGCAGTATTTCCGCTGCCCGGGTCCCCACCACCTGCTGCACCCTGAGGCAGGTGCCCAAGGCTTGATGGGCTGCTGCAGTGGGGACTGAGGGCCAGGGAGGCAGGACAGCTGGGATTGTGGCTGGAGGACAGCAGAGAAAGGCAGGAAATAGTGACAGGAAAGAAGACACCTGGCCGGAGAAATAAGGGCTGGGGCCAAGAAAAATGGGCCGGCTCTGAAAGGGGTAGGGGGAGCGAGAGGCACCCTCCAGGCCCTCCTCTAGGACCCAGCTCCTCCCCAGCCACCCGAGGGGTCTGTTCCCAACCCCTTCTCCTCCATCCCTTGGAGCAGGGGAGGGGACCTGCCAGGCTTCAGCAGGACAGGGACAGGAAAAGCCAGGGCCTTGTACCCCCAGGGAGAGGCGGGCCTGCAGGGCACAGGGCACTGGCCCCGGGAAGCCCTTGGCCCCGGGCCTGGGGGGTTGGCGGCACCTCCTCCTGGCTCCGCCAACTCCCTTGGAAGCAGACCTCTGCTACTCACTTCTTTCCTTCAGTTGGCAGATGACGAGTCAGCACTGTTGGCTCCAATCCCTTTTTTTTTTTTTTTCTAACCTTTTCTCTCCATTTTTTTCCCTACTGCTTAAAAAAATTAAAGCTTTTGCAAGCAAAGGTATGGGTCTCTGAATTTTCCGCCACTTCTTTTGGAAAATAAGGGTGCCCACAGTACACCGTGATGGCCCCTGTGTCTACACAGACGCTCAGTTCTACACCACACTTCACGGTGTGGGAAAGTCTCTGCCAAACCCCAGGCTACAGACAGGGCAAGTGGCATCACACAGATGGTCACGTAGGAACCCAGGGGGCCCAGAACCCAGGCACCCGGATTCTATCAAAGAAGCCCTGGGAGCAGGTGTCTTGGGGCCCCTCACACCCGTCTCCCTGCATCCCAACTCCCCCTTGGCCCTGGGTGGCTCCCAGAAGCCTCATGGGGCACAGAGAGGGGAATTTCCTGGGCCTCTAGTGGCTACTGGGGTCATGTGTCAGGGTTAGGGTGCCGTGGAAGTCAGGTGAGACTTCAGCTGAGGAGAAACAACAGCTGTAGCCCCAGGACCGGAAATCCCAGAGCCCAGGAAGCCTCAGCCGGCATCACATCACTCAGGGAGCAAGCAGGGTTCTCTCGGGTAGGCCGCTGGGGCAACGCCTCAAGATAATGAGAGCACCCTCAACCCCACAGCAAAGCCATAAAGCCGGGAGCTGGCTGTTCTCGCTCGCAGCCCCACCTCATCGGGGGCAGGCTGTGTGGGAGTAAGGAGGTGCAACAGTAGACAGATGTCCACAGAGATGTCACCCTGGGTTGCCTGAGCCCCCGCTCCCCACCCCAGACTGAGCTCAGCCGTCTTCATCCTCTGCTTCCAGGGGGAGGCACCAAGCAGGTCACTCTCTGTGGAGCCAGGGGGTGCTGAGAGACCCTATCTGCAGCAAATACCCAAGCCCCAGAGCTGGAGAGGACTCCCCAGACAGCCTCAGACCTCTTACCCTACAGCAGGGACAGCTGAGGCCCTGGACGCGACCAGCGACACGTCGATCACCAGAGAAGAGTGAGGGACCCTGTCAGGTGGGCCTGGAGCAGCGAGCGGGGAGCCCTGGAGGTGGCCCCATCGGTGGAGCAGGAGGATGCAGCACGAGGCCCAGCCCCCAGCACCTCCCTCAGTGTCCCTGCCCCCAGGGTTCAAGCTGTGCCCTCCCCTGTGTGACCGAGGCTGAGGACATAGGCTCGGAGAAACGCAGGTAGCTTTGACTGCCCCCAGAATTTTCCAAAAACCAGTCCCCTTGAGCATTTTTGTTTTGATTTGGTTTAGTTTGTTTTTTTTAAGGCAGGGTCTCGCTAAGTAGCCCAGGCCGGCCTCAAACGTTCGGTGATCCTCTGGCCTCAGCCTCCAGTGCAGACGTTACAGGCATGTGCTGCCCATCAGGCATTTCTTAAAATTTAAATTTCTTAAAAGCTCTAAATTATGAACAAGGGGAGCACAGTGGAGGCATGGTTTTCAATTTCACAGGTAGCAGCATTCCCTGGAAAGGTCATAAAAATGAAGATGGCAGCCCCCATTGGCTTCTGGAGGACCAGGTGAAGGTGTGGCCGCCTGCAATACAACAGCCCTGCCGTAACTCCGGGGTGGACCAGGCCTGGATGCCACATGCAGAGACTCACTACCTCCCCTCGGCAACGCTGTGCGGCATCCGGGGCCCTGCCGGCCAGCTCCACAGACCGAGGGCACAGAACGGCCGGAGGTGGACACCCGGGAGCTGTGATGCTCCAGGCCCCAGGGCGCAGTTGGGTTTCCAGTGGGAGTCAGCCCAGAGGGCAGGGTCAGAGCCAAGGGGTCAGAGAGATGGGGTTCTCGCCTTCCCAGCCACAGCCCAGGGGCCGGGGGGATTCTCCAGCGAGGCAGGCGCCAGGTAGCTGCACTCATAAGGGAGACGTGGAAATAGGACATCAGGTTCCTTTCTTTCCAGAAAATTCGATTCAATCAGAGTGAAACAAACAGGGGCAGACTGCATTTCCTTCACACAGCCATTTCTGGGTGCTAAGTGCTGTGTGGATTTCAAAAGTCCTATGAGTGGGTAGATGTTTCTGCAGCAGCCAGGACACAGTCCTGGGCAAAGGGGTGGATGGGGACCGTCACCATCTCTAGCAGCCCTTATGTGGCCGTCCGTCCCTCCCGCCCTGTGTCATCACGGATCCTAGCTGTGTCTACACCGCCAGGAACACAGGCCTGAGCTCACCGGCAGCCAAAGGTTTCCCAAGTCCAGTTCTTCTTGCTTATTCGGGGGGTGGGAGGGAGAAGTCTGGGGTAGTAGAAAGAACGCCAGACAAGAAGTCACATGTGTGAGTTAATTTCAGGAACTGACTTGAAACTTCCAAGGAGTGACTTGTCCTTTGTGGAGTTGGGGAAGTGACCTCGGAGCCTCCAACTACACAGTTGGAGAGTGTATTAGTTATCTCCTGACATGTAACAAATTAGCCCCCAAATGTAGCTGCTGAAAGCGGCAACCATTTGTGATCTCCTAGCTTCTTTGGTCAGGAATCTGGCAGGGTTCAGCCCAGTGGCTCTGGCACTAGGTGACCTCCCTGGCTACCATCAGCCCAAGGCTAAGCTGGAGGAAGAACCACTCCCAGGATCATGCATGTGGCTGTCCGTAGGCTGGGAAGCTCCCTTGTGGGGTTGCTGATGGCCTCAGTTTCTCAGGGAAAGGACCTCTCCATCCTCAGCCTCCCGACGTGGCTGCTGGCTTTCCCAGAGCAAGCAATTTCCGAGAGAGGGGGAGAGAGGAAGGCAGAGAGAGAGAGAGAGAGAGAGAGACAGAGAACTCAAGACACAAGTTACTGCCCTCCTCCAAGCCAGGGCTGGGTGCGACACCCCACCGTTTCTCCCATATTCCAGTCTCTGGTGGGCCAGTCACCAAGCCCAGTCCACACCAGGAAAAGGGTAACGAAGAGCCCTCTCTGTGGAGAGAGAGTAGAATCAAAGACAGTGTGGACAGAGCTTTAGACTCCACGCCGTAAGTTAAATCCGAGGGTCACTGAAGGTCCTCGTCTGTGACCATGGCTCTCCTGCACCTCAGAACACTGGGCACGGTGGACACAACAGGGTCAGGGGAAGGATTTCTCCAGGTTGGCAGTGTTCTCGCCTCGGCAGAGAGGGGCTAGAGAATGAGGGGTGAAGCTAGGGAAGTCAAAGTCAGGAGAAACTGAGAACAGGGATCTGTACATCCGGGAGTCAGCTCCTGACCGGGCAAGGTGTGACATCCAGCCACCTCCATGGCTCCGGGCCTGGTGCTGGATGTGGAACGTTCCCCAGCAGGGACCGGATGCTAGGAACCCACCCCTCCCCAAAGAAAGGGAGAGGACAGGTGTGAGGACGTGGGGAGAAACTGGAAGGACCGCACACGGAAGGGACAGGTCACTTAGAGCCCAGTACTCTCAAGAGACCTGGTGGAGGCAGGTATCAGGCAGCCCTGGGTTGCCATGCAAATTGGCAACAAATTTGTCTGCAAATTGGCCACAAGAAGGGAGTTTGTACCATAGAGCTGTGAAAATTCAGGGCGATAATCTATGTAAGGCTCTTAAACTGTCTAATGCATAACTAGTAGCAATAAAAAATAATACTAGAATCACAAAAGACATTAATGTCCCTCCGGTTCAACTATATACCTGGCCCAGAAATCCCTTCCAATTTATGATCACAGATGACTGAAGGTCCGCAGGTCACTACCTTAATTATTTTGAGGGCTGGGGAGCTCACTACCTACCGTGGCAGCCTAGGACAACAGGGCCAACCTAAGATGGACAGCTCTGTTCCCTTTGTGTCCCAACAGTAAAGGACAGTGCTGAACTTCAGATGGCCCTGACATGGGAAAGGAGAAACAGAAGTGTATTCTCCTGTCCGGTCAGAGGTAAAGTCTCCTCGGTGACTCCCAAAACGTTTCACTTATTCCCACTTGCATTTTATTCCATTGTAGAGCCAAACTGTAAAGGAAGCATTTGCCCTAAAAACCCCCATGGTTTAAGAAGCTAGGTAGGAAGGTGCTCGCCCGGAAGTCTCAGATAATCCAGACTCAGGGTGAGGGGGGGGGTGGGTGTGAGGCTCGCGGATTTTAGGGTGCGGTGCATGTGGGTTTATACCTGGAAGAGGCAGGTGTTTGCCTCTGGGCACGTGGATGAGTGCATGTGTGTGAGCAGGGGTTTTGTGCTCGTGTGTAAGGATGCGGTGTGTGGGTGTCCTGAGAGTTTCTTTCCCTGAGTACCTGAGGTTTCTTTCCCTAAGCCCTTGGGGACCCAGTCCAACAGAATACAGAGCATAAACTCAAGAAACAAAACCACAGCGGCGCTTCCTGGACCCGCGGTGCGGTGTGAGGCCCGCCAGAACTCCAAGGGCAGAGAGATACCTGGGCTCCAAGTCCCGCAGGAAGACGGGGTGAGCGCCTTCTCCACCCCAAACTTCCAGGTTTAAGTCGGCCTTACAAGCAAACATCTGCCACTGTCCCACTCTCCCGTCCTGCATGGAAGGTGAAGATCAGAACCAGGAATCTTTGTGTTTTCATTAGGTATTTTAGCAAACGCGGTGAGCACATTCAGATTCGATTTCCCTGTTTTGTACACACATAAGCCTGCACTAAGAGGATTACTTCTCCCGGGGCCGGCTCCCTCCGAAAGGCTCTGGTCAAAAGGGACCCATGTTCGACAGCGTTTTCTCTAATTCCTCTGGCTTTTCTTCCTTGAGTCTGAGTCGGGGCAGACGTCTAACCTGCTCGGAAACCCACCCGCCTGGCAGAGCCGGGATAAAGATGGCCTGCTCACTAATGACGCCAAGCGCCAACGTTAGCGCCTGGTTCAGCAGCAGCCCAAAGGAAAGGGAAGGCCGACCCTCCGTGCCCCGCAGAAAAATGTAGCCTTTTCGCCTCTGCGCCTGTGAATGGCTTTTCGAGGGTTTTCATTAGGCCCTGGGCCCGCTGGTGCAGAAAGCCCGCAGATGTTGACGCTTTTTTCAATCCCTGGGTTAAGATGTCTTCCATAAGCTTTCACTCCTCATTTGTTACTTCTTTATCATCCCAGGGGTTTTGCCGCCTCCCTCCTGTCAGTCCTCTGAAGAGAGCAGCGGTAGCTGAGCCCGTCATTATCTCGGCCCTTTTCTCTGGCCTCCCGAGGCAGACCGGGCCTCGAGCCCATTGTGGGGAACAGCAGGTAGCTGAGGCAGGCCGGGTCACGCTGCAGACCCTTTTGTGTCGCTGTCCCCTCCTCCCCGTGGCTGGGCTCCGGGTGTGTAAAAGGTCAGGGACAGCCAAGCCTCCATACCTGAGCTTTTGTTTGGGGCTGGAGGCCACTGATTGCAGCAGCAATCTCCTCTCCAGCCTCTGCACAGCTGTCGGCCTCCCCCTCCCCTTGGGCTCAGGGATGGCGACACACAGGGCATCGGTTCCCATGGTCTGTACCCTGAGGCTGGCTGAGGTGAATTCAGATGCAACTCTGGAGACTTGAGAAGTTGAGGAAAAGTGTTTTGCAATAAAGACCCAGGGGTCTCACTAATTTTTAGAATCCTCTGCCCCCTCTCACAGCCTCTGTCGCCCGTCAAATGGTGCTGACACACCCTCACCTGCCCACGTCAGTGTTTTGGGTTGTTCCATGGATTCAATGAGGTGACAGAGATACCATTTTGCAAACCACCAGATCTAAATTTTCCCCATCACTAGCTATGTGGAACTTAACTTGAAGAAAAGTATGATGCAGATTCAATTTTCTGAGAATACAGGGGAGAAACACAGGCAGATTTAAGGACTTTGAGGCTTGCGACTCCAAGCCCTGTACAAGCTTGATGCCCTATGGCTAAGAAATGGAAATATTGAAACAAGACAGGCTCTGAGGATGGCAAATTCCCTAAAACTTGATGTTAGGCCCCTTAGAAAAGACAGCTCTTGGAAGCCAGCTGGGATAGCTGATATGTGCACTTCGGTAGAGAAAAATCAAAAGAGCCCAAGGTGCTCACTGACCACTTGCTTCACTGAGTCAGTCACAATATGGCGGCTGGAAGAGCCAACAGGAACCCAAGCTGCCTCACAGAAAAGAAGGGGCTAAAAGAAAAAATGGGCTCCTCTGTGTGGCCCTGGAGGTCAGACTTAAAACTGAAGAGTAAAAGCTAAACTGAAAATATTTGAAGCATATCACAGGAAAATATCCCCAAGTTCAGAATTGTCTAAAATGGGATTATTAGTAACTACTTTGAGAAACTGTGCTGTAATAAACTGGAAAATTCAAAAGAAATGGATAAATTCCTAGATGAACTAAGAAAGCTGAACCAAGAAGGTAAAAACAATTTTTAAGTAAGCCAATATCTCAGTCAGTGAAAATGAAGAATTAAAAAAGAAAAAAAAAATCTATCCAGAAAACCTGATGGATTCACTGCCAAATTCTATAAGAACTTTAGAGAAGACGTAACACCAACACTTCTCAAACTCTTCAATGAAATAGAAAGGGATGCAGCACTCCCAAAGTCATACCTGGAAGCAAGTATTACCCTGGTTCCAAAACCAGAAAAGACCCAAACAAAAAAAGAGAAATGCAGACCATCATATGGTCTCCTTTATATGAAAAAATGTAATAGGAAAGAGGAGAGAGATAAAAGATAAAGGAAAAAAAGTAATTACATTGTAACTTTGCTTCTATTGCCTCTCTCCGGTTTCACTTTCAAATGGAGTGAGAGCTCTCACAAAGCAGCCCATCCTGTTTTATTTTCTAAACAAAAAACTTTATTAAACCAAAAAGTTCTACCACTGAGGGTACTCAAGCAGCACAGGATGAGGAGGGGAAGGTCCAGTCCCTGAGCATCTATTTAGGGCCTACTCTGTGTCAGGACCAAAAAGTCATTTCTAATCCTAAAATTACTCTATTCTTTGATTTTGTAAACTTTTATTTTCTAGTCATTAAGTTAAACTCAACTTCCTTTTCTGATGACAGTGAGCAACACTGTACTCGGTTAACAAAAGCAGGTAGAATACGATGGAGAGTCTGGGCTCTGGAGAATGAGTTCCTGTGTTTGCAGCTTTGAGCGGAGGCCAGAGGCAGCTGGCAGAGCATGCTGAGTAGGAAGTGGGGAAAAACCGATGAGGAAAAATTATTTTCAGGCCTGGGAACCAATGAAACCATGGAAAAAAGGCATCAAGGGAAAGAGTGAGATAGAGAAAAGGTCCCCAAATCCCATCTGTCCACAGCTCTGTCCAAATCCTGAGCCATAAATGCAAAAAGCAGACTCAAAGCAGCTCAGCTATTGGAGAAAGATCTGATTATTAGCCTTTGCTGCCTAAGAAACAGAGGTTTCAATTTGGAGCCAACCAAGATAATTGCCTGATAAAAGAAACAGCACTCATGGGATAAAAAGCAAAATCCAGAATCTATAAAATTTTACATTCATAATGTTCAAAAATACAGCCCAAAATTGTTTAACATACAGAGAACCAGAAAAATACAATGCATTCTCAAATCAAAAGAACATTAGCTGAGACAACAAAAGATGATCCAGATGGGCCAGGCAAATTTAGCTCAGTGGTTCCATCGCCTGCCTCACAAGCACAGGACCCAAGTTCAATCCCTGGTACCCCACCCCCACAAAAAAGATGATCCAGATGATGTAACTGGCAGGCAAAGAATTTCTAGCATGCATTCTAAGTGTATTACATGAAGAAGAAAATATGCTTATAGTGAATGGATAGAAAATCTCATCAAAGAAGAAATAAAAGCAGAAATTCTACAATTGAAAAATATCAGAAAAAATTTTAAACATCATTGTATGAAAAAGGGGGGGGCAGGGATTTAGCTCAGTGGTTTGGTGGCCTGCCTTGCAAGTGCAAGGACCTGAGTTCAATCCCCGGTACAAAAACAAAAACATCATTGTATAGATTTAACAACAGAATGGAGATGATAGAAAGAGAACTTATATATAAATAAATTACCAATGTAAAGAATAAGGTAAAAATATAACTTGTAAGGGTTTTGATAAATATAAATGTTGCCTCAGAAAAGGGGAATGTAGACAATGGAGTAGAAAAAAAAAAAACAACTTGAAAAAGTAGCTAGGCATGGTGGCACATTCCTGTAATCCCAGCACTTGGGAGGCTGAGACAGGAGGATTGCCATGAGTTCAAGGCCATCCTGGACTATACAGTGAGTTCAAGCCCAGCCTGAACTACATAGCAAAAGCCTGTCTCAAAAACAGCAAAAACAAAACAAAACAAAAACACAAGAAAAAAGAAAATTTTTCTCAAAAACAATGAAGGACATAAATTCACAGATTCAAGATATTTAATAAACAACAAACCAGAAAGCATCATAGATGAGAAAATGAACTGAGCAAATTTGTTTCCAATAGACTTGCATTATAG
Organism: Fukomys damarensis; assembly: GCF_012274545.1. NCBI lineage: Eukaryota > Metazoa > Chordata > Mammalia > Rodentia > Bathyergidae > Fukomys > Fukomys damarensis. The sequence continues at coordinate 45,086,253 of NW_022900924.1, read as the reverse complement.
ACTATGCTACAGAAGTTTTCTAAACTGAAGCTAAATGTTACCTTTCAGAGCTTGAATCCTCAGAGTCTTAGAAATATAAATATTTAGATCTATGCAAAACTATTTTTCCTCTTAATTTCTTTAAAATATGTATGAAAACAAACACTTTATCATGCCTCACATGGTTTATAATGCATATCAATGTAATACAGATAATATAATATGTAAGGCATGAGGAATGGAAGAGTGAATGAAATTATAGAGTTGAAAATTTTGTCATTTTTATATAAAATAGTAACTGTGAGCAGATTATGAAGATTTAAGGATATGTATACATATCTTTATTAGAGCAGCCATGGGGAAAAATTCAGAGGTATAGCTAAAAGTCAATGTGTAAATTAAAATTGAATTCCACAAGTTGTCTGACAAAAATATAGAAAAAGAAGAACTGGGAAAATAAATTGTAGGGACAAATAGAAAGCAAATTATAAAAATAGTAGGCCCAAGTCAATCATGTTAAAAATGACTAACATTTAAGGGACTAAACACACAGAATTGAACAGATGAATAAAAATAAAGACAAGGACAAATTATTGTTGTTGCTATTGTTGGTGGTGTTTTATATAGATAGATAGAGAGATAAGGTATAAGTAGGTGGTAAAAAAAATTTGCCAGACAAACAATAACATTAAGAAATTTTGAGAAGTTAAATTAATATATATATTATCATAAAATAGATATAAAATCAAAAGCTAAAGAAAAAAAGCCATTTCATATTGATGAAAGAATTAATTCAATAGGATGACATAACAATCATAAATATAGATGTACCTAACAACAGAGACTCAAAATATGTGTGATCAAAATTAACAGTTAAAAGGAGAAACAAATCCATGATCATAGTCAGAGATTCTCAGGAAGATAGAACAATTAAATAAATATTATTGGCAAAGACACATTTGAACAAGTTTAACCACTTTGACCTAATTGATACTTGTAAGATATTTACAGTAATGGCAAGAATACATATTCTTTTCAAGTGTACATGATCTATTCAGGAATTGTGACATCCTAAAACCTTCATAAATCTTATAAGCTAGAAAAAGAAAAGAACTGAACCCAGGTTAACTTTAATGAAAAAATAATAACAAATCAATAAAATACAAAATGAAAAATCAATGAAACAAAAATGGGCTTTCTGAAAAGATCAGTAAAATAGTAAACTCCAGCCACACTGATCAAGAAAGTACAAGATACAAAGTATTAGTATCAGAAATAAAAGAACATTAATATAGCTCCTCCAAAAGCTAATAGGGTTTTTTATTAATAACTTCATATCAATGTACTTATAACTTAGGTTAAGAGGGTAAATCCATTATAAGATAATAAGTACCAAAACTGACTCAAAAAGAAATTTTAAAATTTGAATTGTCTCATGTCTATTAAAGAAATTAAACTTATGAATAAAATGTTTCCATTAGAAAATGTCAGGCCTAGATGGCCTTGTTGGTATATTCTACCAATTATGTAAAGAAGAAATGTTATTCTACATAAAATTTTTGGTGAAAATAGAGGAAGACAGAATACTTCTCAACTCATTTTAAGAGACTAGTATTACCTGATACCAGAACAAGAGATCAAAAGAAAACTGAAGACCAAAATTCTTCGTGAATATAGACACAAAGATTGGGATTTTCAAAACTAATATCTAACTATATATTTAAAAAAATAATATATCATGACCATGTGGACGAATCAAGAAATGCAAGATTATAATTCACTATATCAATAAATTTAAGATGAAAAACATAATCATATCAAGAGATACAGAAAAAGAATTAGACGAAATTTATATATTTTTTAAAAGTCCTCCCAAATATAGAATAAAGGTGAGCCTCCCCAACTTGAAAAATCACACACATATATATATGGTGATAAGAGACTCAATATTTTGGGGGGTGGGGTACCAGGGATCAAACTTAGAGCCTTGCACCTACAAGGCAGGTGAAGGGACCACTGAGCTAAATCCCCAACTCAAGACTGAATTCTTTTTCCCCAGGATCAAGACCAATTTAAGGCCCACTCTCACTACTGCTATTCAATACAGTACTGGAAATATAACCATAATGTTGTAGCCAGGGCTTGTAAAGGAATACATTTAATACAGGACACACAATTTACAGAATTATTTTATAATATGGATCCAAAAAGCCAAATGCAGAGAAGTGCGAGAGATCTGTCCACACACTAGAGACCAGAAGAATCCAGCCAAGGGCCTGGATCCCATAGCAATGTCCCATACAAGTCCAGCTAAAGGTCTAGAGCCCCAAGGCAATGTCCCCCATGAGTCCGGCCAGAGGCCTGGAGCCCAAGGCAATGTCTCATACAAATCCATATCCAGGATCTGCATGGAAGAGGCCCACAGGCCAGTGGCGGAAGTCACAAAGCCTGCACCAGTAGGGTTAAGGATCTGTGCCACCAGGCTGCGGGATCTGCACTGGACTCAGGAAGCAATGCTCAAGGAGAAGATCATCATCGCTTCCCTGATGAGCACACATAGTAATAAGACCAGAAAAGGAAATGAAAGATACATGATTGAAAAAAAAGTAATAAAACTATTTGAAAATGACATGACTATACATTACAAAATTCCAAGAGATGAGCCAGGGATTTAGCTCAGTGGTTTCGCCACCTGCCTCACAAGCACAAGGACCTGAGTTCAAGCTCTGGTACCAAGAAAAAAAAAATTCCAAGAGATACTAAAAATAAAAAATTTCAAAAGCTGTATAAGTAATAAAGTGAGTTCAACAAGGCCTTAGAATAAACAGACAAAAATCAACCACATTTTTTGGGGGGTACCAGGGATCAAACTCTTTGTGCTTGCGAGGCAGGCAGCAATACAACTGAGCTAAATCCCTGGCCCTCAATCACATTTGTACATACTAGTAATAAACACAGGATACCAAAATTTTAACATAGTACCATTTATATTCACTCAACAAATGAAATACTGAGGTGTAAATCTAACAAAAAATGAGTAAGACATGTTGAAAGTTTCAACATGCTAACGAAAAATCAAAGAAAAATCTAAGCATGTGGTTGACATATCATATATTCATGGATAGGAAGCCTCACAAAATAATGATGTCAATTTTCCTCATATTGATATACAGATATAACACGATTTCTTCCAATATCACAGTAAGATTATTTTTTGTAGATGTAGACAAGCTTTTTATAAATTTACAAGGAAAAGCAAAAGAAGTGGGACAACGAAAATAATTTTGTAATAAATTATTTTAAATAAAATAATTTTAAGGTAAAACAATTTATGTGATTTTAAGGCTTCCTACATAGCTTTGGTAATTGAGTAAGCAAAGGGGATAGATCAAAAGATCAATAGAACAGAAAAGAGACCAAGAAGTAGCCCTCACCCAAGTGTGCCAGCTCTGGCTTTACAAAGATATGAAAGCAATTCAATGGAGAAAGATCATCCTTCAAACCAATGCTGCTGAAGCAACATCTGGGGCGGAAGGGGAAACTTTAACCTAACCATCAAGTTTTACCAAAACCAATGTTAAACAGATCACAGGTATAAATGTAAAATACAGGCCTATACAATTTTTAGAATATAAGAGACAATCTTCAGGACTTAGAGCTTGGTGAAGAAGAGTTCTTAGTCCAAAAGAAAGCAAAAACACACCAAAAACACTAATAAATTTTATTTCATCAAAATAAAAAATCTTTCTCAACAAAATAGTCTCTTAAAAGAATTTTTTAAAAGTCATAGACTGGGAGAAAATATTTGCAAACTCTGTCTGAAATATATACTTTCAAAATTCAACAGTAAAAAACCCCCAAACAATTCAGTTAGGAAATGGGCAAAAGACACGAAGGGATATTGATCTGAAGAGGATACAGAAATGGCAAGTAAATATCTGACAAGATACTGAGCATCAGTAGTCACTAGAGAAATGCAAAGTAGGACCACAGTGAAATATCACTCCACATCTATTAAAAGAACTGACATCAAAAAACACCCTCACTGCAAAGTCATGACCAAGATTCAGAGAAACTATCTCAAAACAGTGCTAGTGTTTCTGACCGTTGCTTTAAAAACTGATTAGCCACCACAATGCCTCCTAGCAATTACAATTACACTCTCCAGTATTTATACCAGAGAAATGCAAACGGTATCAACACAAAACCTGTACATAACTGTTCTTAACCACTCTATCTGTAAGATGCCAAAACTGGAAATAATCAATGTGTCCTCCAATGAATGAATGATTAAACAAATAGTGGTACATTCCTACCGCAGATCTCTGTATTACTCTGCTCAGCAACAGATAGATAGATACAACTTGAATTTGATCTCAAAAGCATTATGCTGAGTAAAAAAATAATTGAAGCTCAAAAGGTCACATACTATGTGATTCCATTTATACAGCATTCTCGAAATGACAAAATTATAGTGATGGAAATCAGGCTACACTCAGAGGTCAGGATGGCTGGGAGAGGGCAATGGATGTGACCTTCAAGGGGTGGCACAAATGAGACCTCTGGATGACACAATAGTTGTGATCCTGACGGTGTGGTGATTACACGAATACATACGATAAATGACACAGAACTATGTACATATTGCACCAATGTCGAATTCCTAGTTAATACTACACTGCAATCATTTAAAATGTAGCCACTGGGAGAGACTGGGAGAACTGTGGATATTTTTTTAAATTTTGTAAGACAGGGTCTCCCCATGTAGTTCAGCCTGGCCTGGAACTCACTATGCAGCCCAAGCTGGCCTCATACTCACAGTGATCCTCCTGCCTCTGCCTTCTGAGTGCTGGGATTACAGGTGTGTGCCACGACGCCCAGCTTATATCTTTGTTTACAACTATCTCTGATTTTATAAATATTTCAAAATAAAAGCTTAATTAAAATCAACTGTAGCTTAGTTCGATCCCCGGCACCAAAAACAAACAAACAAAAAATCTCACAAAAAGTACATATCTGGGGAAAGGCTTGATCCTTTTCAATAAGAATACTAAGAAAGAAAACAATGCGATAAAATGGTGGATACAGGTAGTGTCTTGGTTACTTTTCTTATTGCGGAGACACAATACCCGTTACCTACAAGGTGAAGGAGGAAAGGTTTATTTAGCTCACACTTTCTGACAGTTTCAGTCCATAGTCAGCTGGCTCCAGGGAAGGGGGACACGACGGAAAGGCATGGATGGGGAGGCTTGCTTATTGCATGGCGGACAGGAAGCAGAGAGAGGCCAAGAGAGGAAGCCAGAAGAGACAGACCCAGGCCACATCCCCAGGGGCCACCTCCCCCAATCAGGCTCTCCCTCCCAACATCACACTGAGCTATAAACTCACCAGGGGACCAATCCACTGATGAGCATCACACCCCGTGATTCAGTCCCCTCCCCAAAGCCCCACCTGTGAGTGCATTGAGGCTTTGGCGGACATCTAGATATAAACTATAACACGTATACACTCCCCAATATATAAATAGCTACAGACTTATAAGGAGCCAACGTGGGCATGACTAGTTATAAGAGAAACAGATTAACCCACAGTGGGATGCTACGTGTACTCACTAGAATGAGTATCTTTTAACAAGTGGTCAACATCGGGTATTAGTAAGGATGGAGGGCAAGTGGACTCTTGCACCACGCGCAGGAGTATAAGACAATGGGGCCCCTTGAGAAAGGTGTTCGGCTGGATCTCATGAAGGTAAATTCCTACAGCCCAACCCAGAAATTCCGCTCAAGAGAATAAAACACAGCCCACGTGAAGGCTTCTGTGTGCCTACGTGCACAGCGATGTCCTTCGCAGCCACGTACGCGCTCGAGCTCGAAACGGGAAACAATGCCCACGGACTGGGGAGCGGGTCAGCTTTGGTCACCCTCAGAAGTGCCACCCCGCAACGGAGGAGAGCACCTAGACACGCAAGATGTGAATGAATCTGCAAACCACCACAGTGAGTAGAGGAAGTCCAACTCCAAATGCAACGCGTGTGAAAAGCCAGATGGTGAGGGCGGCAACGGCAAGCCTGGCCCTTCTCCGGAGCCAGGCTCTGAGAAGGACGACAGCGAGGTCACACAGAGGGGCCTTGGGGATGACAGAAGTGCTGCACTTCGTCACTGTGGTGATAGTTACAGGATGCCTACTATGCTTGCAAAAAAATTGTTTTTAAAGTCACTAAATCACTCCCATAAAAAGTACACAGTGGTGCCTTGGTTCACAAACTTAGTTCTCTCCACCATTCTGGTCTCAAACCGAGTTGGACGAGAACCGAATCAAATTCCGTGGTCAGGTCCAATGCTGACCTTATGGGGAAATTCGATTCGGTTCTCACCCCACCTGGTTTGCCCTCAGGAAGCTCCCAGCATGAGCAGGGACAGAGTGGAACACAGCAAGCGGGCAGAGAGGGACCCACAGCACCTGCGAAGGTCGTGTTTGGTGGGGCAGGGGCTTGGAGCAATGAAGGAACAAAGAGCACTTGGCCCCCGTTTCAGCTGCTTGCTGCCTGATGACTTCTGTGCTGGGCATCAGTGTCCCAGCCATGCCCAAGCCCCCGCCACCCCAGGCAGCGGCAGGCCCACTATACCGGGGCCCCAGAGCCAGGAGCCCTAAGTGAGTGACTCAGCTTGAAAAATCCTCTTTTGAGCTGCACCATCCATGCAGTGGCAACAGAGGTCTTGTGTGGGCTGCCTGACTAACCCAGCACCTTGTCCTTCACAAAGAGCTTGCTCTCCTGCCGACTCAGGGCCCTAAGCCAAGGAGGTAGAGCTCAAGCTGAGGGAGGAGGCTGGCGCTGCCCACTGGGTTGAAAGCCGAAGTCCCGTCGTCAAATAGCCGATGAACCTAAATATGGCCTGGCAGGCAGGAGCGGGGAAAGCGGTGATGCACTGACCAGGCCTCTTAGGCTCTGAGCCGTGCACCAGATGCAAAACGTCCAGCTCTCGTGAACCTCAGGCAAGCTGACTGGGACCAGCTCAGAGAGCCTCACAGTGTGCTCCAGATTACACCCTCCGGCCGTTCAGGCCGTGGCTGTGAAACCCATGTCCAGCAATCACCTTCTTGGTCTTCTTCCCTTTGTTCCTCTCCACTCCACGACCCAGAATCACAGAGCTTTAGCGGCACTAATAATGCAGTTTTAAGGCTTCCCGTTGACAGATCAGACTCTGTCATTCCTCCATCTTACAAGCGACATAACTAAGACACAAAGCAGCTAAGCCACTTCAAGCCACAGAACCAAGTCTACAAGACACATCCCTCAACCACCCCCACCACGCTCCACCTAAGACATCAAAACCCGTTCTTCCCTCCCACAGAAGAGGTACACAGCCCGATACCCCTGAACTTCACAGGATCAAGGTGTAGCTCAGACAGATGCGGCTGCCTGGTCCTGACGGCAGGCTGGGGACTTCCTCACCTCTAAACCTCCCTAGAGAGAGAGAGAGAGGAGATTCCCTTCACACCACCAAGCCACTACCTAAAGGAAGGGGACAGCATCCACCTACCCATGCGTGGGCAGCTGGCCGCACCGCGCTGCCCTGGCCGGCCGAGCCTGCCCCAGTCACTCTCTCAAGCTGCATAACAGCCCCAGCCCGGCCCGCATGGACAAGCAGCCTGAAGCGGCTCCCAGCAGGAGCTGGACGAGGCCAGCAAGGTTACAGGTGCTTTTCATCCAGCCTCGCAGGAGACCACCAACTTCCCGCTGCTAGAAATTTGTCTGCAAATTTTTGTCTGCATTCAAATAGATGCATGGAGACCGGGTGCTATGATAACTTGATTACGCCCCAGGACAAATGACAGGGTAGCTCAAAGGCCCGTGCTCTCCTCCTTAACCTCTCCGAGGGAGACCGCAGGCTTTGCTGGTAATTGGCCCTTTGTCCCTTCCTCCACGAGCCCCTAATCACTGCCGTCCCTGGGCTCCTCCCTGCGGCACACTTCAAATACTTTTTCTCCCACCCGCAGGCCCCAGCGAACTAAAAAATACCTGTGCAACTTATTGGAGTCATGTTTTGGGAAGCTGAACGTAACCCTTCCCAGAAGCGATTGTTTAGTAAGATTGCCTTTCACCCTCCAGACCAGTTGTAAGTTACAACATATTCAGCGCCTAAGAGGTAAGACCAGGGGGTTCAAGAGGGGTTCGAACTTTTCAGGTATTTCTGTTCTCTTGGGGAATGTCTCCTGGCCTTTCATTCTTATCCATTCTGGTGGCTCCTATTGGATGGTTCATGACTGAGAGTACTTTTGATCTGCACTTCCCAGATTCTCTGGCGGACAGACAGACACCCAAGTGTCTAACCACACATGTGTCCCTGCGTCCCTGCTTCAGGAGCAGGGACTGGTGGCAGGCCACACAGGGGAGAACAGAATGATCTTTGCCATTATGGTCATTTCTTCCACTGTTTTAAAGTCTTCTGTCAACCTTTCTTCAGTAACAGATAAAGAATTCTAGTGATAAGAGAGTTCAAATCCATCCTGTTGACCCATTTCCTTTCCGGTTATACTGAAGGAATAAAATTCACCTCAGCACCACTTCTGCCATGGGCCATAGAAGTTGAGGAAATGCTACTTTAGACTTTCGCTCCTTCTGATTTATTGTCTGTACCTCCCATGAGAAAGAGCGAGGTGTGCCCATGTCTGGGCTCTGTCTGTCACGGGAATGGAATGTCCTTTGAACTGCTAAAGTAGATCATTCCATTCCTGGAAGAAAAACCCAGGGAGGAGGGAGAGGGCAGGATGGAAAGGAAAAAAGATCCTCTCCTTTCCCAATCCCTGCAAACCCAGGAAAGTGCCACACCAGCCTTCAGGAAGCGGCCCCGAGTCCCTCCTTCCTTCCGTGCCAGGTGGGGACCGCCAGGCCACTGGGACACCTGCTATGGACCCGTGCGGCTCCAGCCATGTGTCCCACTGCGATGGCGGTGTTTTTCTCTCTTTAGTCCCTGTTCGGCTACTGTTGGTCCCAGAGTCTGCAAGCGGGGCCCCTAGGGTAAAAGGGGGCGCTGCGCTCCGCCGTCCCCCAGCCACTGTCCATGGCCCCACACACGTGCTGGCGACCAGCTTTTTAAACCCTTACCAGCAAACAAAGGGGGGTCCACAGCGGCGGGCCTGCTGGCTTGTCTTCACAGAGCTCGTCCGTGGCTCTGGGCTGCCCCCTGCTGGCGCCCCCTCCTGCCTCAGCCTGGCCCTGTACCCTAAACCAGCGCCTCTCACACACGCACAGACAACTTGGCTCTACCCTGCCACGGGCCTCACACCTGCCCCAGGGCTGACCCCACACCCGCCCACGTAGGGAGAGGCCTCAAGGGCAGTTTTCCCATCTAAACCTCCCTCCAAAGGGGCCACATTTACAAGGGCTGATCGAAACATCAGTGTTTGTTTACAAATTTTTTTAAATCTTTACACTAAAAGACAGTGCCATGAATCTCTCTCAAAATCCTCTCCCTCCCTTGAACACAGTCTTCCCATCACCCTTGCCACTTTCTGAAGCAGCTCTGGAAGAGCTCTTTCTTGAGGGTCTTTGCAAGATGTGATCAAAAACATGGTAAATGCTCCTGCCAAATGCCATCCAGCTGGCACTTGAAAAGGGAGCATGGTAAAAACATCAGTGTCTTCATCCACCTTATTCACCGGATCTGGTACGTGCCACTTCTGGGTTTTCCTTCCCAAAAGTCAAAATGACCATAAGAAGGAAAATTCTGAATCAATTCAGGGGATGGAGGCAGCCAGGACAGTGCAACTAAAGACACTCTCAGAAGAGGACTCCAGAGCTGCTTCTGACAGTGACAAGAACGATGCGATGAATGTGCTCGAAGTGAGCAGAAGGCTTCTGAGGGAGACTCATGACAATGCATCTTTTACCATTATTTTTTTCTTTAAACACTCTCCGTACTTTGTGGTCACACCTCATGGAAGAGCCAGCTGGGTGCACATCGCCTCCTGCCCGCTGGCCGTGTGAGCCTCACAGCCAGGAGTGGACCATCCCGGGTCAGGACCGACTTCAGACGCCCATGTACGACCTCGGACCCACTCCAGGCCTCTTACTTGGCAAGTGGAGCCGGGCAGCTAACAGTGAACAGCTACGTATGGGTCACTAACTCCTAATCACTGCGTCCCCGCAGCACTGCAGTGGGCACCGAGGTCTGCAGTCGGGTGCTGTGCTTCTGACAGTCGCAAGGTCAGCGGTGGGCAGAGAGCAGGCCCCGCAGGCCGTGACGACCACTGCCCCGCCCCCAGAGGGAGCCCCTCGGCCTGCCCTGTACTGCTCTTCAGAGCCTGCAGCCTCTCCGGGCAGGGGCTCCTGTGGTGACTCCGCATGCCCGAGCCACAAAGACAAACCAAACAGGCCCCTTCCTGCGACGCCGGGAGCTCAGGACACACAGATGGTCCTGGGCGCTGGGAGGGGACCCAGCCCACGCCCACAGCACAGGGTGGGGAGAGCCAGTAAGAGCACAGCCTCCCCAGGGCGCTGCGCAGGCACCCCGAGAGCCGCACTGTGTCTCTTCTTTCTGCCTTCCTGATCTGTTTCTGGCAAACTTGCCCAACAGGCCTGGATGTGCTGCTTTCTTTGTAATTTAACCTTTTCTTTCTCTTTTTTATTGAGTTTATGGGTACTTTTAAAGTATACGGTACAGTTATTAACCTTTTATTTGTATTCTGCCTTATTTTTCTCCTAGTGATCATGAATTGTGAACGTGTACTGAAAAATAAGCAAGCCTCCTTGGAGAGTCTGGGAACTGAGACATTTCAAAGAAGACGCTGAAATAGACTTACCATCGGCTGGGAGGTGTTGCGGTGTCCAGGTGCTGGGGTGCGAGCGCACGTAGGACACAAACGCGGACCCCACTGCTCACTCGAAGGTAAGAGGATTTCATTCCCAAGCTCCCTTCTCCAGAGCCTGCTGGACCTGAGGTCCGACACCCAGCCTGTCCCACACAAAGGGACGCTGTCGCCGAAGCCCGAGGAGGCCTGGGAAGGCTTCCTGAGCGTCTCCCCATCAGTAGATCAGCTGCTGGCAGTCCCGAACACACTTCCGGTGAGTTAGCACCGGGCAAGGCCGGCTGAGGCCGGGGACAGATGATGCCACTCTGGCCTCTCTCCGTGGGGCGCTTGCTTCCCTAAGGAGATTCCCGTCCCGCTCGGACAGCTGCGGCACCACAGCACCCAGCCAGCACCCCGGCTCTTGGGGAGCAAAATGTCGAGGCTGCGCCTGGACGCGGAGCCCGCGCACCGTACCCGCGTGCGCATGCGTGGGCGCAGAGCGAGGGGCGAGCATGCGCACACATCCGCCAGGCCGGCGGCCGCACCTCTGAGCTGAATCCCAGCCGCATGGGAGCGTTATTTGTTGCCAGTGGTTTTAAGAGTTTGTGGAGGAATCTGCTAAATGAAAAAGTTCTCATTTATTAACTTCTCAAATGCATCGAATAGAAAGAGCCAGTAAATGTGTATTTTTTTCTCCAGTCTCAGGAATCAAACTCAGGACCTTGTGCTTGCCAGACAAGAGACGGTAGATTTGAAGTCCATAGTTTTGCTTTCTTAAAACTCTGAAAAGTTTCAAATTCAGTTTTGCTCAACTCCCGCCCTAGCTTGACAGTTAAAATATTAACTGAACTGCTTTTGAACGGATAGGTAAGTAGTGAGAAATCTCATTTCAGTACTTATTTCTAGAGCCGGTCAGATTTCAGCACCCACCTTGCCGGCGGAGGCCGAATCAGCGCCTGGCGTGCGCCTGTCTTCCCGGCTCCGCTTCTGCCTTTGTAAGCGCCGGAATTGACGTAAATCAGCACTGTCCCTGGAGTCACCTTCAATAAGATACAAACGGAAACGGAGGTGGCAACACGTGAGACGTGCTGCAGAGGCAGGAGCAAAAGGATGTGGGAAATCTTCCCGGGCAGGGAGGAGAGAGTAGGGAAGGCTCCCAGAGGAGCCGGCGCTGGGACTCCCCACCCCCCGGCTCTCGTCACCCGTCCCTGGGTCTCCAATGGGTCCCAGCTCCCACTCGGAAAGCAAGAGGCGGGTAAAGGTGCTGACAGTGGCCAGGAATGAAATGCTTCAGCAGGAGAAAGCACAGGTGACAGTGCCCTCCTGCAGATCCTCGGCAGGACCCTCCAGCAATGAAGAAGTCCACTCGCCACTAACCAGCAACGCCACGGAGTGGAGGCTGCCCAGTGAATGCACGCAGGGACCCTGCCTCGGCCCTTGACGGGTGGCCTCGAGGGACATGGTGCAGGCCTTTGTGCTGCTCTGCCCTCTGCCCTTCTGCCTTCTGGACATGGAGACGCCTGGTGCTCCAGGGAACCCCAGAACCCCGCACAGGGCACTGCTCTTCCTCATTCATTCAACAGAGCTCTCTGCACATTTCCCAGGAGGTAGATACTCAGTCCCGGGGCTGAATAAAAGTGAGCAAAGCCACCCAGCCCTGGGAGCTTTCACCCCATGCAGGGACAGAAGAAACAGAAGGGACAGGCAGTGCCCCCAGGAGAGTGGAGAGCTGAGGGCATTGAGGAGCAGTCAGGCTTTCAGCACACTTAACAGTTATCTTTAAGTTCTCTAGAAAACCCATCTCCTGATTATCTGAATCCAGGGCTGGTTCCCCATCCAGGATGACCGAGTGGGCATCCAATCAAAGGGTAATACACAAAACAGGAATGAAGAGGTGATGAGGAATGTGGGTAAAATGGGCTGCAGTTTTCACCAAGGTGACGTGCTGGAGGGGGCGGTCTGAGCAGAAGAAACAAGAGGTGCAAAGGCCCTGAGGCAGCACAGAGTAGTGAGCAAAAGGTGACAAATGTGATGACAGGCTAACATAATGGGATGGGAAGAGATGTGGGCTGACCCACAGCACCCAGCTTCCCTCGGGAAATGCGAGGAGAGGCAATGAGGTGGGGAGGAGGGTCCCTAGGGACGAGAGGCAGGCAGGGCCGGTGAGGGGTCTTATAACTGTGCCAGCCAGACATGGTGGCTTGGGCCAGGATGACAGCGATGAAGGTGATGAGCGGTGCTGAAGTGGAGTGGGGACTCCAGTGAGCAGGCCCACGGGAGCAGCAGGCAGGGAGAAGAATCGAAAGGGACAAAGGCGTGGGCACGGGAAGGGGCAGTGTCAGCTCTGGAGCCTGGGCCATGGCTGCCAGGCAGAGAGGCTCACAGGCTCAGGGCTCCTTGGAGTCCACACAGAAGCCCCACAGGAAGGCACAAGGAGCAGATAAGGGAGAGGAGAGTGCCAAGCACTGCCTTGATGACGTTTATCGGGGCGTGGGTGAAGAGGAGTGAGAGGAGATGGAGAGGAAGCAGACCGAGGTTACAGGGAGCCAGGCACATGTGCAGCCAGCCAACATGCGGCGGTGACATCGGGGGGCACAGTTAGTGACTCAGCGAGACCTGCGTCACAGCGAAAATGGGAAAGGCCCGGAGCCGAAGCTCAGAGCCAGGGCCCTGATCCAATCCCCAATACGAGAAAGAGGAAAAAAGGAGGAGGAGAAAGAGGAGTTTGGGGCAGGAAAAGAGGAAGGGAGGAGTCCAGCACTGGGAAATGCCCCCTGGATTTGCTTGGTGAGGACAATGGCCACAGGGAGCGGCCGGGATCCGGGGAAAGTCGGTGGAGGTCTACAGGGACCAGGCGGTGGCAGACAAGCCATGGCACACGGTGGGATGAGGAACAAAGCCGGGACGGCCCTCTGGCGGCTGTCGTAGTGGAAGCCACAGCACCCCCGGGGCAGGGTGCAGCGGTGGGGTAGAAACTCAGGGCTGGCACAGTGGGCAGAGTCCAGAGTCCCAAGCACAGCAGCTGGATGAGCATCGGACGCGGGCAGATCAGCACGGGAGCTGAGCCTTCGGTCTCATGCTCGACGTTCTCCAGCCAGGCGCCAGTGCCACTCCGAGTCGCACTCCTGTTTACAGCAGGCAGATCTCACGCTGCCTTGGAGACCCTGCCCCTGCCTTCCGGCTGAGCTTAGAAGGGGCGTGGCTTATGGGGGATGGTGGCCACGCCTGCAATCACCAACCACAGAGAGTGGGGGGCCAGCCTGGACAACTCAGTGAGTTCAAGGCCAGCCTGAACTACATTGTGAGATCTTGTCTCAAAAAACAAACAAGACCAATTAAGTGGTCTGCCTGTGGCACTCAGGGGAACACAAGTAGCTTACCCTTCCCCAGTCAGGGCGTCCCCGCCCTGCTCAGAGAGCAGCAGCACAGGGTCCTTGCAGACCGTCAGTTCCCAGGATGGAGGCCTCCCCGCCAAGGCTGCAGCACTGATCTGTGATTACATCAGCAACTCCACCTTCCAGAGTCGCAGAATACACAGCAGATCAGCAGATCGGCAGCAGCCGCCACGGTTGGTGGCAAACCCAGGTGGCTCTGGGGGCTGCAGTGAGGCCAGCTGCCTGCTGCCTGCTTCCTGCCTCAGTAGCCACAGGGGAAATATCACCCCCGGAGGAGGAGCCTGTCACCCAGATAAGCTCCAGATAAGCGCTACCACACGGGCAGGAGCGCACACTTTCTAAGAAGCCATCCAGGCTTCTGGTGTTCGCCTGGCAGGCAGAACAGCAGGCGTAGCTGCAGGTGGCAGTGAGCGGTGGGCGCAGGAGGCGCTCCTGACCGGTAACACCCACTCCTCAGGAAGCCAGGGAGAGGACCCTGCATCCACCACTGTGCAAATATTCAGGCAACTCCGGGCAGCTCTTCCCTGCCAAGGCAATAAGAAGATTCCTGTCATCTGTTTCCTTTAAGAAACTCATTTTTAAAAATCAAGGCAGAATTGCATGCTTGCTTGACCATCAGCAAAGCAGCTCCCCATCCCTCATGTTCCAGATTTCCTGGCTCAAGCCCCCTTCCACAGCATGTCTTCAGACTAGACAACTAGGAGGGAGAGTCCCAGGCCAAACCCCGGTCTCTCCAGTGGTGCTACACAATTTTGAAAGCTGACAAAAATCATCAAAATTAGGAGACTGTTGTGGACTGTTGCGGAATTCGGTTCCAGTTCTCAGATAGATAAGGTTGGTGGGGGGAGAGGTTAGAATCACCCCAGGGGCTTTTTCAAACTGCACATACCTACCCGCTGCTCTGTCCCACATCTTCTGGCCCTCGCCCCAGCACAGTGGCCCCCAGCCACACATCTCTCCCACAGTTTCAGCTCCAAATCCTGGCCCACACCAGAAGACCCCAGGCTTCTGACTGGAACTCTGAGAGGGAGTCCTGAATGAGCACTTCTGGCGAGTTCCCAGGTGATGCCCATGGGTCCCCACTCAGGTCCGCAGCTGGCTGTGTTTATCAGGGCACAGATGAGGCTTGGGATACTGGCTGCTCCACGTCATGAAGAGAAGACAGTGCGTATGCTGATCCCACAGCCACAGTCAGTGGCTTCTGAGGGACTGAGGACAGGCCACCTGGCAAGAAGAGTACAAGTACATCGTAGACACCCTTCCCTGCTGAACCCAGCCATCCCAGGCTCGGCTGTCCCAGCTGTGACAGAGACCTCTGGCAGCCACAGGGCAGAGGCTGTTTCCCTAATCTTGCTGGCTCACAGCACCCTGGCTCTGAGCCGGGGTATTTATTTGGAGCAATTAAGTCTTTTGCCCTGTGAATTCAGAAACCGTGCTGTGGTTCTTCCACAGAGTTCATGATCTTTAGCTCTTACAAGGATCCTGTCTTTTACAGAGGCAGTGACTGCAGGCTGAAGTCTCTCTCTGTGGCGGGTGTGTGTAGACATGGGGGCCGGGTGGAGGGACAGGGCTTCTCTTCATACCTGTGCACGCACACGCATGCACTAACACTTAGGCATCATCTGATTCAGGGACATTTTGGTTACTTCCCTCACTGCTGGGAGAAAATACCCGACACCCACAATTTAAGGAAGGAGAGGTTGATTTTGGCTCACATTTCAGTCCATAGTTGGCCGGCTGCTCATGGTAGGGTGGGCAGGAAACAAATGGGAGAGAGAAGCTGGGGAGGGAGACAGACGCTTCCGGGCCCCAGCCCACCTCCTAACAGCAAGTCGGCTGTGCCACCTCAACAACCCAGTCACCTTTCCAAAGCCCATCCTTTGAGCACATGAGGCTTTCGGGGACACCAGCCATGAACCCTAACAAAGGCCATGAGACACTTTTCTCTGGAGGACATATTCTATCCTGTCCATTCACGAGTCCTTGGTGCTCCTGTCTTCTCTTCTGCCCCATATCCAACTCAGGGAGCCTCAGGTGGGGTGCACCATGTACAGCCCAGATGCTGTGGCCAGTCTTCTCGGGGCGTCTTACGTTCTACTCACACCCAGACTAGTCACTGTGGTTTAGAAAACCACTGCGGTTCACCACGAAAAATTCCACGTGAAAACTACCTTTGTGTGCTGCACACACCTTGGCCAACACACTGCCTATCCTGTTCTCACACAAGCCCCTCAGAAGTCTTTTGTAGCCTCAAAAACAAAAATACGCTATCTCCCAAGGAACCTATACCTTCTTCTCCCCATCCACTCTTCTTTTTCTTAGCAACTAAGACCTCAAAGTCAAATATAATCATTTTAAGTGTTGTATATTTACTTGTCTCTTCTTTCCTGTGATTCTGAAAGCAGGAGGACTATTTTAATAATACCAGTCAGTATATTTGTTGTTGTTGTAAACCATGCATTTTATTTTTATTTTTTCAAAACATAAGGTATCAATGAACATAAGATAAAACAGGGATAAGTACAGGATCCTATGCTCAAAGAAACCAATTAAAGAAAGTCTGGTGATTTCCTATACACAAAAACATATGGAAAAGATTAAAAGATCACACCTGGCCCTAGAAACTAGCTTTGGGTCGGCACTGTACTTGTACTTTTTTCCTTCTCCAGAATGCTATTTCTTTTCACTCTTCCATAACACTTGATTTTTTGTTTGTCTTTGGAATCAGGTTCTCAGGCTGGTCCCGAAATCATGGTGATCCTCCTGTCTTGGCTTCCCAAGGGTGGCAGGCGTGTGCCAGCACACTCCATGTTTTAAGGGTTGGGGTGTCTGTAGCTCCAGGGCTTGGGGTGGGGTGTACAGCACTTGCCTAGCATGTGTGAGGCCCTGGGTTTGATCTCTGCACTCAAAAGCAAAAAACATTAAACCTAGATGTTTTAGCCTCAACTCAACCCCAGAAGGGATCTTAGTAGGAGTTGTAGGGAAAGTTATGTGGTACTTGGAGCCTTTCGCAGGAGGGAGCCTGCTGGCAAATGCCCCTCAGACACCCCTCCGTTCTCAGAATCCTGCTGGAGGAGCAGTAGGGCCAGGCAAAGGGCCCGGGTCCTTTTCTGCAACCGTTCCCGCCCACTCACGATCACCAGGGTCAATAAAGCTTCCGGAAGTAGGTCAGAGTCCACTACCTGTTGGCCCGACTGGCCAGACGCTCGGCTGGGCACCAAGCAGACTTTGGACCACCCTGTCCTCCGGGGCTATTGGAAAACTCCCACACTGGACTGGGGTCTGATCCAATCCTCAGACCTCGTGCTCTGCAAAGCCCGATGGCACCAAGGCCAGGCCGCTGAGGCCCTGGGGGTCAGGCCGCCCGCTGGCTCCTCCTGCGTGGTTCTAATTCCCCTCTAATCCCCCGCAGCCTTCTCTCCAGCGGCTGCGTTGGGTGTTCTGGCACCACGGGCCACGTGAGTCCTCTTGGCCCCTTTCCCTGTTTCTCTTTAAATATAAATTTTCAAATGTGACTTGGAGATGAAAGCAAGAATGTCGAAAGTAGGCAGCGCTTTCTTGTGTTCAATTACAGCCCTGGGGAGCGCCCCACACAAGGAACTGCTCAGAGCTGCGGCCAAGACCAAATCTGCTTTTCCAATGAGCACTTCAAACGGCACAGGGTGTTTGGGCTGAGTCCAGCAGTTAACAGGACTGGGCGCTGGGGCAGGGCTGCCTGCCACCGACTGGGGCGGCTTCCACCGCAAGTGAGGTTACAGACACTTGTCTGGCTGCCCAGATGGCAAGCGACACGGACCCACCTTGGGGGCCTCACGGGGCAGACCTTCCAAGATTAAAGGCTTCGCGGTCCCAGTTTGTTACTCCCCCCGCCGTTTTCGTTCACTATTTTCCCAGGTCAGATTGCTTTACCGTAAATCCTGGGCGTGTTCCAAATTACTTTACAGGGCTGGAATTCCGTGGGTCTGAGTTCAGAGCACGACAGACACCCAAATGACCCAGAAGCAGGGGTACAGGGGGTCGTGGTGATGGCAGATGCCTGGACGCACGCACGGACGGACGCACGCACGGACGCACGCACGCACAAATGCGAGGACGGACGCACTGACGCACGCACGCACGCACGCAAGGACCTAGGCACGCACGAACAGACTGGCTGGCGAAAAGACGGTGCTGTGTCAAGTGGCGGAGGTTTAGCAGCTCCATTTCCCAAACTTGGGAGCTGAAACTCCTCAAAGCAAGTGACGGGCCCAGGAGGGGCCGATCTGGAAGCCGTCTTGTAAGCCACGCCTTTCTGTGATGCCAAAGCCTTGCTTCGATAACCGGTTTGCACTGGACTGCGCATCGCTTCCCTTCCAGTCCTGTCGTAGTCCCAGGAGTACATTGCAAGCTTGACTTCCTACGTCCCGTCCAGTTACCACGTCACAGGGATCACTGTCAGGACTCGATTCCAGTGACCAAATCCCTGAATTCGTTTTATTTTTATTTTTGGCAGGACTCAACCCTGGGCCTTTTGTACTCAGCTACATCAGCAAGCCTTGTTTTTATTTTTTATTTATTTTATTTTATTTTTTTGGAACTGGGGATCGAACCAGGTCCTTGTGCTTGCAAAGCAGGTGGCGGAACCACTGAGCTAAATCCCTGGCCCATGCCCAAGCCTTGTTTTTATTTTTGAGACAGGGTCTCGCTGAGTTGCCCAGGCTGGGGTGGAACTCGGGATCCTCCTGCCTCACCCTGCTAGAAGGCAGGCGTGCTGAGTGGTATAGGCTGCATCCCTAACTGAGATGTGAGCAAATACGTCCTGACCTGTGAAGGGAAAGTGTTTTGTGTAGACATGAGCCACTGAGGATTTCCAAACGTGTGTGTATATGAATGACTTGGGAAAACCTGTCCCTGGCCACCCTCGAGGTTCTGAGAGAGCAACCAAAGTGGATGCAGGAAGCACAGTTTCGGTAGCAAAATGCTCTCCTCCGAGTCTTGGTTCACGTGTTACCTCCCAGGGAAGCTCCTATCTGATGACTGTCTTTACAATCACACTCCACACACTTCCTACTCACTTCCCTTATGCTGCGCTCTGCCACCTTCTACTACCCACGTAATACACTTACATTTACATTCTCTGTTGGTCCCCCTGCCAACCTCACAAAAAGTCCTCACATGCAGGGCCTTCCTTGTTCACCACTGAGTCCCATGAGCCTAGAAAAGCTTGATAAGCAACCATCTGTTTAAAACAAACACGCAGAGCTAGGCATGATGGTGCATGTCCGTAGCCCCAGCACTCTTGGAAGTTGAGGCAGGAGGATCCCATGTTTAAGACCAGCCTATGCAACTCAGCAAATTAGTGAGACCCAAATAAAGAAACAGGACTGGGGACGTAATTCTGTGCAAAGGCCCTGGGTTCAATACCACTAATACAATAAGAACCATAACAGCCCAGAGGCAATTCCAGTGGTCAACGGTACGGTGTCCATTGTCAGAAACCCTGGCCCAGGGAAAGCATGAAATTTGGCCCCGGCTGGATGGGAGTTTGGGTCCCAGCTCTGCTCCCGAGCTCTGTGACCTTAGCCAATGTAAGCTCCCCGAGTGTGGGTTCTCTCTCCTGTGAAAGAGGTCACAGATCCACAGGCCCAGCACAGGAGGCACAGTGCTGCTTCTCTCCTCCTCCCTGGCTTCGGGTAGAAGTCTGCACGCAATGGCCTCCTGCCAGAAAATAAATCCAAGGACCCTGGGTGGGAGCGAGCTTGGCCCCTGTCTTTCCTGAGGTGGAGCTAGGGAAAAGAGTTGCTGCTGCTCACCTGTCAGGGTAGGTGTAAGGCATCTCAGGGGCCACCCCACCCCCATTCCCCTTACCCTCCCACTCCTTCTCGCCAGCAGAAAAGAACAAATAGTTGCTGAGTAACAAATGAAGAGCCACTGGCTGCCACCAGCACCCCACTGTCCCCAGCAGCAGCATTCAAGATGTCAGGCAGAGCAGGGCATAATGCCTGGAATCCCAGTGCTCTGGAGGCTGAGGCAGGAGCAACACCATTGAGTTCGAGGCCACCCTGGGCTACACAGTGAGTTCAAGGCCAGCCTGAACCACACAGGGAGACCCTGTCTCACAGGAACAAATTAGAAGAAAAGAGGTCTCAGGCAGAGGCTTGGGGGCTGCAGTTTGGATCCGAGGCAGCTCTGTCAGACATGCACACCCTAGGGTGAGCTTTCCTCCTCACCCACCCAGCCTGGAGCCCAGGGAGCAAGTTCCAGAGTCGCCAGCCCTGCCTGGAGCAATGTCAGCTGGGATGGCAGTGGCCTCCGGGAGTTCTGTCCACAGGCAAAGGACAATGGCAGAGACATGCGGCCCATGAGCAGAACGAGTGTCCAGGTTCCAGCTGTGCCTCTCATTTCCAGTTCCCTGAGCCAGCCCCTCCCCTTGCCTACTCTGAGTTACCCACAAACCCCAAGCACGAACCTCTGAGAGCTGACATCTCCTGTGTCCAGTTACCTGCAGTCTCCTTGGCCGGACCCCAGCCCCACGCGAGGCCCACTGAAGGCCTGAGCCTCGACGTCAGAGTCCACCTTGGGAGGAGCGGGGACCACTCTGACTCCCATGCCTCTGTCCCCTCTGGGTCGATCCGGTGCCCTGGCCCAGCCCGTGACTCGCTGGTGTCCCACATCTGCTGGGCACTGCATGGACGCCTGCCTGTCAGGAGGCCCACATTGGGATTCCAGGACAGACTGGGTTCTTCAGACTGAACCACCCCTCTGCTCCCCACCCATTGTGGGCACGCCGAAAGGCCTCACGCCAGGGCCCTAGCGGGAGCTTCTACTTCTCACCATGTGTCCTGGGGCCATCCCTGCCCCTCTCTAGGTGACCTGGCTCCCTGCCATCTATCCAGAGCGACTGTGCCCCATCTGATCAGCCCCTTCCAGGCTGCAGCGAATGCCCACCCGCCCACCGACCAGGCTGGAGGACAGGGTCACATGAGGAAACCAACAGGGCAGAACTGGGGAGGGAGGTGGGTGCCAGGCAGGAAGCAGCCTCTGCGCCCCGAATTGCCGCCTCTCCCTCTCACTCTGAGAATTAGGAGCAGTAGCTGCCAGCCAGGCCACTCCAACCCACCTGGCGTCCGTCCAAGGCCAGCCAGCCTCAGTGCAGAGGCCCAGTCCCAAGCAGATGGGGAGGGCGGAAGTGACGTGGTGCATCTGTAGGGGGTGGGGAGCCCCGGTGTCCTGCTGAGGAGAGGGGTGTCCTCGGGCGACTGGGGAGGTGACCCAGAGCGCACCACTGCCGGGACGGGGTCCCTCTCCGAAATAAAGTTCCATCACTACCCAGGACCCACCCCTCGGCAAGCAGGCCCGGTGTCCCTTACAAACGCACCGCTCTGTCTTGGCGAGCTGACGCGCGCCCTGACACCTCTCCCACCTTTGCACGTGAAGACGCTTGAGAGGGAAATACCGGGTAGGAGGGGAAGGGAAGCGCTGGCAGTGGGGAAGGAAGGGTGGGGAGAGCAGCTGGAAAGGAGAGAAACACCGAAGGGCAAAGGAAGGGGTGCTTTCCTGCAGTTGCAGAGACCGTGGCCCGAGGGATCTCATGAGACCCTCAGGGATCGTCCTGAAGGGAGCTGGGGCCTTGTGGGCACAGAGCGAGCCTGAAGGCCGCCTGGAAGCGGAGAGGAGCAGGGAGCAGCAGGGCCTGCTGGTGCACTGGGCTGACCTCCAGCGCAGTTCTAATCAACTGTGGGCGGGGCCTGGCGGGCGGGGCCAGATCCTCTTCCCCTCTCTACAGCAGAATCTGCGCTTTCCATCGGGATCTTGGCCTAGAAGTTTACTTCGGACACCCACCGTTAGGTCCCACATCCCTCAGCCGAGTCGACTGGCGGCCTGGCCTAGCAGGACCCATCGCATCTCCCGCACCTCTCCATCAGGGTCCAGATTATCCCGTCCAGTTCTCTGGCATGACAGGTGGAGAAACTGAGGCCCAGAGATGGGAGGAACTTCCCCCAAGGTCCTGGACACTTTGGCTCGCCACGCGTGTCTGGAGGCGTCTTCTGATTGGTCCCTTGAAGCACCAGATTCAAATAGCAGGTTTTTGATTGGTTCTGTGTACAGTGATGATGATAGTGTCCCTGTGTTGGGAGTGTCCCTCGCCTGGTGGTCCTGTTTTAAAGCACACAGAGACCAGAACTAGACATGCGTTAGCCAGAGCGTAGAGGCCAGGCAGAGACAACGTGCCAATCACTGGGATGAAATCGATATCACAACTCCACAGACATGACAGGAAAATCAGTGTTGGCTTCCACAGCCAAGGCATGGTGGAGCAGGACTGCACCCCAGCCTGGCCCCATATGGGCCTCCCCTGGGCCAGGAGGGAGGCCCTCTTCCGTCTGAGGCCTCTTCTGCAGACCCCGGGCTGTGGGAAGGAGCCTGGCTGGGGCAGAGGGCTCCAGCGGGAGCAGAAGTAGATGTAGGCAGGGATGCTGGGCGAGCCTTGGCTGCACGGGGCCAGGGGCTCTGGACCTCTGAGGAAAGCAGCCCCGGGTCAGTCCACACTTGTGGTCTTCAAGGCCTGTGGTGCAACATTCCGAGTTCGTTTCTGTTTACTCCCAAAGAATAATTGACCTGAGAAAGTGATCAATTTTTAATTGTGAAGTTAAACAGCGCAGGTGTTTGTTTTCTTTCCAGCTGCCCTCCCTGTTATCAGTTTTCCAGAAAACATAGAAACTGATGTTAAACTTTGACCAGGAGGTTGGCAGTGTCTCTGGTGTCAGGAGAGGAGAGGCCAGCAGGCCCATCTCAGAAGCCCTGAGTGTGGGCGGTCCCAGGAGGACTTGGTGTTCTAGTGCACGAGCACTTCCCTGGGTCCCCAGGGAGGCTAGCAGAGGTGCTCGGAGCTCGGTATCTGGTGGGGAGGCTGAGGCAGGAAGTGCCCAGCATGGGGAGGCGGGCTGGTAGGGAGGCCGGAGCAGAGCCAGAGCTAGACCATGGGAGGATGCAGCCCACCCTGCAGGAGGTGGGGCTGGCTGCAGGTCTTGGAGAATCCGTAGACTCTGCATCTCAAGCTAAGGGAGGTGTGCAACAGAGGGGCAGAAGTACATGCTGTGGGATGGCAGGCCTGGTGACAGCTGTGGATGCCATCAGAACGGCCTCTAGGGCATCGGATGGGTGCAGCTGGGAGCCTCTGCAGGAGGCTTCGGGTCATCCAGGGCAGCCTGGGGAAGGGGGTCCAGAGGTGCAGTCTGCAGACTCTCAAGGTAGAGTGCAGGTGACCCTGAGGATGGCGCTGTCTGACTCGGTGCATCCCTGGGTCAGCCCAGAGTCCAGCAGACAGCCAGAGCCACGCTGGTGCTCAGACTGAAGGATTCTGTACAGGAGGTGCTTTCTGGGGTGCTATGAGGCCTGAGAAGCCCAGGTTTGGCCTTGGTTTGCTTTCTGCAGTACTGGGGATTGAACCCACGGTGCATCTTTTGCCTTCCTCCTCTTCACTCTTCTTCCCTTCCTCCCTCCAGAGGCCAGAAATGCAGGATGGTGCCCCCTTGGACGGCAAATCAAAGCCACTCACACAGCAGGGGCTCTGTCTGCTCCCCACCCCCATCTGCACAACCCATGGCCTCGCTGGTGTGAAACAATGCTGGCTGGGCAACTACATGACTTACATGAATGAATAGGAAGGGGTTTCTGATACCAGGGTAGCAATGTCAGCCTGGAACCTTCACTTAGACTTTTATGGGATGAGAAACTATTTCTAATTTGTTTAAACTCTGTCCTAGTCACTTCCTTGTCACTGAGCCACAATACCATATCCAACCCCCTCAAGGTAAAGGAAGAAGGGCTTATTTTGGCTCACGGCCTGTGGGTTCCGGTCCATGGTCAGCTGGCACCAAGGCAGGACAGCAGGGCACAGGGGCCTGGCGGAGGGGAAGCTGCTCATGTCATGGCAGGCAGGAAACAGAGAGATCAAAGAGGAGGGGGGCCTGAGATAACCCTTCCTGGCCACACCCACAGTGACCCTTCCTAGAACCAACTCCTCCTCCCAACAGCAAGCCAGCTGTAAATCCCACCACCGTTACTTCCCCAAGCCCTGCGCATAACCACGCGAGGCTTTGGGGACATCTGGATATGAACTTCAGCAAACCTAATTGTCTGCCTAATTGTAATCAGTGTAATATTGAAAGGGACTTAGCTCAGTGGGGCTGCACCTGCCTGGCAAGTGCAAGGTCCCGAGTTCAATTCCCAGTACCAGAAAAAAAAAGTCCTACTCCTGGTTTATGCCATAGAAAGTTTACTTAAAATGTGGAGCTGCACCTGAGTAAATCTACCCCCATTTTCAACCCATTTGCTGTTCATTTTTAATGCTGAGATTACAGTGCTGAAATCCATCCGCCTGTATATTTAGTAACTTGGGGCTTCCTGCTTGGAGTCAGGATGCAATGAGGTCCCCCAGGGGCGCCCTGCAATTCCCAGCACACTTTGGCCTGTATCACTGGGTCTCCATGTCCCCCTTGGGAGCAGACCAGGCAGGGACAGGGGTCTTCGTCGCGAAAAGGGGAGGCAGCCTCACAAGGGCATCTGTCTGGCCTTCTGACTCCACATCCCTGGCTACTGTCCCCAGGGCTGCTGCTGGGCACACGGGCAAGGTCCCGCTGTACACTCGGGGTGCTGGGTCACCCAGACACCCCAGTCTCTTAGCACCCAGGACCTGTCTGGACCCCTGACCCACGGTGTCAGGCAAGCATAGGAAATGGAAGCTCAGGCACATTACATGGGATCTCTCTCTCACACACCCACACATGTACACATGCACACACGTGCTCACATACATGCTCGCACAGGCACACACTCACCACAAAACAGGCCACACAGCCAAACAGAAGGCTTCAGTGTACCTCCCGGGCCAGTTCCCTGCCTACTCACTACACCTCCGAGGCTGTCCCCGCCTCCAAGCCCGACATCCCTCAAACCGAGGGACAGGAGGGCAGCGGACCACTGCCCGTGCCACAGCAGGTCAGTGTCCCGTGGATGACTGATGCCCTGGCCGGGCCACCAGTGACAGCAGAGCCCTGCAGCAGGGCGGGCACTGGCCTCCCTCCCTCCAGGGCCTCCCGCCCTGACAGCCTGCGTTCTGGCTTCCCCCGACCCAGCCCAGCTGGACTTTCTTCCGTCGACGCCGGGCACAGACAGCTCCCCTGGGAAGACCCTGCCCTCCCCATGTGCTCTGTCCTGGGAGGGGCCTTCCTGAGCAGACAGGAGAGCTGTCGTCACCGCAAAGCCACCCCTCCAAGGGGGCCTGAAGCAGCAGAGCACCCACACTGGTGGCCAGCTCAGGCTGGGCGCCCCCTGCAGGCGCCCCATGGCCACTGCCTCCTGGGCTTCCACAGGCCCCAGGCGCGCCCGCCTGCACCGCCAGCAGGCTGGGGCTCAGCGGTCCCGCTTCCTCCTGACGGAAGGCCCTTCCTCTCCATTTCTGTCCCTCGCCCTTAATCCCTTTTGCTTCTACTCTCTTGCCAGCCTAAAAGCATCTA
>NW_022900924.1:45052483-45060517 GCF_012274545.1 Fukomys damarensis | reverse complement strand
CCCCTCCAAGGGGGCCTGAAGCAGCAGAGCACCCACACTGGTGGCCAGCTCAGGCTGGGCGCCCCCTGCAGGCGCCCCATGGCCACTGCCTCCTGGGCTTCCACAGGCCCCAGGCGCGCCCGCCTGCACCGCCAGCAGGCTGGGGCTCAGCGGTCCCGCTTCCTCCTGACGGAAGGCCCTTCCTCTCCATTTCTGTCCCTCGCCCTTAATCCCTTTTGCTTCTACTCTCTTGCCAGCCTAAAAGCATCTACCTAATGTCACAAACGACATCCCCTCCCTCCGTCCTCTCTCTCCCTTCTCCTGAGCCCTGTGGTTGAATTTATGTAACAGTCACAGGGCTCCACTCTGCCCCGGAAGGCAATTCCACCCTCTCGCAGACGGCCCTGTGAAGGGGTTCCGGTCTCTCATTTCTCGGCAACAGGAAGGGGCGGCAAAATGACCACTGAGCACTGCGCCTTGTCAGGCCTCCACAGAGGCCACAGACTGGCGAAGCGGCAGGGGAGAGGGTCTCACAGAACCAATGCCCCTCACTTAGTAGATACCAGAAGCAGAGCCCCAAAGAGGCACACAGCACTTTAAGGTCAAGGACAGATGGAGGACCAGGCCATAGCAGTGCCCTTGAGGATGTTCGAAGGGGAACTGATGGCAATGTGTCTTTTATCATAACACTTTCTTTTTCTTTTTTTGAGGCAGGGTCTATGTAGCCCAGGCTGGCCTGGAACTCACAGAGACCCTCCTGCCCCAGCCTCCCAAGTGCTGGGATGACAGGCGTGGCCACCACGCCGGCGGAACGACTCCTGGTAGAATTCCAAGAAACACAAAGCAGCCCCTTCAGGCCCGGGACCCCCAGCACGTGCGCACAACTTCGCTCGTGGGAACAGACAGACCCCAGGGTGATTCCAGGCGCGATGTCATCCCCTGCCCCGCCGTCTGGTGGCGCTCTCGGGAGCCGCGGGAAGCACGGGACCAGTCAGTACTGTGCAGGAGACGCAACACCGCTGCGACCATCTGCAACGCCCCCCCATCGAGGTGGGGTCCCGCCCGCTGGGGACTTGCCCCGGACCCACCTTTCCTCAGAGCACCCAGGCGACCTGGTCCTTCCTTCCTCAGTCCCAGGAGACACCAGCCACCACCTGGAGCGTCCCCGGGCCGCTGCAAGAGGCGTTCTTCCAAAGAGCCACCAGGAGGCGTCCTGAGACCGCGGGATTGAAATTAGCAGCCCGCAAATGAGAACCCGGCAGCCGGGCTCTGGTGGAGCCATCAGCCAGTTTGTCCCGCTCCTCCCCCGCCCAGTGTCATTTAATGCAGGTGGTGAGAGCATCATCAGGCGAGGTGACCCGTGGTTCAGGCCAGTCACTCCAGGTGTCCTCGTGGTGCTAGTGAGGGCTGTAAACACCAGGTGTGCGAGGCCGCTGTGGGCCAACAGCACACTGCTTCACAGTGAGCTTTCCGAAAACAAGAGCACACTCCGCCAGGGTGGTGCCTCATCTTCGCAGTCCTGGGAGGCTGAGGCAGGAGGGTCACAAGTTCAAGCCCAACTTAATTTAGCAAGACCCTGTCCTGAAAAAAAATTAATAAAGGGGGGCAAGGTAACAGTTGAAGGAGTTTATTCTGTACCACCATCCTGGGTACTTTCTACGAAAGTTTTTTTTTTTTCCTGTTTTGTTTAGATAAAGTCTTGCTATGTAGCCAGACTGGCCTCAGATTTAGAGAGATCCTACTGCCTCAGCCTCCCATGCGCTGGGATTACAGGTGTGCACCCCTACATCTGGCCCTGGACACACTAGTTTATCTTCACCTGTAAAACTATGAGGCAGGAACTGTTAGGTGATGAACCATTTGGCAGGGAAATTGAGGCACAGAGAGCTCCGGAACCTGTCCTGGGGTGCATGGCTGACAAACAGCAGGGAATCACTGAACTGTGTCCTGGAAGCTCCCACCGGCAGACAGGATTTCGCCACTCTGTACTGCAAGACCAGCAGCAATAACACCAGCTCTGGAGGGCACCATAGGGGTAACACTGAAAATATCCCCAGAAAGGAGCAGCAGCCTCCAGATGCATTTCTCTGGGGGTCCTGTGCCTGGGTGCATTCTTGGGGGTCATGCAGAACACACATTGGTTGGGGGGACAGAGCTGTGTCATGTCCCCAGGTCCAGCTGCAAATGGCCACAGAGACCTCCGTGGGTCAGCACCTCAGAGTGCACTGGGCCATGGGCTGTGGACCTGGGCTGTGTGTGCAAATCCCTGCAGAAGCCTGATAGTTCCGTTCAAGCAAGCAGATTTCTGGGGCTGGGGAGGCCCTGGGCTCAGTCCCCACCACTGCAAAAAGGCTGATGTCGCCGGGGTCCCCCTCCACCTCCCAGGTGGTTTAATCAGATAAAGCCCCAGGACCGGGGTTTGGTTTTTGCTGAGGTTTTTTGGTCTGTTTCATTTTGTTGTGCTTAAGATAGGGGGTCTCCCGATGTTGCCCAGAATGGTCTGCAACTCCTGAACTCGAGCAGTCCTCCTTCCTCAGCCTCCTGAATCGCCAGGACGTCGCTGGATGGGGTCAGAGATAGAGACCTCAGTGCACCCTGGGCAGAGTTCTCACGCATGTGGGAGAAATGCACCCTGGAGGGGAGGCACCCTGTGGCTGGGGTTGGGGACATCCGCGTGGTCTGGGTGGTCTCCCCGCAGACCAGGTGTGCACAGCTCTTTGCCTCAGAAGAAGAAAGAGATGAAAAAGGGCAAGGGAGCAGGAAAGGGAGTGACACTGCCCGGGCCTGAGCCGGGAGCCTCCTGCCTGTCTCCTGTTACCGTCTCTCCGCTCCTGTCCTGCAGGTGCCAGCCCGCAGTTAACCCAATGCCAAATGCTCCAGGCTGGCTGTTGCCCAGGGCTTCTTCCCCTGGGGAGAAATTATATTTTAATTTCACCCAGAGTTATGTGTTTGGAGAAAAAAAGTGTAATAAAGAGTAATTGGGCGTGGTGGCGCAGGCCTGTAATCCCAGCACTCGGGAGGCTGAGGCAGGAGGATCGCTGTGAGTTCGAGACCAGCCTGGGCTATATAGCAAGACACTATCTTAAAAAACAAAGCAAATGAAAGTGCAGTTGAGAACCACCTGCCAGATCACCTTGCCCCTTGTCCCTGTCAGTGGAGCCACGACTGCATGGGCCACATCTGGACCACAGACAGCCACTGCTTGGACAGAAATTCCCAGAGTTCCTGTGCCAGGGGAGTGGGGTCCCTTCCCCATGGTGGCCTCTTCAGCCTCTGCAGGCCTCATTCCCCACCTCCGGAAACATGGTCACAATTATGCTAAGTGCTTCTGGGAACAGAATGGAGCAGACTTGGAAAAGTGCTGCTTTGGCAAATCTGCTGACTACTTCCCCCACAACCTGTTTTATTGTTGTTGTTGTTGTTGTTGTTGTTGTTGTTGTTTGGTTTTTGTTTTTCAAGACAGGGTCTCACTGTGCAGCTCAAATTGGCCTTGAATTCACAACGTAGCCCAGGCTGACCTCAAACTCCTGGTGATCCTCCTGCCTCAGCCTCCTCAGTGCTGGGATCACAGGTGTGCAACACCACGCCCTCTTCCCATCCCCGTCTGCTGGGATCAGACCGGGCCTCCAGAAGACCTTGGTAAAATGCCCTGAGGGAGATCAAGGAGAGCTTTGCTTCCTGTCAGCTGCAGGCCCTCGCCTCTCCGTTCCCTGGAGCTGCCCTTGGCCACTGCCTCATTAAGCCCCTCACCCATGGGGGAGGTCAAGGCTCCCCAGGGCCCCCGCTTCCTGCCCCAATCCCACCCACGCGGCTCCCTCACCAGCCTCCTGGGCTCAGAGCTGCGGGCTGTCCTGAGGGTGACACCAGTCCCCTGGCCAGGCCCCACCCAGCGACCCCCAGAGTCCCATTTTCCCTGGGACCAAGAGATGCCGGCGACACCATCCGCTGCTTTCATTTCCCAGCTTTAGGTTCAGGGCAGGTGGTGACCACTTTCCCTATGCATAACACACCGCAGTTCCTTTTTCAACCCTTTCCCCCTCCCTCCCTCCATCTCTCAAACCCCTACCCTTTTGCAAAAGATCTATCTCTGTTTCTAATTATCTATTTTTAATTTTATTAATTTATTTATACTTTGGGCTTCTTATAGAAAATAAACCATGAGATATGTAAGCTCGCCTCAGATTTTTTTCAGTGACCTAGAATCTCAAGATGCATCCATCCATTTTCCTACAGGTGATTCAAGTTTATCCTTCTTTACGGCACAGTAGTATTCCCGTGTCGCATTTTCTTTATCCGTTCATCTGCTGATGCACAGATAGGCCACTTGCAAGACTTAGCTGTTAGGAATTGTGCTACTATAAAAATAGGTGTGCATGGATCACTGTAATAGGATGCCTTTGACTCTTTTGGGAAAATACCTAGAAGGGGAATAGCTGGGTGGAATGGAGTTTCTCATTCTGGCTCTGAGGAATCTCCACAGTGACCGCCCCACTGTTTCCGCTGCATTTCTGCGGCTCGTGGTCGGGACTTCCCACCCAGCTGGGTGTGCGGCTGGGCTGTCACCTCCGGCCAGGCAGCAACCGCAGAGGCCCCGCCTGCCCTCGGCCCTGCACCGACCCTGCACTGGCAGGGGCGCTCCCCTTGCACCCACAGCCAAGTGCCCTTACTGAACCGCAGAGTCAGGGCCCAGCTCCCAGCCCTGTCCCCCTGGGCAGCCTGGCCTGGCCCAGCCCCACGGGTTTCCAGCCCTCCTGCCCAGGTCACCTGTGCCCTCTGCTGAGCTCGGCCCTGGTCTCTGGTTCTCCAGGACTCCCTGAGAGCCCTGCTTCGCATTTTCTTCTGTGCTTTCCCCGGACTGTGAGCTGCCGGCAGCTGCTGTACCTCGGGCCATCTCTCCCTCCACCTAGCCTGGCTGCCCAGGAAGCCTGGGCCGTGGTCTAGTCCGGGGCACCAAGCAGAAGGTGAGCTGGAAGCTGGGGGTGGCCCTGAGAGGAGCGGAGGAGGGCCAGGAAAATGCTTGGCCAGGGCCTGCAGGTCCTGCGTGGGGACCCAGGAGGAGTAGGGCCAGAGCTTGGCTCAGACACCGGTAGGGAGCCCCACACGGAGATGGGGAGCCCCGAGGAGGCCGGGTGCAGGTGGCAGCCGAGGGACAGTGAAACAGTGGCAGCAAGGCTGGGTCAGCAGAGGAGCCCCCAAAACGAGGGAGAACAATTCCAGCAAAGGAGCCTACAGGAGCAGGTGCCAGGAGCAAGCCAAGAACCAGAGCAGGCCACCCCCACCACCCCTTCCCTGCTCCCTGGGCCTCTTCTCCCTCTCAGGGAGCCGCCACCTTGGTGCCCACCTGGTGAAGAAACTACTGTCCTCTGGGGCTTCAGGTCATGAAGGCCTGGACTGTGCTAACCCTCCCAAGGTGCCACCTTGCCTCGGTTTCTCCTGAATGCAGCAGAGATGGACAGGGGATGCGATTTGCCACAGGAATCCAGGCCACACCCCAGCTCCAGGCCGCCTCTGCCTCTACTGTCCCTGCTTACCTCAGTGTCCCTTCAGAACAAAGAAACTGGAACCAGCACCTGGCTTTAGAACTGGGCCTCAGAAGCGTGGGGCCTCCGGCGTGTTTGGGACGGTGGTGGGACAGCAGTGGGACAGTGTGGGACAGTCCCTCTGGTCTGGGACACCAGTGGGGGTCAGCAGACCAGGATCAAGTAAGAGGAAACCTGGAGAAGGGACGGATGGGGAGGGGTTTCTGATGCCCTCAGAACAGCTCTCCAGGGCTTTTACAAGGCACCAGGGGGTGGCAATGGGCCTCAGACTCCGAGACGGGACAGCAGGGAAGAAGAGAGGGGACCGGACTCAGCCCCACCCTGGAGACCTAACCACAGCCCTCACACCTGAGAACCGGGAGCGGCCAGGCCTCCGCTGCTCTGCCCTCACCTGCCCAGGCACGCGGCTCTGTGCCCCTAGGGCCCTGCTGCCCGAGCCCCGAGGGACACGGTAACCCTCACAGAGCCACAGCTGGACTTCAGGTCCCACTCCTGGCTGGCATTGAACATCATGGCCAGGAAGCCCCCGCCCTGCCGGGGGGACAGCTGGATGTTCAGCCAGCGACACTGGGCCTCGTCACAGGCCAGCACCACCGTGCCCTCCGCGTCGCTGTAGGTGCACCGGCTCCAGGCTGCCCTGTTGTCCCAGCCTCCCCCGGCCACCCTGGAGTCCAGCCCCGGGTACCCGGACACAGGGCACACCAGCTGGTCCTCCCTCAAGGCGCGAAACACCTGGCCATGCAAGTGGGCGGGCCCCGCACAGAAGGCGCGGCTGTGGAGCAGCTGGTTGTTCCAAAGGCGCAGCCAGCGGGACAGCCAGGCCAGGTGGCAGTCGCACTGCCAGGGGTTGCTGTGCAGGGCGAGGTTGAAGAGGTTGTAGTTGCTGTCGAAGAGGCCCTCAGGCAGCGTGCTCAGCTTGTTCCAGGACAGGTTGAGCAGCTCGAGGCGGGACAGGTTGTGGAAGAGCCCGGCAGGCAGGGCCGTCAGGTTATTGCTCTCCAGGTGCAGCTGGATCAGCGCCCGCAAGTCCCGAAAGAGCCCAGCCGGGAGCCGCTCGATGCGGTTGTGGGAGAGCATGAGGGTCTCCAGGCTGGACAGGTTGGCGAAGACGCCTTCCGCAAACACCCCCAGATAGTTGTAGGACAGGGACAGGCTGCGCAGGTGCGGGGTGTAGGTGAACAGGCCGGCGGGCAGCACCTGCAGCTCATTGGCCTTCAGGCTCAGGGCTGTCAGGTTGCTCAGGTCGGAGAAGATGGTGTCGGGCAGGTGGTGGAGGGCGTTGTGCTGCAGCCACAGCCGCTCCAGGCGGAAGAGCCCTGAGAACAGCCCCGGGGGCAGCTCGTGGAGGGCGTTGCTGTTCAGGTAGAGCTCCTGCAGATTGCCCAGGTGGGCGAAGATGCCCAGGGGGAGGCCCTGGGACAGCTCGTTGTCACTGAGCCTCAGGGACCGCAGGCCGGACAGTGGGTGCAGCAGCCCCTCAGGGAGCCAGGCCAGCTGGTTCTGCCCCAGGTTGAGGGACTTCAGATGCCGCAGGGGCTGGAAGATCCGCCAGGGCAGGGTCTGGAGCTGGTTGCCCTGCAGCTGCAGGGACTCCAGGGCATCCAGGCCCAGGAACAGGTCCTCCGGCAGGGCGTCCAGCGAGTCGAAGCTCAGGGTGAGCTGGCCCAGTGAGGTCACACTGGCGAAGGTGTCGTTGCTGAGGTTGAAGGCGCTGCCGGTGACCTCCAGGTCCCTCAGCCTGGGCAGCCCCCCGAAGGCGTCAGGCCCGAAGCGCTGCAGCTGGGTGTTGAGGAAGACCAAACTGGTGAGGTTGGGGCTGCCAGCAAAGGCCCGGGGCCCCGCCTCAAGCAATGCAGCCCCCACAAAGACGAGGTCTGTGGTGTCCCGGGGGACGTCCGGCGGGATGGTGGCCAGGTTCTCATCAGAGCAGAAAACCTTGTGCACAAAACAGTCACAGCCCACGGGGCAGGGCTGG
The DNA here is from genome assembly GCF_012274545.1 of Fukomys damarensis. Classification (NCBI taxonomy): domain Eukaryota; kingdom Metazoa; phylum Chordata; class Mammalia; order Rodentia; family Bathyergidae; genus Fukomys; species Fukomys damarensis. The sequence continues at coordinate 45,053,023 of NW_022900924.1, read as the reverse complement.
GCGGGCCTGGCCAGGAACAGGAGGGAGGCCCAGCACAGCCAGGCACCAGCAGGTGCCATCTGGGTCAGAGGAGAGAAAACAGAGAAGACATCTGTACCAGTGGGGCAGAGCGTGAGGCCGGGGTCCCGAAGACGAAGGGGAGGTCAGTGTGTGCCAGGGAGAAGTCTTGCACGAGTGCTCCCCCACTGAGCCTCACCCTGGTCCCTGTGATACTGGGACTGAACCCAGGTCCTTTGCACTGAGCTGCATCTGCACCATTTTTATTCATTTATTTTTTCATTCATTCATTCATTTTATTCTGAGATAGAATCTCACTAAATTGCCCAGGCTGGGCTTGAACATGTGATCCTCCTGCTTCAGTCTCCCAGAGTGTTATGGGTGTGCTCCACCATGCCTGCTCCTTGGCCTTTTAATATCAGCAGAAACCCACACATAATGATTGGAAATGTCAAGGCAGGGATTTAGCTCAGCGGCACTGTGCCTGCCTTGTAAGTGCAAGGTCCAGAGTTGGATCCCCGGTACAAAAAAAAAAAAAAAAAA
>NW_022900924.1:45039891-45052323 GCF_012274545.1 Fukomys damarensis | reverse complement strand
AAAAAAAAAAAAAAAAAAAAAGATTGGAAATGTCACCGGAAGTCCAGATTTCTGAAAACTCTGGGAGCAATGGGCTCCCATTCCAAGGCTCCTTTTACATCGCAACTGCTCACCTGACTCAGGTACACGATTCCAAGAGTTTGAACCCAAACTCCGCCACTTTCCAGTCCTGATGACCTCAGGCACATTATTTAGCCTAGCAGCACTGTAACTTCCTCATCTGTGACATGGGGACAGTACCAGCACCTACCGCATGAGGGCAATGGTGAGGATGAAAAGAGCAGACTCCAGTGACACTTCAGACAAGCATCTAACGGCATGAGTCATTTGTAAGAGAAAAGGCCATTAGAACAATAACATAGGAGAACAAAATTTCCTGTAGGTAGAACACATTTGGCTCTGTCAAAAATGAAAACAGGAGAAAGAAAGGCCGCTTGCAGCATCATCCTAGTTTTTCTCAGATTAGCTCCCCTCACCAAGTTCATCAGCCCAGTCATGGGTTGTCCCTCTGCTGTCCCGAGCCAGCGGCCTCCTCCATCTCGAGGCCCTGCAGGACTTCTCCATTTCACCATGGTCTCGTAAAAACCTAGGACACTGAGCACCCGCCCACCCAGACACCCAGCACCTTAGCTTTTCCAGCAATGTTCTTCGTAAATCAGTAAGCAAGGGGCAATTTCTCCCTGGGAGAACATGCACCACCCTCGGGAGCCTGCCTACCTCCGTTCCAGGAGGGGCCGCTCAAATTCACACTCGCCACCTCTGGGAACCTGAAGGAAGCCCTGCTACACCTTCTTCCATCAAAACCCTGGCGTCTGAGCCGGGCGTGGTGGCATACACCTGTAATCCTGGCACTCGGGAGGCTGAGGCAGAAGGATCTCTGTGAGTTCAAGACCAGTCTGGGCTACATAGTGAGTTCCAGGTCAGTTTCAAATACATAGTGAGACCCTGTCTCAAAAAACAGAAACAAAACAAACAAACAAAAACCCAGAGTCCAAAAGAAGCCCCTGGCCCAGGACTGGCAACCAGAGCCTTGTTCCCCATCAGGACTGCAGGTGGGGGCAGGGAGGCTTCTACTCTAGGAGCCACAGCCCAGGTGCTCCCTGGAGCTCCTGCCAGGAGACCTGCCACAGGAGGGGCCATGACCCAGAGCCAGAGGCCCTGGGGCCCCACCACGTCCTCTTTCCCTCTGGCCTGGGCCTCGTTAACCCACTGTCGTTTGGAAATAATGCACTTTTTTCTTCCTTTGAGACAGGGCCTCACTATGTAGTTGAGACTGACCTGGAACTCACTGTGTAGCCCAGGCTGGCCTTGAACTCACAGGGATCCAGTCTCTGAATTCTGGGATTACAGGCATGTGCCATCACAACCGGCACAATATCCAAACGATCCTCTCCCAGCTGAGACTCCTAAGAGTTGGCACTCTGAGGTCAGACAGCCTGGCTCAAATCCCGTCTCCATCCTAATTGTCTGTGTGGCCTTCAATGAATTACTTAACCTGTCTGTGCTTCACTTTCCTCATCCTCAAAGCACTACCTTCTCTGGGGGCTTCTTGTAAGGAACAAGTGAGGGCCTTCTGGGCAGACCCCAAGCCTGGCACACGGTGACACCCTGCCCTGCCGGTGACCCCGATTCTCCCAAGCTCAGCCTACCGCGTCTCTGTTCTGACATAGTCGCAGGGGTGGCTGTGGAAAACCCGGTGAGATCATAGCCCCACCGCCCCCCACCCAGGCAGAACCGGAGCTCAACCGCTCTTTACCCGTCCCTGTGCTCGCCGTGATGCCCCGGGGCTCCGGAAGGGGGCGCCCATGCCCCGGGACGGAGGCTGTCCCAGAAGCCACAGCCCCAAGCCGCCGGTTCGCCTCTGGGAACAAGACCAGCAAACGCCCACAAAAATGTTCCACACTCAGCAAGCCGCGAAGTCTACCCTTTCTGCGTTTTTAGAATTTTGTTTATTTCTCTTGGTTGTCTGGGTGCAAACGGACTCCTTTCTCTTCTCAAATCGCTCCCGGCTGGTGCAGTCCAGGCAGCCCCACCCGTCTGTCACCCACCGCAGAGCCAAACCGCACTCCTCCCCGGGGGCCAGCATCGCCCCGCCAGCGCAGCCTGGTCTCCTTTCCTCTCCTCCCAGCAAACACCTCAGGAGGTGCCAGCCCGCTCCACGCATCATCCAGGCCAATGCCACACTTCAGCGTAACACCACTGTTCTGTCCAACGGGAGAATCGACCCACACAGCCCAGGCAGCGGTGGGTTAGGTGAGTTAATCACACAGTTAAGGTGGAAATCTTCTGTGATGTCTTTAAAAATAATATGGGCCAGGTGTGGTGGCACACGCCTGTAATCCCAGCACTTGGGAGGCTGAGGCAGGAGGATCGCTGGGAGTTTGAGACCAGCCTGGACTATGTAGTGAGTTCAAGGCCAGCCTGAACTATATAGTGAGACCCTGTCTCAGAAAACACACATACATATTATTGTGATCAAAATATGTGGTGAATGCTTCAATTTAAAAATTTGTCACAATGAAAGGTACCTTGCCATAGATCCCTCTCAAAATCCTCCCCTTTGTTTTAAACACACTTGTGGCATTGTTCTTGCTACTTTCTGAAGCAGTTCTGGAGTTCTCTTTGGTGAGTTTCTTCTTGAAATGTGATCCAAACATGGTGAATGTCGTGGGTGCCATCCAGCAGAAAGGCAGCTCATAAAAACACAAGGCTGTGCCCATCCACCTCATCCCCCAGATCTGGCATCCCGTAACTTCTGGCTCTTCCCCAAAGTCAAGATGACCGGAAAGGTCAATGTTTTGAATCAATTTAGGACAGGGAGGCAGCCAGGACAACACCATTAAAGACCCTCAGGAAAGAGGACTCCGGAGCTGCTTCAGAAAGTGCAAAGATGGTGGGATCAGTGCACTTAAAAGCGAGGGCAGAGAGGGGATAGATAACACGTTTTACTGTATTTAATGTTTTAAAATTTTAAATATTCTACCATATTTTTCTACCACACATCATAGATATGTGTTGAGTGCCAAGATGTTTGCAGTATCTTTTTTAAAAAAATCTAGTTACAGGGGCCAAGGATTTAGCTCAGTGGTTCTGTCGCCTGCCTGGAAATCTCAAGGTCCCAAGTTCAATCCCCGGTACCAAAAACAAAACACAACAAAAATCTAGTTACAGAGCCATGGTGCCACATTTCCATTTTAAAGGTATATTTGTGATAGAAAACTTAATAGATTACATACAAAATAGTTGCAGTGACTTTCTGAAAAGCAGATGCATGGGTGATTTTAATTTGGTGGGAGTTTGTGTTTAAAATGTACACTCTACATTTTTAAAACAAGATAAACCTATTACAACTTCGGTAATAAGGGAGAAAGCTCTTTTATCACCAAAATAGAGACAGCCGTGTAAGGCATGAGGCAGCCCAGCAGCACCTGAAGAGTAAGGAGCAGCTCTTGATGGCTCTCCGGTGTCTCCAGCTGGCTCAGCACACGCCTGTGTCAGCCCAGCTGTGGGGCTGTGGGGGGAGACAAGTTGGCGCATCGGAGTAATGGGGCCGTGGCGCTGTCTTCTCCCAACACAGCCCCTCCAAGCTCTTGCGGACATGGCAGGGCCCTGCCTCACGCTCCCCAGGAGCAGGTGTCTCCTTCTGCCCTGTTTGCCCCGAGGTTCCCCAGGTCCTGCTCCCTGTGTTGGACGCTTGGGCCCTTGTGCTCTGGACCAGTGCCATTTGGGGCCACTGCAGTGAGCCTGGGCACAGGGTCTGGCTGCAGTGTTTGGGTCCCTGGCTCTGTACCCCGCCCCTGGCTGGGGGTGCACCAAATGGAACGGGTGTAGTGGCAGCTCTCTGTGACCCCCAACTCTAGGCCTCCCTCTTTGTCCTGCTCAGCAAGGGTCTGGCTACCGTGTCACCTGCCTGACTCTCAGGGAACTGGGGTTCTTATCCAGCCCCCCAGCCCTCCTCTGCCTGCCCCCAGACCCAAGAGAGCTGAGACACCCAGGGCTTTGCCCCCTGGGAGAGGGGACCTGGGTACTGCAGCTCCGCACCTAGGGACCCCAGAAATGGGAACGGCGGCAGGCGCCTCTCCCACCCTCAGCCGGTGCAGCTCCAGACCCAGGAGAGACCCAGGGGTCCTTACCGTGAGGGTCCAGCGGGCTGGGACAGCCACCTCACTTCCTGGGAGCAGAGGGGAGGCTGGTGTAGCCTGTGGGGAGCGGAAGCCACCCCCAGCGCCGATCAAAGTTCTAGGCAGTGGTTCCGCCCCGACACGGCCTGAACTTTCCCAGAATGTCACCAAGGCCACTGCACAAGATTACAAAATGACCTCCAGCTGCTCAGGCGATCAGAAGTCTGGAGGGCCCAGTCCCACAAAGGTGCACGCAGGTGGTACCATTAGGGTCTGAAGAGGGGCTAGAGTGCACCCCCTCACGCTCTGCTGGGTGAGGCTGGGCCCAGGAGCTCACCACATTTGTAAACAGGGGCCTGAGGACCCCCTCAGCCAGCAGCACCCCCACTCATCTGCCCAGCTCTGACCAACCAACCCAGGAGGAAAGCCCCAAGAGGGCGTGGCCCTGTGTTCTTCCTGCTGATTGGTCCATTTCACCAACGTCAGGGAAGCCTTTCTGGATTCCCAGGGGGAAAGAGTTACAGGAAGTGAATTTGTCCCAATATGAAGTGGGATGCTTTCACCAAAGACCACCCAGAAACACAAGCAGCACCTTTGGGATGTAGGGATGCACCCATCTCTAGAGGTATCCAATCTGTAGGGTGAAGTAAGCGTGCAAGTATGTGTGTGTGTGCCTGTGGTGTAAGGTGTGCAACGTTCAGGGGTAACCAAAAGTAAAAATAGGTCGCTATCAATGACAGGAGTCTAACATTCCAAGTAGTATGATGGCTTCTTTTATTTTTAAAAATTATTTATTTATTTATGGGCAGCAGAGTAACCCAGGTTGGCCTCGAACTCGTGGTGACGCTCCTGCCTCAGCCTCCCAAGTGCTAGGATCACAGTGTGTGTGCCACACGCCACTCAGTCTGAAGGCTTCTAATCTGTGCACAGTATCAATATTTACATCACTCTTCACCAGTTCGAAGGACCGCTGCGCAGGTGGGCAGACTGCATCGAGGCCAGTTCCACACTCACGACCAGCGGAGGACAGCGGAGAGTGCCCGGCCCCACCCCGTGACACCCAGGGCAGCTGTCGGCTCTGAGCAGCTCTTGGCTGACCTCACCTCGTGTGTGTGTGTGTGAGATTAAACCAGAGGCCTGTAGGACTGGAAGGACCCCGGGCGTGCTGCGTGTGTGCAGAGAGATGTGCATTGAGGAACCCTGGACACTTCCAGAGCAGAAGTGATAAACCCGCCCCCAACCCCATCACCCAAGCTCCCAGATGCCCATCCAGTGGTTGGGGGGGCAGCAAGTCACCGCCCCACTGTTGGAGGGGCACGGCCCTGGAATATAGAGAATATTACTGACCCCTGTCCTGACTCAACCTCCTGGGCCAGACGTTCAATTGACAGGAGCATAAGAAGTCTGTGAAGCCAAGCAGGGTGGCGCAGGCTTATAAGCCTGGTGCTCTAGTAGGCTGAGGCAGGAGGGTCTCAAGTTGGAGCCCGACCCGGGCAACTGAGCAACTTAAGATCTTGTGTCAAATGTAAAAAGTAAAAATAAGAAAAGAATGGGGATATAGCTCAGTGCAGAGGCCCTGGGTTCAATCCCCAGTACTGAAGAGAAAAAGAGAGAGAGAGAGGAGAGAGAGAAGAGCTGTGAGGACCCAGAGTGCAGACCTGCTCCTGGCAGGACAGTGGGGTCCGGGACTGGAAGACACCTGACCCCAGTGGCAGCCCTGGGCCCAGGAAACCTGAAGGAGGGGACCCCAAGCCATGTTCCCGGGAACACCTCAGTCCCCAAGGGGACTTGGAGCCTGGAGCAGAACACAGGTGAGAGCCCAGAGGGTGCCAGCCCTTGGCCCCAGGCCACAAGTGCAGTGTGCGTGTGTGTGTGTGTGTGTGTGTGTGCGTGTGTGTGCGTGTGTGTGCGCACAGGTGTGCGTGAGCTGGGCCTTCTTCATGCAAAGACAGATCCAGCCTGGGAGTCCAGAAGCCAGGGCCGTACACCAGCTCGGCTGCTAATTCACAAGGTAACAGGAAGTTCGTGTCCCACTGATAGCTCACTTCCCTCATCTTTAAAATGGGTTGAGTCTGTTTTCTTCCTTTCTTTGTTTTTTGAGCCAAAGTTTCACTCTGTAGTTCAGGCTGGCCTTGAGTTCACTTATGTAGCCCAGGCTGGCTTCGAACTCACTGTGATTCTCCTGCCTCAGCCTCCCGAGTGCTGTTGGGAATCACGTGGCCGTCTCGGAAGAGTTCTAAGAACTTGGTTGTGCCTCTGAGTCCTCAGAGGAGGAACCGAAGATGCAGCCAGCAAGCCCAGGAGAGGTCTGGTGCAAAGGTTGGAGAGACACACGAACTCAGTGCAGATCTTTCAATGTGCAAAATCACAAGCCAGCAGTCGCAGGCCGCACCCCAAAGGCGGTGCTGGTTCTCACACCTCGGTTTCCAAGGGTTCAAAGCAGAGTTCAGCAAGAGCTCTGGGGGCACCATGTGAAGGGATGCCAGCCGAGTGTGGGGGCGCAGCCTGCAGTCCCGGCCTTTGGGAGGCAGGAGGATCACCACAAGCTCCAGGCCAGCCTGGACTGCATCTCAAGACTCTCTGAAAAGCAAAATGAAACCAAGAAACTGGTGGTCCTGCCTGTCTTTTCAGCCCCTTCCCTCCAACCTGATCCCAGCCTCCACATCACACGAGGCCCCTGGTGACCGCACACTGCCCCCTATTCCACTCTCCGGGGGCCATGCAGCAGCCCATTCCAGCCCCAAGAGCAGGACACAGGCGTTACCCCTTAGGGGGGAGGCTCCTGGCTTGTCCCAACACCCTGGCCAGGTGACACTTCCCAGGAGGGCGGCCCCATGACACATCTGGCCGCTCACTGGCAGGAAGGACAGGTGAGCACCAAAGGCTCCCAGAGAAGTCCCTGCCTACACCCAGCTGGGGTGACACAGCTGTCCCCAGGGCAGCCTCAAGGCTGGCAAGGGTGATAGTGCAGTGTCACGCCAGGCACTTCCTGTCGAGACCCACAGGGCCCCCAGGGTCCCTACCTCCTCTGTCCCTGCACGGCTCGTGCCTGGGCAGTGAGATGCACACCCAGGTCACAGGAAGCCCTGGCAGTGCTGGGCCTGAGGGACAAGGACCAGCTCCAGGGCCACACCACAGGCCACTGTAGCATCCAGGGCCCTGGTGGATTTGGCACATGACCTTCAGATGCCACAGCTGTTTAGAAACACTTTGTAGGCCCAGATGTGCCTTGGGGCTGTGATATATTTTGAGTGATACCAGGGCCCCAGAAAGGGATAAAATGTGAAGCACACTGGTTCTTATAAGCAAACATCCTTTCCTGGCCCTTCAGGGTCAGGGTACAAGATAGGAGGCCTGGTCATCCTGCCGCAGGGAGATTTCTTACTTGTCTTTTACAATAGAGGGAGCTAACATCGGTATAAGCCCATTAGGGAGCCAGGTGTGGGGGAGTGTGTCTATAATCCCAGCACTTTGGGAGGCTGAGGCAGGAGGATCCCAAGTACAAGCCCAGCTTGAGCAGTTTAGCAACTTAGAAGACCCTGTCTCAGAATTAAGGGCTGGGTGTAGCTTAGTTCAAAGGTCCTGGGTTCAAGATCCCATACCAAAGGAAAATAAAAAGCCCACCATGATAGGGAGATAGGTTTCCAAATCCCTGTAGTAGCTGAAGTTTTCCTGGGTGGCAGAGACCTGGAATTCTCTGACGCCACTGTTTTTACTCCTGAACTACAGCTGTCTAGAGAAAGACACCCATTGCCTCAAGCAGGGTTTCGCTTTCCGGAAGTAGACACTGAACCCCAGGACTCATGCACACTACGAAAGCTACCATGAGCCCATCCCCGGGCAGGGCCTCATGAAGTGGCCCCAGCTGTCCTCAAATTCAGGATCCTCCTGCCTCAACCTTCTGGGGAGCTGGGACTACAGGCATGAGCCACCGCGCCTTGCCAGCATGACATGTCTGTAACATGTATGAACATGTATGTAGTGGGAAGGGCAGTATGTGTGAGGAGGAAGAAAGCCCTGGCGCCCACGGCACGTCCCAGACCTCGGCAGAAGGCACTGAGGTTTCACTGCCAGCTGACTCATGCCCTGGAGACCTCACCACGGCTTAGCAGGGCTCCGGCTTCCCCTTAGATGCGGACATTCAGGGAGAAGATCTCATCTGTGAGCTATTTCGCTTCCCCCATACGGAGGTGAAAATTGCAAACAGATACAGGCGCGCCATGCCCATAAAAGGCTGGGAGAGCCCTCCGCTGAGTGTGGCCCATGGCAGGAGGGGTGTGGGAGCCTGGGCCTCTGTGCTTGGCCACTGACCATGCTGGCCCGGGCAGATGTGACCTCGGGTCTCAGGGTTAACATGCTCACCTGTCCGGGCCGGGGCCTCGGTCCTGTCCATACCCACAGCTGCTCCTGCATCCCCAGCTGCTGGCCTCTCACAGGGCTGGCTCGGGCGTCAGTGATGAAGCCCAGTCCCTGCGTGGAGGACACTGCCAACAGAAGGCCACGGCTCAGTAAAATCTGGGGACAGGGATCCTGGTGACGTTGTTTCTTTCTCTTTCTCTCTGTGTGTGTGTGTGTGTGTGTGTGTGTGTGTGTGTGTGTGTGTGTGTGTGTGTGTGTTTTGAGAGAGTTTCATGATGTAGCCCAGGCTGGCTTTGAACTCACAGCGATCCTCCTGCCTCAGCCTCCCGAATGCCAGGATTCCAAGGTGTGCCACCACGCCTAGTGACACTGTCTCTTGGTCTGATGTGGATTACACGGATCTACAGCGCTCGTGGCACCCATACAGCTGCACACAATCACACCCCGCTTCCTGGGGTGAATACTAACTGCCACACAGATCAAATACGAAAACACTCGTGGGGGATGGGAGGCACCTAGGGCACTAGGTTTCCTTCTCCACCCAGGACCAGTCGGCTGCATTAATGTTTTTAGAAGTCAGAAACTAAATCATTTTATTCCGTAAAGGTAACAGTTTCCAAGTGTGGAAGTTCTCTCTAAGGCCGAGTCTGTCGGTGCTCCTGCTCCAGGTGACAGTCGCCGGAATGAAGCAGAGGACAGCTGGGCCGGAGGTGGCCGGGCTTCCAGCTGCCGATGGAAGAAACCCGCAGCCTGGTTCTCCGCCCTCCTGGGGAGAGAGCCCGCTCTGCCTTGAGAAGCAGAAAATCAAGGGCAGAATTTTCATCTGAGGGGACAGCGCGCAGGAGAGAAGCGAGGAGCAGGGAGGTGGACTTCTGGAGCCCCGAGGAGGGGCTGTCCCAGGAGAGCGACCCCGCGGCCGGCCAGCGGGCTCTGCAGGCACCGCGTGTGGCCAGGGCAGGGGCAGCTGTTCTTGGGGAGGAGGTGGGGACCACGCATGTGACCCGGGGGTCCGCCAGACTTGCCCAGGGCCCGGCGGATCTCGCTGGAGGACGAGGTCCCCGCAGACGCGCTTCTCCCGGAAGCCTGGCTGCTGCGTGGCCCGGGGCCTGGGGCAGGCCGGTCGCAATGCCGGGCCCGGCCCGCCTCCCTAACACTCGTTGGGGGCCTTCATCTGCATCACGACCGCCTGGCTCCTCTTCTTGCAGCAGCAGCAGCAGATGCAGGCGGCGCGCGAGCAGGCCAGGGCCACGATGCCGATGACGATGGCGGCGATGGCCAGGCCGCTCGTGCTGTCCGAGTCCCGGGCGTCGGTGCCCCCGATGGTGGTCAGGTCGGTGGAGTCGCCCGCAGCGGCGGTCTCCGTGGCGGTGGGGGACACGGCCGTGATGTCGTCATAGCCGGGCGTGTCCGCACCCGGGTACCGCGGCGTCTCGGGGTAGACGCGGGGGTCTGGGGGGGCCTAGGCGCTGGGCGCGGCGACGTTGACGCTGATGATGACGAGCGACTGGCCTCGGACGTCGGCCGGGCTGGAGCACAGCGGGACGGCGTCGGTCCCCAGCCGGGCCCTGTTGACCAGGAGCCAGTTGCGGAGCGGCAGGATGTCCGCGTCGCACCGCCAGGGGTTGTCCTGGAGCTGCAGCTCGCACAGGTTGCCCAGGTGGTCGAAGATGCCCCGCGGCAGGTTCTCCAGCTGGTTGTTCTGCAGCTGGATGGTCGTGAGCCCGTTGACGTGCGCGAAGAGGTTGCCCGGGAGCTGGCGGAGGCGGTTGTTCTGCAGGGACACGTTCTGCAGGTTGGCCAGGGCGCGGAACACGCTCCCGTCCAGCTCCTGCAGCGCGTTGGTGTGCAGCGACAGCTCGCGCAGCTCCGACAGCCCGTTGAAGGCGCCGGGGGAGACGAAGCTGATCTGGTTGCGACTGATGATCAGCACTTGCAGCTGGCGCAGGTTGCTGAAGACGTTGTCGGGCAGGGTGGAGATGTGGTTGTCGTACAGCCAGAGCTCGCGCAGGTTGTGCATGGGCCCGAAGACGCCCGGCGACAGCTCCTTGAGGTTGTTGCCGAACAGCGTGAGCCGGTTGAGCTGGGGCAGCTGCATGAAGATGCCGGGCGGCAGCTGGGAGATGTGGTTGTTGGACAGGTAGAGCCGCTGCAGGTTGCGGTTGTTGTGGAAGAGCCCGGGCGACAGCGTGCCGATCTGGTTCTGCTGCAGGGCCAGCTCCTGCAGGCTGCCCAGCCCGTCGAAGGTGCCCATGGGGATGTCGGCCAGCCTGTTCTCGTACAGCCGTAGCACCTGCAGGTTGCCCAGGTGCTGGAAGGCACGCGGCGACAGGTGGGTGAGGCTGTTCTTGCCCAGGTTGAGCTTGGTGAGCCCCACCAGGTGGTCGAAGGCGCCGTCCGGGATGTACTCCAGGTGGTTGCCGTGCAGCTGCAGCTCCTTGAGGTTGCTGAACTGCGAGAAGTGGGCCGGCTGGATCTGCACCAGCTGATTGCTGGACAGCAGCAGCGACTCGAGGTTGTCCAGGCCCTGGAAGAGGCCGACGGGCAGGACCTGCAGCTTGTTGTTGGCCAGGCTGAGGTAGCGCAGCGAGCCCAGGTTGCGGAAGGTCCCGGGCAGGATGCTGGACAGCTCATTCTTCTCGATCCGCAGGGCGACCAGGGCCGAGGTGTTGAGGAACGGGGCCTCGCTGAGCTCCGTGATGTGCGTGTTGAGGATCTGCAGGCTCATGGCGTTCCAGGGCAGGGGCGTGGGCACCACGGCGATGCGCGCACCCGTGCACTCCACCTGCGAGGCCCGGGAGCAGGTGCACTCGCTGGGGCAGCCGTAGTAGGCTGAGGCGGCAGCCCAGGCCTGGCAGCCCGCCAGCAGGAGGAGGTAGTGTTTCAGTGGCATGGCCTGGGGAGGGCGAGAGCTCAGCTTTAGTCAGGGCACCCAGCCAAAGGCACTGTGGTTACCAGCTTGTTCGGTCTTTGTTTTCCTTTGAGACAGGGACTCACTATGTAGTCAAGGCCGGTCCTGAACTCAATACATAGCCCGCAAAAGCATAGCGACCCTCCTGTCTCAGCCTCCTGAGTGCTGGGCTCACAGGCATGTGCCATCGCACCCAGCTTCCCGAGGCTACTTTTAAACCAACATCAAGCTTCAGTTTCAACAGGGGCTCGGCTGGAAACCCTGCCATCTGCACCCCCCCATCCACTGCCCAGGCGGCCACCACACTCAGGGGCTCCTGGTGCTCCTCTAGGCACCCCCGGCTCGTAAAGTGGGATGGCCTCTCTTCAGCTAGGTGCTTGCAGCCAAAGCCAGTGAAGCCCGACAGGAAGGGTAGGTGAGGAGATGGACCTGCCTGCACCATGGCCTTCATCTCACTGTGTAGCCCAGGCTGGCCTCAAGCTCGAGACCTTCCTGCCTCAGCCTCCAGAGTGCTGAGATTCCAGGTGTGCGCTGCCAAGCCTGGCTAGTGCTCCAGTTTGACCTTGAGTTTGACCTTAAAGCCTGAGGCCTCTGAGCTTCAGCTTCCTTGTCTGCTGGGGGAGACTGCTGACTCCGCCCACCCCCAGTTGTTGTGGGCAGCAAAGGAGAGAAGAGAGGGGAGCCGCGGCACAGGATGGTGCCCAGCACCCCTGGGCTCAGCTGGGGCTCAGGAAGAGCTCAGGGTGCTGCCATCCCACCCTGCTAATGGAGAGATACGGGGGGAGGATTCCCGCCTTCAGGCTACAGGGCCTGAGTTCAAAGGGCCCAGGCCTTCTGCCGGCCAAGGACTAAGGAATGGGGGAAAAATAAGAGAAAGGGCCAGGCGTGGTGGCACACGCCTAAAAACCCCACACTCGGGAGGCTAAGGCGGGAGGACTGCCCAAAGTTTGTGGCCAGCCTGGGCTGCATAGGGAGACCCTTTTTCAGAATAGGAAAGAGAAACAGAGAAAGAGAGAGAAGAGAGAGAGAGAGAGAGAGAGAGAG
>NW_022900924.1:45035435-45039832 GCF_012274545.1 Fukomys damarensis | reverse complement strand
AGAGAGAGAGAGAGAGAGAGAGAGAGAGAGAGAGAGAGAGAGAGAGAGACTAACTCAGTGTCCTCGCATCAAGAGGAAGATTGGGGCTTGGGGACTGTTTCTGTTTTGTTTTACAGAAATAAAGAAGGAGCCCACCCACAAACACTGTGGGAGCCGGAATGACGGACAGAAATACCAAGAGCAGGAAAAGTGGTCTCAGGCTACACCTACACGGCTGTGTTCAGTGCCACTCCGAACTTCACAGGTCAGTGGCGAACTGGAAACTTTTGGGGGTACTGGAGAATGACCCCAGGGCCTTTGCACTAAGCTATTTCCCCAGCCCTTCCCCCTCTTTTTTTTGTACCAGGGATCAAACTCAGGACCTTGCAATTTCGAGGTAGGCAGCAACACCACTGAGTTAAATCCCCAGCCCCCCGCTTTTTTCATTTTTTAAGACAGAATCTTGCCATGTTGCTAAATTGTCCAACTTTCCATCCTCCTGCCTCAGCCTCCCAGAGGGCAAACTGAACTTCTGAAGAACTTGTAAAGGATGGTGAGGGGCCCAGATGCCTCCGTTAGGGAGCTGCAGAGGAATAGCCAGAGAAGGAAGAGAAGTCATGTGGATGACCCCGGGGAGGTGGTGAGCTCCCTGCACAGGGAGCATCCAAGCAGAGACAAGCAACCGCTTGACAAGGGAAGATTCCCATGCTGGTGAGGGAGCAGACCAGAGTCGTCGAGGCCTCTGTGCCCCAATTCCAGGGCTCCAGGGCTGGGTTCTAGGGCACGGGCTGGAGCACCATCCACACAGGATATCTGCACTTGCGTTCTGAGAGCCAAGTGGGCAGGACGTCTGCCCACCCGTGGCATGTGAGCGTGCGTGTGTGGATTCACCCCCGACTGGCTGACGGAAGGTCCACAGACTCCTGGGGCTGTGCTGTTTAGTTCCAATTTTTTGGCCCCACTTTGTGTTTTTGAGACAGGGTCTTCTATGTAGTTCAAGCTGGCCTGGAACTCGCAGAAATCCTCCTGCCTCAGCCTCCCAGGGGGACCCAGTGCTAGCTGGCTTGTTTTTCATATATACTCTTCTGCCCAGCCCGCTCTGAAAAGGGTGTCACAGCCCAGCACCTGAGAACGCCACTCTGTAAAGCAGACAAGAGGGTAGGCGAGGGTTCCCCAAGGAGCCCCCATGGGAGGAGGCCTGGAACCAGCCCTGGGAAGGACCACACCTAGGGAAGGGGGCCATCGCCATCGGAGGGACCACACCGGTGACAAACACGACCCGCATCTGCAGCGTCTTCTCAGAAACCTCACCCTGCCGAGCCCACCCAGTGCCACGGGCAGCCGCTTCCTGTTTCCCAGTGCTGGTGAGGCCACAGCTGGCACAGCCTGGGCAGATGCCCTCCCCGGAGCCCCCTGCTTCTGGCACAGGCCCTCAGGGGACAAAGGGGCCCAGCACACAGCGGCCTAATAGCCCACGCGGCTTGGCAGCTGTGACGTCGGAGGTTACAGGATGAAGCGGCCGTAATTACACCCTGCGCCCTGCAGCAAGCGTCCTCAGTCTCAGCAGGGACTCGGGCCAACCCTGAGCGGCCCCAGGCAGGGGTGCCCCTGGCGTCCGTCACCAGCCCATGAGGTCAGCGAGCCGGGCAGACAGATGGGGGACATGACGCGCCCCGCCCCAGGGACAGGAGCCACGGGCCTCAGCAGAAACATCCTGTGACTGATCAGTGCACAAACACATCATTAGCCCGCAAGCCCGGGCTGGCCTCTCTCAGCCAATACCTAACATGGTCCTCAGGGCCTGACACACAGTTCCCCGGCAGACTCCTTCTTTCTTTGTTTTGTTGTTGTTGTTGTTGTTGCTTTGTTTTGAGACAGAGTCTCACTAAGTAGTCCAGGCTGGCCTTGAACCCACAATGTAGCCCAGGCTGGCCTCAAACTCCCAGAGATTCTCCTGCCTCGGCCTCCCGAGTGCTGGGATGACAGGCATACACCAGCTATGTACCCATCTCTCCAGACCCACTTTGCTTCAAGTTCCCCGGCAGGGCAAACTCTCCAGAACCAGGACTTCACCCCATCTTCACACAGCCAGCAATTATTCCAGGGGCCCCAGGACGTGAAAGGGTCCTATACCACCCAGTGCACATGCAGAAACTGAGGTCCGGGAATGG
Organism: Fukomys damarensis; assembly: GCF_012274545.1. Lineage (NCBI taxonomy): Eukaryota > Metazoa > Chordata > Mammalia > Rodentia > Bathyergidae > Fukomys > Fukomys damarensis. The sequence continues at coordinate 45,037,682 of NW_022900924.1, read as the reverse complement.
GACCACTCTTCCTGGCCTCTGCCCTCTCCCTACACAGGGCCTCCGGAATGTAGCCCTCATGGAGAGTAAGCTGGACCTTGGCCAGGCTCCAGGCACCCACTACCAGGCAGGAACCCTGCAGTCAGGTCACGCCCTCATGCTTGTACAAAGGGTCTGAGGTCACCATCGGAGAAGCCCTGCTCGGAGCTCAGCCTGCAGATGTCCCACTCACCCTGCCGTCTGTGCACAGCAGCACAGGGGAACAGCGGAGGAAGCGTCCTCACTAGACCGGACCTCACCACGTTGCTGCTGGGAGCATTAAATGAGCTAATACATGAGCCAGGCATGGTGGGGCTCATCCATCAGCCCAGCATTGGGAAGGCTGACGCAGGAGGATCGCTGGGAGCTGGAGGCCAAGTCCTAGTCTCCAAACAAAACAAAAACAAGAAAGAACCCAGGGTCTTTTGAGAGCTGCAAACCATCCCGCCGTCTTGCAAATGGGAAGTGGAGGGGGGGACTCGCCCGAGGTCACACAGTCAGCTGAACACTCCTGAGACCCGATCGGGGGCCCTAACTGTGGAATCCTATACCACACCACGAGGCTGCAGGACTTGTCCACTGCCCTCCGCCTGTGCTTCAGGGAAACAGGCGGCTCTGTTTCCTCCCTCTTTTTATGTTGGTTGTTCTGTAGTTCAGGCTGGCCTGGAACTCACTTTGTAGTTGAACTCAAGGTGATCCTGCTGCCTCAGCCTCCCAGGTGCTGGCATAACAGCCGAGCACCATCACACCCCCTGTTCCCTCCGCCTTAAACTGCCCAGGACTCCTATTCAACCCACCCTCCGCTTGTCCAATGCTGTTAGCCCATGACACGTCCCTCTCCACTTGGGCTGTGTGGTTGGGGGACTTCTCCCATGGCGGCACTGGTGTGTGCATTGGTCCCATTTCACCCTCGTGGCCTGGAGGAGGTGGGAAGGGACAGGAGTCGCCTGACAGCGTCAGCTCCCCCAGGACAAGACTGGCCACACCCTCACCCTCTGCCTGCTCCATGTCTGACTCCCCACAACCCTGCTAAGCCAAAATGTTCATTGTTCTAAAACAGAAGAAGAGTGAGAAAAAGCAAATCTTCCCAGGCTCTCTGTGGTGAATCCTCCCTCCCAGGGATGGGGGAGGTGGAATGCGGCTTCCTGTGGAGGCCAGAGCAGGCTGTAATTACCTTGACCAGAGAGGCAGCCCAACAGGGAGAACATCCCAGGGCTTTTATATTGGTGGGGGGGTGCATTTAGACAGGGTCTCTCTATGTAGCCCAAGCTGGCTTTGAACTCGATCAGTCCTGCCTCAGCCTCCTGAGCCTGGGATTATAGCAGTGCAGCGCTCACCCCACTCCCAGCACTTTCCATCACAGCTCCTCCTCAGCAGCACCCAGGGGACCAGCACCGCTAGCAATGGACCGGCCTGCATCGAAGCTCACTGGAAGCACTTTCCCAGTTCCACATCCCAAAACCAAGCGAGGCCCTGAAGCTGAGGCTGCCAGCCCCCCTGTGGTCGGGATCTGGGACGCAAATTGTACTCCTGGCTCCCAGCGTCTCCTGGCGGCTGCCCGCCCCTCTCGCTCCTATTTCTGCACATCCGCATAGACTTCGGCCTGCACCTCCACACCCTCCTCCACCGAGCAGGATGGACCAGCAGGGTCCCCAGCCTGGGGAGAAGCCCCGGGCCTTCTGCGGGTCGCATGGAACCCTCGGGCCCACCCCCGCGCCCTCCTCCCCACTGTCCCCGCCGAGCCAGCCCCGCTGACTCAAGACCACAGGCAAACTGGAGTCTGGTCCCGAATGCACCCCAGATGTGCGGTGGAGGCAGGGGGACAGACGTCTAAGTTCCCGTGGGAGCGCTGGAGGTGGGGCGGTGGCGCCCGGATAACCCGGGGGCGGAGCCGGGTCCTCGCGGGGAGGTGACCACGCGGCATCGAGCAGAGTCCAGCGGGCGCCCGTCCCCTCGCCACAAGTCCCCCAGGCCCCGAGCCTGCCCGAGTCGCTCTGAGCGCCCCTGGGGACCCCGGGGACGAAAGTCTGGTGGGTAGGGACAGACCAGAGGCAGGGCAGGAACTGGGACCACCACAGTCCACGCAGGGGAGTGGGACCCGGGTTCACGTAGGCTGGGCGACCCGGAGAGACGCCCCGCGCAGGGGCGCAGCGTCCTGAGCGGTGACGCGGGTGGGGGGCGGGAGGCTGGGTCTGCAGCGCTCGGGGCGCCTCCAGCTGGCTCCTCCTG
>NW_022900924.1:45029048-45035095 GCF_012274545.1 Fukomys damarensis | reverse complement strand
CTTTGCATTTTAACTTATCATTATCATCATCATTATTATTTATTATTAATTATAAGAACATAGCTCCAAATTTACCGAAACTTTGTAAAAACCATGCAAGGGACTCTCAGGCTCAGCCCAGGTCACCCGTGGGTTACGTTTTGGAAAAAAAAAGCATTTATCTTCATTTCCGAGAGAAAGATAAAAATGATCCCTGTGGGGCCCCTGGAGGTGTAACGTTAAGGGAAATCAATCAGACCCACCGCTTAAACGCCGCATGGTTTCTCTTACCTGGGAAACCCACAGCCTAACTAAAGAGCAGAGTAGAAGGGATAACAGGAAGGAGAGAGATGGATCTGTTTCAGCGGAGCAGGGGCCTGAGATGGAGGGAGGGAGAGAAGAGGGTGGAAAAGGAACCGAGATGTGTTCTGCGCATCACCAACTCCACACACACAAAAAATCATCTTGTACTGCAAACGTTTGTACTGCAAACGTGGGCTAATAAACACTTTTAAAAAATAAACAGTGCAAAGAAAAAAAAAAGGGGGAATTGCCCCTACGGCGTTTCCATTTCTTTCTGGTGTCTTGTCCCCTCTGGGGTTCATTTTGCCCCCTCCCAGATGTGGGCGCACACAGGTCTCCAAGCTGGGGACAGCAGTGGCGGGGCGTGCCTACAATTGAGGGGTTCCCCTGTGTCCTGCTCTGTAGCTGCCCCTGTCTGCCACTGTCCTGTGTTCCTAGAAGGGGGGCCAAGATGCCACTGCTGAGCCACATATAGTGGGAAAGATCTGTAATCTTAGCACTCAGGAGGCTGAGGCAGGAGGATCCCTGAGAGTTTGAGGCCAGCCTGGGCTACATAGGGAGATCCTGTCTCCAAAAAAAAAAAAAAAAAAAAAGATACCACATCTGTTCATGGTGTCGCCAACAGGGGACTGGGGAAAGGAGACAAGTCATAGTCACAGCCACCCCCCCTTGGGTTCCCTCCTAGCCTGGCTCAGTTTCCCCTCCACACCAAGTGTGGAGAAGGCTATTTACACACAGCGCCTCCCCGAACTCCAGCACTCCAGAGCCTTAATTAACTTTTGCCCTGGGCTTTGAGCCCCTTGATGAAAGGGGACGTAAAAGTTCCCAGTGTCATTATGGACACAGTCATCTGGGCGGCTGCACAGTCCAGCCCTGCAACCTGAATCATGTGCATTCCTCCCGCCCAGCTCCGTGATTCACGGCCGCAAACACGGCCCTGACCAGGCACCCAGGTGTGGGACCGGGGTCCCTTCCCGTGCTGTTCCCTCGCCCCCCTGGGCCTGCGAATCCCAGGTAAGGCGGCAACTTCTGGTTCTTCCAGCCTGTGCGACCCAGGCCACCACCCTTCCTTCCTGGCTCCCCCAGGTCCCGACCCTCCAGGGCTCTAGGCCGGACCGGGGGCTAGAGCTGTGAGGGACACAGGGTGGGTCGGGTACAAGGAGCAGCAGCTGTTTAGGAAGCACCTGAGGGACACAGACCCCAGGGGACTTTATTCCGGTCTTTATATGGGATCTTCCTGCCTCAGCCTCCCAAGTGCTGGGATGACAGGGGCGTACCACCAGGCCTGGCTGCTTCCTAGTTTGAGGAACTTGGCTACATCCCTGGCTTCTACCTCTAGATATCAGTTGCATCTCCCACACCACATTATGGCCAGATGTCCCCTCTGGGGGGGTCGCACACACACACACACACACACACACACACGTGTGCGTGCGCACATGCACAGTTAAGAGCTACTGATCCACTAACGAGCCCTGTGAGTAATCTCCTGCTTCCCAAACAAGGAAGCTGAGGCCAGGCCAGCTACCTGACTTCCCCAAGGTCCTACACCAAGTGGCAGAGCCAAGCGCCGAGCCCCAGCTTGCAGACTGCGCACTCTTTGCACCTTCACACTCGAGCGTGGGACATGAAACTGGTGTAACACAAGTGTGGCCACATCTGGGCCACGTGGGGCTGCCCAAAGAAGATGGGGTGAAATCGGAACCATCCTGGGGCACAGCTGGGAAGGCGGGCACATTTAAAGGATACCAGAGTCCCGTTTAGAAGATGGACCCAAAATCTGGGCAGAAAGATAGGAGTGGCGCATTACAGGCACATGCCTGTAATATCAGCAACTGGAGGCTGAGGCAGGAAGATCGCCACTAGATCAAGGCCAGCCTGGGCTAGTGAGACCCTGTCTCAAAAAAAAGGAAGAGGAAGAGGAAGAAGAAGAGGATGGGGAGGAAGAAGAGGAAGGAAAAGCAAAGAAAATGCTGGCAGGTCTTGGAAGCATGGGGCATTGGGTTTGAACTGGGACAAGAAAGCACTGTACCAGATGCCCAGCTTGGCTGGAGCCAGGTCTGCAGTGCCTGCTAAGGAGGGCTCCCTGGGAGGAAGGGACCTTCTGAAGCAATAGGGAGCCACGGCAGGTATTGGAGCGGGGAGAAGCACGATGAGAGCCTTGCAGCAGGAAGGGTGGTGTGTTGGGCTTTCCTGAAAGCAGCCAGCTGCCCCTCTGGGTTTCTTGACAGGACTTGAGCTTGATACAGAGACTGGGCCATGCAGGAGGGACCGGTTATCCGACTGGGGTTCCACAGGCACCCCGCCACAGGACTCTTAATTTCAGCACTGGGGAGGCTGAGGCAGGAGGATCTCTGTGAGCTCAAGGCCAGCCTGGGATACATGGGGGGTGGGGACAATTATATATAAACACACACAGAAAAAGGTTAGAAGAATATAGACAAAACTGCTACAATATTGAGAAGGCTTCTTTTTTATAACTGTTGTGTTTTCTGTTACAGCAAAATAAACTTGCATTATTGAATTGCATCTAGTAGATAATTAGGACAACTTTTAAAATATAAAAATAAAGCATTAGTCAGGTGCAGCAGCACACACCTGTCATCCCAGCTCTGTGGGAGGCTGAGGCAGGAGGGTCGAAAGTTCAAGCCCAGCCTGGGCAACTTAGCTCCACTTTGTCTGCAAAGATAAAACAAAAAAGGCTCAGAGCCAAGGCCCTGGGTTCGCTTCTCAGTGGGCAAGAAAGGAAGGAAGTTCTGTTTCTTCAACTCCTGCTTTCTGTTGAACTGAAACCTGGCCCTGGGCCCTCCCTGCGGGGTTCTTTCCTTGCTGGGGCTCGCTGTGCCCGCACCTGGCTGCAGGCCACACTCAGCCCCCCGCTGTCCTAAGTGGACCACCGTGAGCCCCAGCATTCACTCAACAAACAGAGCGTTTGGTGGCAGCGGCCCAGCAGTGCCGGCTTCACTCGGGGGACTGGGGCTCGCACAGGGTCCCATCTAGGGCAAGGCCAGTGGGAGGCGGCCTGGGCCCGGGGGGGGGACACTCGGACACGAGCCAGGGAGGGCGTGGGGCCAGGGCACGTGCCACCGAGGCCAATGGGACAAGGGGACCAGGGTGGAGCGGTCTCAGCCCAACCACCCCGCCTTCCGCCAGGGACTCACGGCCCAGCCTGGGGACGGCACAACCAGGCAGGGACAGAAGTGACCCCCAGGTCCAGGACGCTGGGTCAGGGATGGACGGTTTGGGCAGAAGAAGGGGCAGGGAAGCGGGGAGCAGGGACAGCAGACAAAACTGATGCTCCGATGGGAGGCAATGAAGGCCCAGCAAAGCCAGGCCGCTGAGGACAAACGTGATGACGGTTACGCCAGGTGGGGCTGCTGGGCTACAGTTTAGGCCGCCATAGCCAGGTGAGGCAAACAGCAAGAGTTCAGGACACGGTGGCTCATTTCCCACCGAGACGCGGAGTCCTGGCCCGATGCTCCTGGGAATGAGGCCCTGTGTGGCGGCTCTGACGTCCCACAGCTGCCTTCTAACGTCCAAAATAGGTGCGCTGCCTGTGGGGATCAGTGTCCTGGCCCATGGGTGATGAGAGAGGAAAACCTCAGAGGCCAACGGGCACGGACGTCTGCGCAGGCGCGATGGTGCCAGCCTTGTCCCAAACGCCAAGGGCATCTGCACCCCAGGCCTCAGCCGCACAAGAGGCGGAAGGGGCCATGGGCAGGGGACCCCGGAAGTGATGCTGACGCTGGCCCCACCCAGCCCCAGGCTTCAGACCCTGCAGGGCAGCAGGCGTGGCCTACGAATCCCCCAGGTGCTGAAAGGCGCGTGTGTGCATGGACCCGCCCCTCATGGGAAGGCCACTTCTCGGGGTCTGCACAGAGCGAGGTGAGAAGGTCAGGAAGCTGAGCGGGACCGTGTGCAACAGTGATCCCCGCACCTGCAGGCTGAGGCAGGAGGATCCCTGGGAGTTCGAGACCAGCCCGGGCCACATAGCAAAACCCTGTGTCAAAACAAAAAGGCAGCCCAAGGTCCCCAGTGTCACTGAGACCAACAGAAGAGGAGCCCAGAAACAGAGGAGCCCCAGTGAGGGAGGCGTCTGTGGGGAGGGCAGCAAGGAGGCCAGCAGGCAGGGACATGCTTTTGTTCTTGTTCTCTCTTAACAGGCTTCGCTGTGTCGAGCAGGAGCTCAGTGTTCCCCTATCCCCCAGTGGTGCCGCGGGCATCACCAGAGCCCCCCATGGGGGACGGTGGTCCAGAGCCCACCTTCCTGCGTCCTCTCCAGCAACAGGAGACCTGATGACCCCTTCCACTTAGCGTCCGGCCGCGGTGAGGATGCAGCACCAGGGCTCAGGGTGGCTGCTGGGTGCCAGCGTGGTACAGTGAGTGTCGGGGTGGGGGACTCGCTCACGGCACTGCGTCGTGTGAGCTTTCTTCAGATGTAAGCGCTCGCCATGGTTACCGATCGCACCGCGTCCGGAACACTTCCCAGCACACAGCGCAGAAGGGACGGAGTCCACTCACACTGGGGCCCTGCTGGGTGGGGAGCGGCGGGGGTGGCAGCCTGGCAGCAGGAGCCGCCCAGTCTCCACCGTGGGCCCGGTGACCCTCTCGCCCCATCTGAGCGGAGATCCAAGGAAAACAGGGTGCTGGCCTGGCCCAGCCCCACCGGCTCCGTCCCGGCGGCTGAGATCCGCGCTGGCAGCACGGAACGGACGGGCCTTTGAGAGAATGACTCCTCTGTCATCTACCTACCCATCCCAAAGGGACGGAGACTGGTCCGGGGCAGGGCAGTGGTGCCCCCGACGGCAGGGACGCCTTCCTGTCATGCGCAGGTGGCGGTGGAGGCCACGCCCGAGGTCACCAAGAGATAGGATCTCAGGCGACCGTGACTGGAACGGACGGCACTGACACAGCGGCATCTTCCACGCGAGGGGAGGAGGAAGGCAGAAAGGCCGGGCTCTAGAGGCCGGTGACAAACAAGGAGTCACCTCCCGAGAATCCGCGACCCCTCCCAGACTCGCGGCTGTCCTACCCCGTCATTACCGGGGCTTCTCCACGAGGCTTTCCCCGAGCTCGGCCCTGGCCCCGAGGCACCTGCCGGTGTGGGTGGGGAGAGGCTGCTGCGAGGGAACAGGGATCCAAACAGACACCGCGCCAGCAGCCGGTCCCCGCGGGGGAGGCACCAAGCCCGTAGCGGAGCTGCTGTCCAGAAAGAAAACCAGTCCCCGCTCGGAGGCCCAAGCCTGCAGTCCAGCTCGGGGGAGGCCGAAGCAGGAGGATCCAGGGTTTGGGGCCGAGCCTGAGCAGTTTAGAGAGTCTCGTCTCCAGATGAAGCCAAACAAACAGAAAACAGGGTGTGGGCATGGGGACAGAGGGATAAAGGGTACAGCTACGGTGGGACCAGGAGGGCGAGTCCGCAGAAAACGAGACACAGCCCAGACACGCCATCTGGCTGGGCCACACTGGGCCACGTCTGAAAGAGATAAGTGTACAGTGGCCTCATGCAGCGCTCCTCACACAGGGCAAGGGAGCAGGCAGCCCAGGGCCACCCACAGGTAATGGGGAGACCAAGTGTGCTGCTACGTACAAGGGGTTGTCGATCGACTATTTCTTTTCTTTTCTTTTCTTTTTTTTATTTTTTTCTGAGACAGTCTTGCTATGTAGCCCAGGCTGGCCCTCAAACACAAGGTGATCCTCCTGCTCCAGCCTCCAGAGTGCTGGGATTACCATGCCCCGCTCAATTAAAAAAAAAAAAAAAAAAAAAA
>NW_022900924.1:45015995-45028813 GCF_012274545.1 Fukomys damarensis | reverse complement strand
CAAAAAAAAAAAAAAAAAAAAAAAAAAGGAAATGAAGGCATACGCTGAGTGAATGAGCCAGTCACGAAAGATTTCTCTCGTGTGGAGTTGGAGGAGATGGATGGGCAGAAGAACAGTGGCTGCTGGAGCCGGGAAGGGGACGCGGATTGATCCCACGGGGTGCACAGCTTCTCTGCTTTAGGAGGGTGAAAGTGGTCTGCGAATGGAACGATCATGGGGCGACGGTTGCACAAAAATATCTCAGGAGGCTGAGGCAGGAGGATCGCTGAATTTGAGGCCAGCTGGCATTCCACAGTGAGCTCAAGGTCAGCCTGAGCTACACATGGAGACCCTGCTTCAAAACACACAAACCACGCTGGCCGGGGATTCAGCTTGGTGCTTCCATGGCCTGCCTCGCAAGCCCAAGGACCTGAGTTCAACCGACGCTTCCCAACCACAACAAAACAAAAAGACAAAACACAAAAGAAGTGATGGACGTAGAGCCGTTTGGAAATGCTGAGGAGCCCACTGTGGCCACATGGCCATCTGGCTCCCCTGCGCAGAGGTGCGGTCAGGCCTGTGAGGGAGGCCAGCCTGACTCGAGCTGACAGGGTGACAGAAATGTGAGCCATCTCTCCTACCCCTGTAATTTGTCTTTTATGTTTTTTTCACATTTTTCTGTCACTGACGGATGGTTTTTATGGCAGAGGAAACATTCCTTGAGTTCTCCATGCTTTAAAGTCCCTGTTGTCCACGCTTCCCCCGCAGGGGACCTGGCGTTAGCCCCCAGGTGACAGTAATGTGTCCCTTCCCAGCTGAGTCACCCGCCAGGTTCCCGAGGCTGGGCCGGACCCAGAACCCGGCAGCTATCAGCCAGGCCCAGGACCACAGTTTGGATGTGTGTGGACTCGCAGGCCCAGCAAGCATCAGCCCCCGCCTCCGAGGTCAGAGACACAGAAACAAGGAACCCAGAGCACCCCAAAGCCAAACCTCCCGGGACCAGAGTGTCCTGAGTGCTGATCCAAGTGGGAGGGAAAGGTGTACGCGGCCAGGTCACATCAAAGAGGGCAGGTCAGAGGGAGGGCAGGTGGAGGAAGGCTTTGGAGGAGGCTGGGATTCTGAAAGCCATGGGGGATGGGCCAGGAGCTCTAGGGAGGGACTGAGGCCCAGGCAGGGCAGGGTGCTGCGGTGAGGCTGATCTTACGGGGTCTGCACGGCGGCGAGGCCTGGCATGCAGGGCGGGCTGCGCTACTTGACCTTTTCCTATGGGAAAAGCCTAGGAATCAGCCTGGGTGCGCAGAGCTCTTACTGCTTTCACTGTTCTGGACCTCGGCTCCCCTGGCCCACTGCCCTGGGGATCGTCAAGTGCAGCCAAAGGTCCCCCGAGACACTGATCTTCAAAGCACCCCAACTGCTTTCCCTGGGGGGGCCTCAGACAGTTAGCAGGTGGGGGCTGAGGGGGCCTGGCTGCAGAGCGAAGGGAAAAGTTCTCTTTGGCCTGGAGCAATTTATTCAAGTAACATTTAATTGCAGGCTTTGCCATGAGACTTCCAAATTTTATGCCGCAGTAAAAACGCAGCCGCCTTTGAAATGATTAAGCGAACATCACGGTCCTGCCGCACGCGGCCAGCGTCACCGCACCTAATTAAGGCTCGGCCTGGATCCGGAGCTGTGTGTGCTCCTGAGAGTCACCACGGGGAGGCCCGGTCTCCTCCCCAGGAACACGGGGTGCAGGGGCTCGGCCAGGACCCGCATCCTCCAGTCCCCTCATTGGCTCTTCACTGCCCCCCAGTTCCTGTGCAACCCCAAAAGGGACAGGAAGAGGTCGTCACCAAGCCAGCAGGTGAATGCACAGGTTCAGGGAAGATGCGAGGGCTTAGCAGTCTCTTTCCTCCTAGGGTCTGTGTTCCCACCCAGAAAGTGGGGGCACCGCACAAGGCAACCGAATATGACAGCCACCCCTGCTGCTCCGGTCACATCTTCCCCGTCTGAGTCGGCCTTGAACTCACTGTGGAGCCCAGGCTGGCCTCAGACTTGCTGCACCCCTCCTGCCTCAGCCTCCCAAGTGCTGGGATGACACGTGTGCGCCACACCTGCCTCTCCTTCCCGCCTGCTCTTGTTCCTCGGCTCGGCCCATTCTTACCTCAGGGACTCGGGACAGGAAGGCCAGGGTGGTCTCCAGCCTGGGCAGGAGCCCAGCCGGCAGGCAGCTCACAGGATGGCAGGAGGCTGAGTAGAGAGATGCCATTCCCAATGCAGGGAAGTCGCAGAACCCCACAGGGCCATCTCTGTTCCCATTGTGCAAATCAACTGGAAAAAAAATTGAACTGAGAGCAGGCCGTGGTGGTGCACACCTATAATCCCAGCACTCGGGAGGCTGAGGCAGGAGGATCCCCACAAGTTTGAGGCCAGCCTGGACTACACAATGAGTTCAAACCGGGCCTGAACTACATAGTGAGACCTTGTTTCAAAAAAGAAACAAGAAAAGAAAAAAAAATTTCAGCTGAGGATGCAGTTGAACTGGAACATGAGGGGAAGAGACTGACCTATTTCTTTTTTCTCCTGACATCAGTGAAAACCTAAATTCCTAGGGGCTGGAGCTGGGTGGACCTCAGCAGGTGGGGTATGTGGGAGGTTGGGGGAGGACTGCGGAGGGAGGAGGGACGGCACAGCTCTCCCCTGCATGCCTGCCCTCCTGAAGTTCTGTTGATGTCGTCGTCCCCGGGTCCCCTCGTGCACTGTCCTGGTTACACCCTGGGCTACGGCTTCGGTCTGAACTGTCCCCCAGGCGTGGGCTTTTGGAAGGGGACTGGATCACCCCCAGTACTCAGTACTCAGTATTCAGTACTCAGCAGTAGGCTCACCCATGGACGAGGGTGTGGCTGAGTGTCTGAGGGGTGGGGGGCTGTCAGGGTGGCTCCGGAGGTGGACCCCTCTCTCTCTGGCTCTTCCTACTCTCTGCTCCTGACTGCCCGCAGGTGAGTGGCTGCCCTCTTCTGCCAGGCCATTTCCACCTTGCAGCCGGGCAGCCATGGACTGAACCCTCTGAAATCACGAACCCAACCACCCCCTCCTCCCTGTACATTGTAGGTGTCAGTTGTCCGTCCTGGTGATGAGAAAGTGACCGTCGCCCAGCCATCGCCCTGCCCTCCTAGTAAGCCGGGGACCAGGGCGCCCCACACTTCAAAGCACCTTCCCACCCTTCGCCTTGTCTTCAGAGAGACAACTCTGCCATTCCCACCACAGGGGCTCTAGGTGGATCCTGCTAGCATGGGGCTGACTTGCTGCCACTTGTGACTGTCACTTAGACCCTACTTCCTTTCTCCCACTTCCCTACCCCATCCCATCGACCTCTCTTCCCATCCATTTTTCTTCCATATTCCTCTTTTTTGTTGTTTTGTTTCTTGGTGTGTGTGTTTTGAGACAGGGTCCCACTATGTAGTTCAGACTGGCCTCCAACTCACAGCGATCCTCCTGCCTCAGCCTCCCGAGTGCTGGAATCACAGTTATGATCCCCTACCCCAACTTCCTGTCTCTTTAGTCCCTGTTCTTTCTCCTTCTCATCAGCCATGGCCCCCACAAATAACTTCAGCTCTGTGGGAGACCCCTCTGTCTTGAAGGACTAGCACCCCAGCTCAGGATGCCCCTGACCGTCGGTCCCCACTGGGCAGCTGGCCCATCTACTCCAGCAGGAATCAGGAGACTTCCGGTTATGTGACGGCTCTGTCAGCCCAGGCCATAGCCACAGAGCCCCTGAGTCCAGCCCTCAGCATTCTCCTCCCCAAAGTGGGATGATCATGCCTGGATGCCCGGTGCTTGGACGGGCTGGGAAAGTCGCCCTCACGACACTGGAGGGTGTGCGATATTTGATAAACACCCACTGAAGGCAGCAGCCCTGGTACCCTGAACTGCCCCTTGAGGTGGCTTTGGAAATCCCAGGGCAAGCACTGGACAAGAAACCCAGCAAGCGCCGGAGAGAGCTATGGGTGGGAGAGGCACAGGTGCCCTGGCCGGGCTGCTCTTTGCCCCCCAACACCCCTCCCCCAGGCACCGGCCTCCTGCCCTGGGGCCCAGGCCCTGAACTGTGGTGTCTGTCTATGGTGTTGATGGACCACGCTGTGACACACCGGTGCCCAGTGAGGGGTGCAGGCCACAGGGCAGGAGCCCTGGCATTGCCTGGCTGGGACAGAGGTGTTCGGGTGACTCTACTCGTCCGGAGCTGGACACTTGCACAGAGAAGTGGGGGATTTTCAGATTCAACCCCTTGCTGCTGCTCCCCGGGGTCCCATGAGTGGAGGTACAGGAATTGAGGGTCACAGATGGGGGGACAGGTCAGCCCCAGATGGGGGGCTTAGCAGATCCAGGACACAGAAGAGGAAGGGGCGGCCGGGGGGAAGAGGAAGCCACCGTCTCCTCGTCGGGGACCCTGGTCCAGGCAGGCGGGGAGAGGCGTGGGCACCGGAGCCAGGGGGTTACTGGGAAGCTGGATGCAGGTGCCTCCGCCTCCACCCCAGGAAAACACACAAACAGAAGGGTTGTGCAAGGAGCCCCGGGCCTGAGAAGCAGCCTTCCGCACACCTCTGGCTCATAGCGACTTCCTTGATGACAGTCAGCTCGTGATAACTGGTAAAACAAGCTTTATTCAAAGTATGCGTGTAACAATTCAATCAGACAACAAGAGCTGGAGTACTAAGTGTCTTCAATGTGTTCACATTTTATATTTTACTGCAGCTAACAAATAGTTTGGTCCCTTTTAAACCATTATACTACTTGTCATCTTGAATATACATCTTCATTTTTGAGGTACTGAGACCATCAATAGGGTGGCACATTCCAACACCCTTGATGCTCAGGGGCCCACACCAGCTCAGCCTTAGCTACACATCTTCGTTTGCTCCGTTACTCAAGTTTGTCCAATTCTAGTCCTTCCATGTAAGGGTCTTCTCAAGGATTGGCATCTTACCCTCCATTACTAGATGACAATATTAGATCTTTGCTCCGTTTAAATACCCTCTATCTTGAGCCTAGGCCATATGGTCACTTCCCTGACTTGGGTCTTTGACTATCAACTGTTTCTTGGGACTTTCCTAATTTTCTAATCAAAAGGGCAGACATTAAAGGATCTCCATTCCTAGAGGTGATTACTTGAGAAAACTTTCTTAAGAAATGAACTTGAGGAGCCAGGTGTAATGGTACACGCCTAGAATCCCAACACTCTGTAGGCTGAGACAGGAGGATTGCCGTGAGTTTGAGGCCAGAGGCCAGCCTGGGCTACATAGTGAATTCAAGGCCAGCCTAAACTACATAGTGAGACCCTGTCTCAAATGCCAAAAAGAACCCCCCCAATTAAATTAAATTAAACTCTTATTTAAGAGAAATAAGCAACAAATAACAGCATAGAAATCCCGGAAGAAAAAGATATAATTCAGAGTAAAAGGGAACTTATGAAAACTCAAGAACGCTGAACTCTAGTATCCTAAGACAATTTCAAAAAGAAATAGCATTAATAAAATAAGAGTCTATTTTCATTCTATAATTAGAAATATGATTTCAGAATCTAAAATTTTAAATAAGTGTTGTAAGACAGAGTTGAAGAGTCTCCCCAAAAGTAGAAAAGATATATTAAAAAGATGAGAGAAGGGCTGGGGATCTAGTTCAGTGTTTCTGCTGCCTGCCTCGCAAGTGCAAGGACCCAAGTTTGATCCCTGGTACCAAACAAAAAACAAAAAACAAAAATAAATAGAAAAACAAAGAAACAAAACAAAATAAATAAATGAGAGAAGCCAGGTATGATGGTGTACACCTACAATCTCAGCACCCCGGAGACTGAGGCAGGGGGGTTGCCACAAGTTCAAGGGCAGCCAAGGTACATAGCAAGACCCTGTCTCACATAGCCCCCACACCTCTCTATATCCACAAAACAATAAAAGAAAAACAAACAAAAAAGAGAGAGAAGAAAAAAAAAGATGAAAAGAGAAGACAAAAAAATGATCTGAGAGCTGGGTGTGGTGGCGCACACCTGTCATCCCAGCACTTGGGAGGCTGAGGCAGGAGGATGCTGTGAGTTCAAGACCAGCCTGGGCCACATAGTGAGTTCCAGGTCAGTCTCAACTACATAGTGAGACCCTGTCTCAAAAACAAAAACAAACACAAACAAACAAAAATGATCTGAGAATTTCACAAACTCTAGGAACATGAAGTCTCCAGCAGGGCCTGCGTCAGTGTGAAGGAATAAAGAGCCCCACGAGGTTGAAATCGGAACACAGAGAAGACCCTGCAGACTCCCACCACGAAGCCAGGTGTCTCCATCAGTAACCACAGCACGTTCTGCCCAGTGCCCTGCACACCCAGGAGATGCAATCAGAATTCCATCCCCAGCTAAACTAGCAGCTGGCGTGGGATCCTGTGCAGCAGCTGTGCTGAAGGGCCGTAAGCCAGGAACACACAGACGTCAGAAACGGGGAGCCAGCGAAGCGGCAACGAGCAGTTCAGGACACCGAGGCCCAGGAGGCCCAGGAATTGCTAGAAATGAAGGAAGAACAAGGAATTGTGTGGACACAGGATGCCACAGCAGGCACTGGCTCCCGTTGGCTTGTTTCAACTTTTTCACAAGTCACTGAACTTGCCCAGCGTGGTGGTACAACCTGTACTGTAATCCCAGTACTCAGGAGGCTGAGGGAGGAATTACGGGGAGTTCAAGTCCAGCCTGGGCTCCAGAGCGGCTTCCAGTCCAGCCTGAACGACATAGTGAGACCCTGCCTCAAAAAAAAAAAGTCAGCGTGCTTTCTTGTGTTGTTGCTCGTTTAACTTTAAGATGTGCCCCGAACATAGAAAACATAGAACAGCGATGACTGGGACCAGAAGTGTTCTAGTAGGAGCGGGAGAGACAGAGACAGAGGGAGGGTGTTTGGACTCGGCGCTGGCTCTAGGAATGGATGAAAACAGCACACGGAATCCCATTAAGATGGAAATCAATGTTACTAAAAATAAGAACAAAAACAAAGAATTACCTTTCCTGTGGAGGCTCCTGACACCGAGCTATGGTGATGAGGCCCCCACACAGCGCGGGTCACCTTCTGCCTGCCTGAGGACGCCCACACCACACACTGCTTGCACCTCCAGAGCTGTGAGTCCAACTTCTTTCTTCTCCTCTTGCAGCAACACACAGACTAGAGAAGACACAGGTCTGCAGCCGCCCGGGCTGCCAAGCCTGCAGCAGGGAGGTTTGGGGAGCAGATCCTCCAGGTCAGTGAGGAGGACAGTGACTGTCACTGCAGCCAGCATTTGGATGACAACCTCATGGGGACCAGAGCTGGAACCACCCCTCGGTGCTGCTTCTTGAGTACTGACTGTCAGAAGCTGGGGTGACAAGTTGCATTGTTTTAAATCCCTAGGATTTGGGCAAGATTATGCGGAGGAGGAAACTGATATAAAAGGGGTGATCAAGCCGGGTGTGGTGGTGCACGCCTGTAATTCCAGCGCTCAGGAGGCTGAGGCAGGAGGATCGCTGTGAGTTCAAGACCAGCCTGGGCTACATAGTGAGCTCCAGGTCAGTCTCAACTACATAGTGAGGCCCTGTCTCAAAAAACCAAAACCAAAAACAAACAAACAAAAAGACAAAAACAAGGGGTGATCAAAATAGGCAGCAAACGTTTTACATTTTTTAAAATTTCATTTCACTGAAAGGTACATGGCCATTAGCGCCCCTTCCCCAGTTGTCCACCTTGCTTCAAACACGCTCACCCCATCGTCTTTGCCTTTCTGAAGCAGCTCTGGGAGTCTTCTTTCCCGCGTGTTTCCAGGTGTGATCAGAACTACAGTGAGCGCCGCCCAGCGCCATCCAATGGAAAGGCAGGCTGGGAAAAACAGGAGCGCGTCCCGCCCGCCTTCACCAGGTCCGGCACCGTGTGACTCCTGGCTCGTTCCCCAAAGTCAAAATGACCATGAAAGGCCAATGTTTTGAATCGATTTAGTCATCGAGGCAGCCAGGACAGCGCAACTAAGAAAACAGGCCAAGAAGGGTTTCCAAAGGCGTTGCACGTTTATCCAAGGAAAAGCTGATCCTGCTTTTTATAGGAAGGACACCCTCACTCAGATCATGAGGCTTTGGTTAATATCAAAACCAGATGTTATTTTTTAAAAACTCACAAGTAAATGTTACTAATGAACAGATCTTAAAAGTTTTAAACAAAACATCTGCAAACTGAATCCCGCAGTATATTTTTAAGAGGTTTAGTTTACTTCAGGAACACAATTGTTAATTTGCTTTTCAAAATGTATAGTTTTATTTACCTATTTAATACATTGAAGGAGAGAGAAAATAAGCATCTTAATAGATAAGACAAAAGTAAAAAAATGTTAATATTTATTCATGATTTTAATAAGCACTTATCAAACTAGGGCTGCCACACTTACTGATAAAACATTTATCATGTTATTGTTTATTGTTACATTTATTATTACAGTCAAGATTTTAAGGATGCTCTTTGCCATTTCTTATGATAGTAAAGGATATAGCCAATGCCAATAAAAATGTTTAAAATAGTAAAATAAATAAAACAGATGTAAGGTTTTAATAAGAAGCAGCCAAAGGTTAAAATTATTGCAAGGTATAAATGTGTAAAAATAAATTTCACTCCTATATACTGGTAAAAACATTACTAAATACTATTTTTAAGAAATATATATCATCTGTAGTAGTGACAAAAAGTCAAAAAGAGAGAGAACAGCTAGGAATAATCTCACAAAAATCTGTACAAGATTTTTATGAAAAATTCTGAAAGATTAGAAAAGACCACAGTGAGTGAAAAGCAAGCTGTGTTTAATGGCAAGAACCCTAAGTATTGTATTTTTTAAAAATGCAAATTCTTTCATGAATTAGTTTATAAACTCAGCGCCGTTCCTGGCACAGTCCCGGCGGAGTTTCTCAGTGGAGCGGGACTTGTTGCCTCTACAATGTGATAAAGCAACAAGACGGGAGGGTTGGTGGGAAGGCCCGTAGCAAAAGTGACGGAAGTTCCACCACGAAGGCCCTGGTGTGACAGAGCTGGACACACAGACCACGGCACAGACGCCGGAAACCAGCACAGGCTTTTGGGGAAACTCGATAAATTCCCAGGTGGCATTAAGAAATCAGCTGGGGCGGGACAGGGACGTAGCTCAGTGGCACTGAGCCTACCTCGCCAGGTTCTGAGTTTGATCCCGGTACCAAGAAAGAGACAGAGAGAGAAAGAAAGAAAGAAAGAAAGAAAATCAACGGTGGGTGGGGGAGCGGGGTAAGGATCTGTGCAATTCGTGGTCTGGGACAACAGGGTGATACGTTCAGAAAGATTCCAGTTGGCTCCCGACACCACACCCTATATGAAAACAAATTCTGTGTGGGCTAAGGATCTCAATATTAAAAATAAAACTTTTACAGCCGGGGATTTAGCTGAGCGGTGCCGCTGCCTGCCTCACAAGCCCAAGTCCCAAATTCTATCCCCAGGACAAAAAACAAAACAAAACAAAACAAAAAACAAAAAACCCAAAACACTTTTAGAAGAAAACATAGGAGAGTACCTTTATGATGTGAAAAATAGGAGGAAATCTCTTTCTTGGTGGGGAAAGGGGAGTAGAAAGGAAAGTCTTAATTTTTTTTTTTTTTTTTTTTGGTACCTGGGATCAAACTCAGGTCCTTGCACTTGTGAAGCAGGCAGCAGAACCACTGAGCTAACTCCCCGATCCTGTCTTAAGAGTTTTTAAGAGCATGAATCATACTGTTATATTGATTAATACGATTAGATTAAAAGGGAAACTTTTAATAGTAGCGCTTGCCTACCATGTGTGAGGTCCTGAGTCTGATATGCAGACCAGAAAAAAAGAAAGAAAGAAAGAAAGGAAAACTTCTATTCAAAAAAGGCAATAATAGGGCTGGGAAGCTAGCTCAGTGGTGCTGCCGCCTGCCTCCCAAGAACAAGGTCCCAAGTTCTGTCCCCGTTACCAAAAAAAAAAAAAAAGAGAGAGAGAAACAAGAAGCCATAATTAGGAAATAACTCCAAAGTATATAAATTGTAAAAGTGTGTTTGTGTGTGTGTGTGTGTGTGTGTGTGTGTGTATATATAGATAGATAGATAGATAGATCCTATAATTCAATACAAAATACCCCATAGTAAATTGGCCCATTACATGCACAGGTAATACTCAGAAAAAGAAATCTGAATGTTCACTAGACATTTTAAAACAAAACAATCTCAACTTTACTACTTATCAGGGAAATAGGAAAATACAAGGTAAAATGTAAATGAGATACCATTTCATATCCATCAGATTGACCAAAATTAAAAAGTTGACATTAACAAGAATGGAGGAAGGGAATAAAAAAGGAAAGAAAAACCACAGAAATAAACGTCCAACAACAAAGGAACAGATAAATTGCAATGCATTCACATAAAAGATACTACATAGCTATTTAAAATAAATGAACTAGAAGAAAATGCGGTGTTTGCAAATGGAGTACTACTCAGCAGTAAAGAATGAGAAATCAGAGACATTTGCAGGAAATGGATACATTGAGGCCATACTCTCGGGTGAAATAAAGAGAACACACGTGTACATACCAAATAGTTTCTCTGGTGTGACAGACAAAGTGTAAATAGGATCAAAACGTATAGCAGATAATGTGGAAGTAGGCCGGGTAGGGGAAAAGAAAGAAGGGAATGGAATTAACATGAGAAAAGGAAAAAATGGAAACAAAGTCTGTAAATAGGGAGGGGTAGAGGGGGTGAAGGGAGGGTAGGGAGAAGGGGAAAAATACGGACCAAGATATGTTATGCAAAGGTACAAATTTCCAATGATCAATGTCATATTCTATACCTAAAATGCAGCAATAAAATTATTTTTAAAAAATAAACTGGAGCCTAACACATCACATAGTTAAATCTGAAAATTATTTTAGCTCAGAAAAAGTGAAAAAATGCTGTAGCAAGATAGCAGCATTTACGCAGAATTTGAAGGCGTGCAGAGCACAGCCTGGGCACGCTCTGGGTTGTAGACACAGGCAGTAAGAGCATAAAAACACCCAGAAGGATGGGATCAGGGAACACATATACACAGGAGCTGTCAATGTCATCTGCTGTGTTTTATTCTGTTTAAAAACAAACCAACCAACCAACCTGAAGCAAACACAGTGAAGCACACAGATTTTACACACCCAGGGCAGGCGTGCGAAGTTGCCCCTACTTCTCTGAACATCGGAAGGCAATGGCTGCAGCTGCGGGGTGAGGTCGTAGCAGGAGGGGACACAGCACAACCCTGGAACTGTGCACCCTGCTTTCCCCTCTTAGAAAAGTGCGTGGCACAGAGTAGGGTCGGACAAGTGTGTGCTGAATGAATGAACCCCTGCAAGGTGCTGAGAAACGTCAGAGCCTGGTGTGTTCTGAAGGAGCTGCCCAGAATAGGCTTTTTTTTTTTTTTTTGGTACTGGGGATTGAATTCAGGACCTTGCGCTTGCAAGGCAGGTAGCAGAACCACTGAGCTAAATCCCCAGCCCCAGAATAGGCAATTTCTGCCCCAGCCATAGACTTTCTCTGAGGTGCACTATCTCGTTTCTCTCATTTCCTCCTTGCAGCAGGGTGGGACCATTATTATATCCTCACTGGACCTGGGAGGAAACAGAGGCTTAGAGAGCTGGGAAGCTTGCCTGAGTGTAACAGTGATTAGAACCAAGTCTGTATTCCATCAGAAACAGCTGGATTTTAATCTGCAGCTAGTTGCAGAATTGGGAAACAGGGCTGGAGGTTTAGCTCAGTGGCACGGTGCCTGCCTTGCAAGTGCGAGTCCTGAGTTCAATCCCTAGCACCAGAAAAAAGGAAACAAACTAGGCAGGGTGAGTGCGGGGCATGTGGAGGCTTCAGCAAGGAGGAGGCACTGCAACTTGGCCTGCCCAGTGGACTGGAGCCTGACACGTCACAGGAGAAGTACACACTCATGCCAGGATCTGGCTGTCTCTGCTCTCTGGCCAATGGATGTTGTTGGAGAATCCACTGGGCTGACACCACCCACGGGGTGACAACAGATTGAGCTGAATGGAACCTCCAGTTTGAGAAAGTCTGCTCTTACTTTTATACACAGAGGAAACACCAACTCAGAGCCGTCTTTAGAAATCCCGATGCCAATAACAATGGCTTTGGTCATCCCCATTGGCCCTTTGCTGTATGCAGGGCACTGGGTTAAGCCTTTATATGCTTGGTGGCCGCTGATGTTCACAGCGACTCATGGGGCAGGAACATTTTCAGGGATGAGGAAAGCCAGGCATGGAGAAGGTGTGTAGGCGTCCTGCCCAGAGGCAGTGCAATTAGTAAGTGGTGGAGCCAGAGGGAACCCGTAGCTGTCATCTCCCCAGCCTGTGACACCCAATTAAAGCAACAAGGGTTTAACTGCTTTCAATTGGAATAAACGAGGACATGATACAGGCACAATAAACCAGACACCAAGCTTATCATTACTCTCATGAACACCTGTCACACGTTCGCTGCTACGAAAAAAAGCTCGTAAAATGAGGTGGCACTGAGTTCCAGGAAGTGAAGTGGACACTCACAGGAGGTCTCCGGACAGCCACACCCGATGATACTCTGGTCACGTTTTGGTTGATGACGAGGTTTCCCGACACTCAAACAAGGGCCCTCTCCCTCCACTCCCTGATTAATTTCCGAAAGAGCGCGCCGATCTTGATCATAGTAAACATAATGACCCCGGTTACGATGGCCTGGACAACTACAAGCAGGATGTACAGACCCCAGAAGAGGCTGTGAGCCCCACCCTCCTCGCCCGCGGCCACCCGCTGCGCGCGCACCCAGGGCTCG
>NW_022900924.1:45014831-45015448 GCF_012274545.1 Fukomys damarensis | reverse complement strand
GCAGGAAGAGGCCGGGCGGCAGGAGCTCCAGGCGGTTTCTGGCCAGCGTCAGCGAGCTCAAGTTTCCCAGGCGGTCGAAGGCGCCCGGGGCGATGGAGCGGATGCGGTTCCGGTGGAGCTCCAGCCGCACCAGGGCGCCCAGGCTGTGCAGCAGCCCCGCGTCCAGCGAGGCGAGCTGGTTTGAGTGCAGCAGGAGCACCTGGAGGTTGGTCTGGGCGCCGAGCAGTCCCTCGGGCAGGTGCGTCAGGTTGTTCCCGGCCAGATCCAGCACCTTCAGCCTCCCCAGGTTCGCGAAGAGCTTTGAAGGGAGCGAGGCGAGTTGATTGTGACTCAGAACGAGCTCCTGCAGGTTGGCCAGGCTCCGAAACAGGTCAGGGTCGATGGTCAGCAGGGCGTTGCCGTCCAGGAACAGCTGCTCCAGCAGCAGCGTCCTGTCCAGGAGGGCAAGGGGAAGGTGGGGGATGCCGTTGCGGGACAGCCTCAGTGTTTTCAGCTTGATCAGGTCGTCGAAAGTGCCCGGGGCGACGGCGGAGATGGGGCTGTCGGAGAGGATCAGGCGCTGCAGGACGGTCATGCCGCGGAAGCTGTCGTTGTGCAGGGCGCCGGGGCTCATGCGG
>NW_022900924.1:45013803-45014698 GCF_012274545.1 Fukomys damarensis | reverse complement strand
GCCCCGCAGCAGCGCGGCAGCCCCGCACGCAGAGACCCTGCCCATGCTGCCTGCCGGGGATCAGTTCCGTCCCCACAAGGCTCGCCGCCCGCCTGTGTGCTGTCCCCACGCGGTTGAGACTCCTCTTCTCTCAGGAGAGCAGATCTCCCTGAGGGGGCAAAGGCATCGTTCTGCACGGCCACGTCTCCCTCTGGTATTTTCACTCTCAAAGCAATGAAACTAAAGAGTTTTCGAGCTAAGCAAAGCAGACACAATCAACACCCACCACTTTATGCCAGGTGTGGCTCTTGGCATTTTACACCTACGTTCACCTGATCTTTTCGGTGGCTATGACGAGGGTAGGATTATCATCCTGAACTCCAGGACGATGACACGGAGGCCCAGAAAGGTTAAGAAACTGGGGTCACAGACTGACAGCCATACATAAGGAGCTACTAAGATACTTACCAAAAATCCACATTTGGGGGACAGAATTATCTGCTAAACATTCTTTACCAAGTTCTGCAGCGTTTCTTGTATTGTCTTACTTCCTAAGCACACACACAGCTTTCTGTCCATATTAATTTTAAAGATATTTGCCTTACCTGAAGTGGCTGTCCACCCCAAAGGGACTGAGAGGCTGGGGCTGTGCGCGTGACTCTGCACTTGGCAGAGGAAGAGGCCGTGTCGCTGCATCCTGAGGATAAAGTCCTCACCAGCACATGGCCAGGGAAGCACTATCTCAAGGGCAGGCCAGGAGGCAAGCCCGGGGGCAGGAGGAAGCTTTCCCATAAATGGCCTGGTCTGGCTTCTCATGCTGGGACTCTTCATTTCCCAGCAGCCACATCCTGATCAGCCGCACTGCCTTTTCATGCCACACCGCCTTTTCATGCCACACCATGCCAGTTCCTCACCC
>NW_022900924.1:44980611-45013589 GCF_012274545.1 Fukomys damarensis | reverse complement strand
CCCCTGCCCATTAAAAAAAAAAAAAAAAAGTGAGCCAGGCGTGGTGGCACACACCTGCAATCCCAGCACTCAGGAGGCTGAGGCTCGAGGATCAAGGCTAGCCTGGGCTACAGAGCAAGACCTGTTTCATCAACAATTGTCAACTTAAAGGATATTTACTCTGGCTGTTTCCAAGACTGCTGTCCATCGACACTGGGTTGTTCCTTCTGGTCCCTGTCATGGTGGAGGTGGGGAGACAGACTATCACATACTTCCTCCAGCTCGGCCCATTTTCCAGTTGCCGTTGCCTACAGCGCCACCAGCTGGGAACAAGCCTTCAGCACACCGGCCTCTGGGGACAGGAACCGGTGAATTACACTTTACCGCCTCAGGGCTTTAATTTTGTTTGAAGGATGAACTTGAACACCTTTTCATTGAAAAGGGCCACATGCGCTTCATCTGCTGAAATATTTTTGACTCCTTTCACCCATTTTTCTGAATACAACCGCTTGGTAGACACTCTGGCTATCATTTCGTTCTTTCTTCTTTTTGGTACCAGGGATTGAACTCAGGACCTTGTGCCTTGCCAGACAGGCTGCAGAAACACTGAGTTCAGTCCCTGGCCTATTTATTGTTTCGGATAGCGAAGACATGACAGTCTTCAGCTGGTTTGGGGCTTGTCTTCTCACCCTCTCCAAGGTGTCTTTTGGGGGACTGAAGTCCCAACAGAAGTAATGTTATTACTCCTTCCCTTCACAAATTGTGCCTTTTATGCCCAAGCCTCCCTCCCAAGTCAGAAAATTATTCTCCTATATTCCCTCGTTTGTTTTGTCCCTAGCGTTTAGGTCTGATCCACCTAGAGCCGATTTCTGTGTATTATGCCTGTCAGGCGTCAGGTGTCTGAACCCGCCACGGGTACGCAGCTGTCCTAACTTGCTGTATCCTCTGCACGTGTGGCTCCAGTGAACCTTTCACCCAGCCAACTGAGCCCGCCAGTGAGGCACAGCTGTGCACCTCCTAGAGAATGGGGAACGCTGGACACGCCTGCCACCCAGGCACAAATGCTGGACGCAAACTTGCTTTCTCTGATTCCTACCACCATTAGTTCTTCTCTTTCTCCAAGTGCTTTTTCTGCAGCCTTGGTGCCTACAGAATAACCAGGTCTTACAGCTCTGAGCAGACCGTAAACCCCTGCTCTTCCTCACCCCTCCACTCGGTCCTCCTGATGCTAACAGCGGCTCTGCAATACGCCTGATGGATGGATGGGCGTCCCCAGGGTAGGCGGAGGCCCATGGCATAGAGTTCTTACCGTCTTCACAGTCCAAAGTTTAAAAAAAGGAAATGATTAGGAATTAGGAAAATAAACTCAGAGGGCAGTATTCACATTACTATCATACATATGAAGACAGAAAAAAAAGTGGAAATACTCATTTAGATTTTTATTTTAATAGCTTCAATCAAAAAAGATTTCATAAGGTTATTTACAATGCTGAATGTACAATTATGAATGTATGCCTTTTTGACAACAGGGTACCATTCTTGAGCAGCAATACAATTTTAAAAATATAAAGATGCAGAATCATTTCTGATAGAAAGTTACTTAAAAAAATCCAAGGCCTTAGGGAATTCACAAATCATAACAGAAAGTAACTACTAATTTCATGTGCACATAATTATCAAATTTTAATACATTAAAAATGTGTAAATGCCCATGACTGTACAAAAATCAACATCCTACTTTGTTAAAATTTCCCTGTCCCCTCCCACCATAAATATACAAAAACTTATTTTCAGATATGTAAAAATCACATGCATGAAATATCAGAATGTCTTGTAATGCTTGGGTTCTGCTCTTCCTCCAATGTGCTGCCATTGCGCGCGTTCTGGAACAGACCACATGAACTCTGATGCGTGGCCACCATGCCTCAGAAGCTCTGCAGTGCTTTCAAACTGCAACGGTTCTGTTTAAATGCAAGTGTGATTTGCAAAGCTTTTGAATTTAAGGATTACAAAACTACTATAAAAAGCGTTTCATTTTGTTGTCAGCTTAGCCACTTTTATTCAAGCATTACTTGCAGCATTGCTTACAGCAGTCGGTGCTAGAAGACAGAAAACATAGCTACCACTATATTTGAGGGAAAGGGAAAAACTTTAAACAACCCTGAGGGAGACATACATTAAAAATCTTGGTATTTATTTAAAAAGTTAAAAAGTTACATATCATTATTTAACAATCACTTTCCTGGACATTTCTGTCCTTTAGGTGCATAAATAAAATTTAAATCAGCAATATTTATCAATCTTAATACAGTAAAATAATATATGTACAGATTTTTAAATTTAGTTCTGTATATACTCAAATAATTTAAGGTAAAATTCAAAACCAAAATTACTATTATGCAACAGTGCCCCACAGAGAGGACTCGGTCTATCTATGGCACCGAGAGGACCAAACCTGGCTTCACGGACGTCCTTCAAACGACATTCTCAACGGGACGAACCCGCCCCGCCCACAACTGTGCTCCCACCTACCCGACTGCACTCCTCTACGGCAATACGGACACATGCGCGACAAAGCCCTGACACCCTGAATGCTAAAAGCCTGCATGTGTCAAACATAGTTCTTTATGATCATGCTCTAAGACGTTAAATACAATCTGATATTTGGATTTGTAAGCTGCTTCTTAGCAATCACTTTAATTATACGCTTCAATATTTAAACCAAAGAGTAAAATTTATAATTCTGGAAATCACTGAAGAATAGCACTTGTGCCTATTAAAATTAATATAGAAATTATAAAACCATCAAGAGAATAGGTAAGTATAGAAAACAGTGCTAATTCACAGCTCGAGAGGTCTAAGATGCATAGCTTCATAGGATCATTCGTGGAAAAACTGTTATCTAATGTGCATTAATGTCTGAAAACTCGGGTGGTGTTTTGTGAGAATCTTCAGTGGCGGCAGCAGGAAGGCCGACCCTGAGCGCCACACACAACTCCAGTCGGCCGACACCGCCTGTGCCCGCGTGTCTGGTGGCGACGGGTTAAATGGTAACTGTGCTGGGAAGATGACGACCTGCTGGAGTGGAATGCACAAGCACGAGTAGTTGAGGAAAACACAGAACAAAGTTATGCTTTTCATATTTAGGGCCATTTTACAGTAAGATTGACCACTGGGCCCTGCCGAACTGCTGGATCCTGTCTATAAGGGCAATTTAAAAGCTACTTCAGGTTCCTTTAGAATTTAAACATTAACCAGGTAGAACAGAGAAGTGGAAAAACTCTCTGTACTTCTTTTGCAAATGTCTTTTAACTTTATTTCCTCTGGATTTTTTCTTCCAGAAACTCGCCACAGCCCTGTGCTCCTTTGCGACAAAGCAGGCCTGCCTGGGTCTCTGGCACCACCTGACAGCACAGAACAAACTCGCCAGCTCACGCTGCTTCAGAAAAGAGCAAGTCGCTCAAGTCCGGCGCTCTACAGCGAAAGCCTCACTGTGGACAGGAGACTCGTGTATCAAACCTTCAAGATTCTTTTCAAGGTAGAATTCTAAATCAAAATTCATTCTTATCCTATTGTCTTTAGGTAATCAAAATCAGAGAAGGTAAAAAAATATTTAAAGTACTAAGCCTGAAGAAAACAGGAATAGAGATATTAAAAAGGTAGTTCTACCTCTACCACCAAAAGAAGTCATCTTCTGTTCTTATGAGGAAGGTGCTACAGCCTGAAACTGAAGCGCACCAGACTCCGCCCCCACACACGAGACCCACTGAGCAGTGGGGCACCACAGGGCGGCAGCAGAGCCCTGCTGATTACAAACACCAAACTCAGGCAGCCTGTACGGAAAACAGAAAACCACAATGGAAATAACCTGAGATCCCTAAAAACACCATCAAACTCAGTCCTGACTACCGAAGCGGACTGGTGCATGTTACACAGAAATCTTTGCAGGAAGTACTGGAACCAAAGCAAACAGCTTTTCCAGTCATCTTCACTGGCTGCTAATTAACACCCAGTTCTTACCCATCACACATGTAGGGTCTGGAGTAGGAACAGGAATTTTGTCTAATAAGAGAGTTGTGAAAATAAGACAGAGAACTAGTCTCAAAACCCCTCGTGCACCAGATTTCTCTTGTACCCTATACAGAGCATCACTGAGGGTAACAATCAAAGTTCCAGAAATGTACGTAATACCTAGGTTGGTGACTGAAGACAGAGATGGCCTATGGCTGATTTAACTCTGAGATCATGACCTGTGTGAGAACCGACAGACGTGAAGGGCACCACTCGGGCCCAGGATCAGAAGTCCCGAACACCGGGTCAGTACGCCACTGAGACGGGGTCGCTGGCTATGGTGATGACCTGACAGGATCCATTGCCCTTGGCCAGAGCTTTGGCTTCTGTTGTCGTCTGGGGTTTCGGCGGCCACTCTGGGTCAACCAGCAGCTCCTGTGCCAGGTACATGTACTTTGCCTTTGGAGCCTTCTTCTGACAGCACAGGGCCGCCCAGGAAAAGCAGCATTTCCCCCACTGATCCACTGACTCCTAGGAAAATTAGACAAGTTTTAAAAAAGCATCCTACTTGACTAAGGGGTTATTCTCAATGGGTTCATCAGTGCATACACTAGCACAAATAAACAGAGAAAATGACTCCTGAGGAGGACAAATAAATGAAAAAAAAATACACATAAAAAAAGCCAACTTTCAATTATGTAGGAACAGATTTTTTTTTGCAGGGTGGTCGGGTGGGGTTCTATTTTGTTTTGTTTTTTGGTACCAGGGATCAAACTCAGGACCTTGTGCTTACGAGGCAGGCCGATGGAACCACGGAGATAAATCCCCAGCCCCTTTGTTTTTGTTTTTTGACACAGGTCTTGCTACGTAGTTCAGGCTGATCTCAAACTCATGGAAATCCTCCTGCCTCAGCCTCCCAAGTGCTAGGATTACAGGTGTGTGCCACCACATTCGGTCAGAAACAGATTTTTTTTTTTGGTACCAGGGATTGAGGCAGGCACAGTGCCACTGAGCTAAATCCCTGGCCCAGGAATAGATCATTTTTAAGTTTAGATTTCTTTGGTCATCTATGTATAAGTATCCTGTAATTTTACTTCATTTTATTTAGCTTTAGGTACCTATTTTCTGATGTACTGATAAAAATTTGTAAGTTGCACATTTGGTAGAATACAGATGTACAACAAATACATTAAGAATAACTTTATTTAGAAAATGATCTTAATGTTCAATTTGGAAATTCTCACATTCCATCCAAAACTATCTTTCACTACTATTGCCCCTGGGAAGTTAGCCACTTGACTACTTGTGGAAGAAAGCAGTGGAAAACAAGAGTTACTGTCAACATCACCTTTCTGAGCATAAAAAAAATATCGTTAGGTCACAATTAGGTCTACGGCCACGTTTAATGCCCTAAACCCACTGTCACTAACAGAGCAGTACTTTCGCTTTGCCATGATGGTTTCCTTCAGAGCCGCACACCGGAAGGTGATCCACAGGAAGGGGTAAGTTGGGTACTGTTTCTTAGCATTATTTTAATAAGTTCTCTTATCACTGAAATCCTGCTCCTTGACCTGAAGTTACTAACGAACGTCATCCAGAGTCCCTGGTTAAGGTCTAGAAATGTAACTGCAGCATCGGGCAGGAGGTGTCTTTAGTTTCTCTCAGCTGAAATGGGACACAGATGCAGTGAGCCTGGAGGCCTCAGAGAGCCATGGCAGCAGTCACCTCTGGGGCCGGTCAGTGCACGGTCCCGCTGCAGCTTCTCCTAGGTAAGCTCAAGCCCGGCTCGCTGTTTGGCCAATGAGCACCATCCAGCCTACAACTAGCTCTCATCTCAGTGTCCCAGCCTGGAAGACACCACCGTAACTGGAACATTCTAGATGCGAGCACCCAACGCCATGGAGGCGTCTGCCTATGCACTTGGGAAATGTACTATTAAAAGGGCTAGTGGAAAACAGCACAGAGACCTTTAGAGGGGTGGGGTGATTGTACCCAATCCGCACTGATCTATTTCCCCAGCATTTTAAAATTTTGAGACGAGGTCTCACTAAGTTGCCCAGGCTGAGTTCAAACTTGTGATCATCCTGCCTCGCCTTCCTGAGTTCCTGGGATTAGGTGTGTGCTACCACACCTGACTCGAAAATACTTTTAAATGAAGCTCTTAAAATTTTTTCTGATATTTACTTGAGAGATCTTTCTCATTTTAGGAGACAGGAACCAACTATTCTTCCTCTTCTACTAACACCACTCAGAACATGACAGGTGACTGCAATCATCTGGTCGAGTCTGCCACCAAATCACCCTGCACTGCACAATACACAGGCCTCGCTGTGGTCACAGGCAGCTGCACTAAGGTCCTGGGAAGGACCTCCAAAGACAAGTCACCTGTCATTAGATGGGATAGTCACTGTACTGTATTACAAACCCCTTCAATGAACCCACAGGAAGATGCTCAGCACCAGGAGGGGCAGATGTCTGTGCGCCCAGGTTTCCTGGGTGACAGCACAGCAGACAAGTGGCCCCACCCCAGTGCAGAGGGGGATTCAACCTAGAGGGCAGCTCCCTACGCTGGGTTACTTTTTTCCAGTGTTTCAATTCTTCAGTCCAATTGTAGAAAATCTCACTGTTCCTATATCAATATGAAAGCTGTCATTTTTTATTTTACAGCACATAGCACTGTTAAATGTTCACAGTGAAAAGGGCTCACGGTGACTGCTGACTCTCAAAAAGAAAGAGAAGCAGCAGAACCTAACAGGCTCCGTGAGTTCAGCCAGCAAGTGAGGCTGAGGTGGGACGCCCAGGCCAAGGCTGTGGGATTAAGACACAGCCCTGACGTGTGTTCCCACCAGTGCTCAGGGTGGCCCAGCAATATTTAATTACAAACAGAGACACAACTGAGTGCTGTGATTTTTCCACTCAAGGGCAGACTTTAAAAATATTCCTCACCTCCCTATCAAAGACAATATGCATTTGTCATAATTTTAAAAATTAAGTCATAAGGAACACCAGGGATTTCCCTAGTCCACTTTTAATTAGAAACATAACTTTTCCTGAATCTCCATCTCTCCCAAGTACTACACGTAAAATATTATACACAAGCACAGGTTGGTTTACAAATACAAACATGCCACACACGTCCTCAGACACTGCAGTCGCTGGCAGAGAACAGGCATGACAGGCGTGCTGGGAGACTGGGGGCCATGGGGGGAGGCAAGCGCTACACAACTTGGAGGCAATGCAGTGGAAATGGAGCACAGGGCTCCCCAAACTTTCAGGCCCTATGCCCCCAAAGCAGGAGAATACAGCAGGCATAGCAACTGAACCTCTGGGTTTGCTTCTGAAAGGAATAGTTAAGAGATCAAATTCATCCTCTCAGGGCCTTCCGTGATGGCACACGCCTGTAATCCCAGCACTTGGGAGGCTGAGGCAGGAGGATCGCTGCGAGTTTGAGACCAACCTGGGCTACACAGTGAGTTCCAGGTCAGTCTCAACTACATAGTGAGACCCTGTCTCAAAACAAACAAACAAAAAAACCTTCAAGGACACTGTGGCTGCAATTGTCCTGCTTCTCAGACCATTTTAAACTGTTTACCCTGGAACTCAACTGCCAGCTGTTTTAAACTGTTTACCCTGGAACCCAACTTACTCTCGGCAGGTTTTTTTAGGAGTGACATTTAAAGCATAAAGTGATGCCTGAACAGAAAAAACTGTTATAATGGTACTGTGGTTTTCCTAAGTCTTCCCAAACCAACCCAATCAGAATTAGCATTCCATCTAAAGAAGCTCAAATAACATTCTGCATGGCAGGAAGATTACAGTTAACACTTTATTTATCAACAAAAAAAGCAAGCAGCTCCAGCAGGATCAAACTACACAGTAGTATGATGTGAGCTCTACACCTACTCTGAAGTGGCTTCAGTCCTGAGATGCCAAGTCCACACTGCTGCTTCTAAGGAGAGCAGATAAGGTCTCCTCAGAGGAGCAAGCTTTAGGGAGACCCAGAAGGGGTCCCGCTGAGGACTCTCCCCCCGGGGCAGAGTGCAATCCACGCACTGCTGATGGATATCCCAGCAGAAATCACTAGTATGTCAGGAGTATCTGTCAGAGATATTAGTATCTAAGGCTGCTAAAGAACACTATAGGTATGTAACAGCTTAACGGCTTAAGCTGTCGTAACTTGCAAATACCTCCCTTAATTTGATCCAACAGACATTTATCGAGGTAACCGAGCAGCAGTGAGAAGCGCTGTGGGATTGCCTGGCATGCACAAAGCCCTGGGTCTGACCTTCGGGACACACACGCATAACGAGTACAAGCAAAATTCCTGCCATAAATCAGGTGAGCTGCAGGAATGTTCGGGGGCCCAGGGAAGATGTCATGTCTACACTGCCTGAAAAAATGGTCTTCAAAGCACGGATGGAGGCCTGTGATACAGAAACACGACAACCTGGACTTGAATTCCACATCAAACACTGGCTCCTCGTCTATAAGAACTGGAGGCAGAGATGAAAGCCATTTCTGCCCATGCTGACCGTGAAGCAGCCGCGAACGTAGCTACCGCGTCCCATCCTGACCCTGGACCGTTCAGTTAGTCTTGTCTCTACGTCCGCACAGTGAGGCGTGGGAAGCAGTGTGGCAAAACGGAAAGGGCGCCTCTCTTAAAACATGAAATCTTGGGTTCAGTTCTAGCTCTGCCATTCAGGGGTGCATAAGCAGGCAAGCTGGTCAAATTCGGTTGGTTTATTCATAAAATGGAGTCAGAAATACCCCAAGTCTGGGAGGCACCTGGAGGTGGGACGCAGCACCTTGCAGAGATCTCCGAGTTTCCTGACCTCCTGATTCACCATCAACCTTAAGCCTAGTTTGGAATCCCTAGTTTGCTACTTTTAACCCAATCCCATGGTCCCCACCTACACAGTAAGGAAAGGGAAGAAGAAAGTGGGCTTCCTTTCCTGATACTAACACAGAAGCTGGGGTCTGCAGTCGGTGGGGACTTCATGGGGCTGTGTCTCGGGCACGGAGAGAGCCCGGGGCTAAGGGAAGGGTGAGAGGAGTCACACGATCGGAGAAGTCCTGAGTAGCGAGTCACGCTCCCTCTGCTTTCCCGCCCACCTTCAGGTCATCAACCTCAGCGCCAGCGACATCTGGGCTGCACAAGTCCTTGCTAGGAGGCGATGTCCCTCGCACTGCAGGATCACTGCTCCACAGCCCTCTGACCTGCAGCGCTCTACTCGCTCACAGCAGCCCCCTTCCTTCACTGCTACCACCAAACCCGTCCCGACACTGTCACGTGTTTGCTGGGGGACCATCACCCCAGCTAAGAACACGGCCCTCCCATGACTTGCGTGACTGGACATGAAGAAGCGGCAGGTGACAGCGGGGTGGAATTCTGTGCGAAGCTGCCCTAAGAACTCTTTCTAAAGCCAGTAACTAAAAGTGTTTCTTAATCATGACCACAGAACCCGAAGGCTAAAAGTCTTCCTACTCACTGCTTCTCAGACTGATAGTTAGATACCTCTTTGGAGAAGAGGAAAATTCAATTTAAAAATTTCGCTTGGCTCACTCCTACCATTACAAATTCCTTCGCACGAGGACTGGAATTCAGACCCAAAGTTAACACTCTGAAGTACAAGTGCGAAGGCATCAAAAGGAGAACACAGCCCCCAGAAAATGCGGTCAAGGCCTTGAGCACCAGCCGTCTCAAACCCATCACTACTCACCATGTAGCATTGGAGAACAGGCAGAAGACCCTTATGCAGCTGTCCTGCGGAACTGAGCCTGGACACCGAGGCTGCTACATCGCCCAAGTAAAGCTCGGGAAGTTGACATTTAGGAAAAAGGTGGCTAAACTGAAATGAGTGACCCACTGAGAAATGCCCGGAATTCCCTGAACACTGAGCATCCCTGTGGCCGGACGTGAGAGAGACGTGGACTCACATCCGAAAGCACAGAGCAATGGGTCAGAGGTAAGCAAAGGCAACAGCTCGAACTGTCAGACACTCAGGGCTAATTTCATGGCAGCACTTTCAAAACAAATCTGCACTCTTTATCAACAGCTACACTCCAACATCCGGATGCTAGGAAATGGGTTTTATTCTTCATCTGTTTCTTTCTCTTTTTACCCGCAGAGCTTGTGATACCTTTCAAATAGTAGGTGATTTAACTGACCCCAAAAGGCCCAGCCACGCTTACTTGAAATGAACCTACCATTTTCCAAATGCGAGAGACAGACACTGGGGGAAGCCAAAAAGCCACCCAAATTAATGCACATCAGAAACACTTCCTTAAAATTTTGGCCTTTGGATTCCAATCCAGGAAGAAAATTTCAATTTCAAAATTTTATTTACATGAGTATCGCTTACCTCTAATGAGACTCATGAAAACCAAAAACACAAAACAAAGCAGACAGGGGTGGAAGAACACACTCTCACCTTTGTGGACCAGACTCTTCCACACACAGCTTTAGAGTTGGGATGGAGAGAGACATACAACGGATGGAGTCCTGAGAGGCTCTGACAAATACTTGCCATGAGTTTTCTAGGATTCCAGAGAAATGAAATGAGGGGCACAGGGGAAAGGCTGAGGCGGCACACGGACACCCTAGCGCAGGGTACACAACCGGAAGTGGGCCGTGTAGGACGAAGGCAGGCGCTTACTCCCGACCTGTGGCGGCGGTGTGGTGCTGAAGCGACACTCTCCTTGTCTGTCTCGATTGAACACAACTTTCCAAAGGACCATGTCAAGGAAGAAGCTCTGAGAGACAGTCCAGTAAGGAAGAATTAAAATGACCAACCAGTTCTTCTTTAACATGCACATTTAAAGTCACTCACACAACTGGGTCATCATTAAGTCAAAAACATGGTTTGATTTTCAGACAGAGAACAACTTGAACTAATACCACAAAAGGATAAAGACTTAACATCAGGAATTTTGTAACAAATATAAATCATTAAGTTTTGATATAATGGAACTGCTAAATACTTCAGAAAATACGGCTTTTCTAGGATTCCTCAGGGCTCCCCCAGATTCAAACAATGCTTATTAATTTGCAGCCTTTTTGTTAACAAGGAATTATTTTCCCTGAGTATCTAACATTAATTCTGTCAGCACCAATGATTCTTTAATGAGCAAGAACAGTAACACTTGAGTGAAAAGATAAGCTTTTATTGGAGAAAAAGGAGTATTTTTAGAATGATATCTTAAGGTATGCTTTCTAGCATCTGTCACAGAAAATATATATACGACACTGGCAAACTTCAAAGTCTAGTCTAAAAAGCCAAGCTGCCGTCATCTCTCAAATCTAAATACCAAGTCATCTTTTTAACAGGACAACTGAAATTAAGCAGAATTCATAATTAGAGAACTATTATCCCTAAAATATCCATACTTCCCCATGATTTACCTTAGTTTTAACTCAAAAGCTAGGACTCTGGCTGGGAAACTTGTAACTTCGAAGCCAGCATTTATTAAAAAGCGGAAGTGAGAGCTTGCTAGTCCCTATTAGAGAAGCTGGCCCAAACACAGGAAATCCTGAGAGTAGCACATGATGGGCAAAAGACACCCAGGGAACGGAGGCTCCCGCAGGTCACTCAATACCAAGCTCCAGTGACCAATGCTGAAATCAGGCAAGTCTGTGGCACTCGGCATTTCGCACTGGCACACGGTGTGGCAAATCTACGGCACACACGCTGAGCGGGCACATGTGCCAAGCTGTCCCAGCAGCCGAGCGTCGGAGACTCAGGTTTAATTGCAGTGCTGACCTTTCGCAATAAGTAAGTGGATTCTGAGTTGAGGTTTGGGCACTTAGTCTCTAAAAGGTTCGCCATCACTGCTGTGTCTGCTGTTTCCTAAATTTCCTGCAGGAAGCCTCCCCCTTCACTTCCTTCCTCAAGTGGGACACTGTACCCTACATCACAGCACATGATGGCACAGCCCGCCAATTTCCCAGCCACTGGGACCTGGGGTGCTCCCTCAATGAGTTGGCACTCTTCCCGGGATCACTCCTGGATCATGGAAAAGGCCAGAGAGAGAGGCGCAGGGCCTAGGTGGAGAGGACGCTGAGACTCTGGGCTCTGTCCCATCACCTTTCCTCCCCCACTTTCCAATACACCACCCGGGACCTCAGAGCCACCAGGGAGTGTGCGCCGGCCTACAGTGCTTACCTCCACCACAACAGACACCAAGGCATTGAGGAGGACAATGACCAGCATGGTTATTCGCCACTCATACGGGATACACACCAGCTGCAAGACAAGGAAGGTTAAAGTTGCATGTGCAGCTATCCCACAATTTCTAAATTACTGAGTCCCTATTATTTACCAAATCTCCAAATACATTATCACTCAGCCCTCAACAATGCCACAAGGTAGAGTTATATTCAAGTTTAAGTGGCTTGAGTTTAAAAAAACAATTAAGTGGCTGATCTGAGTGCCAAATCCCATCCCCAGACTCAACAGCCCATGCTGAACTAGATCACAAAGTCTAATGAGGCCTTTATGGCAAAAGTAAAAACCTGTCTTTCAACCACAAGGAAAATACTACTGTAATAATGAAGTACTGGCCAATCTTACATTAGTAGGAATTTACAAACTACAATTTAAATTTCACTTTAAAATCTGATTAACTTCTAAGGCCTAAAAAATAAAGAAGAAAGATCCCATGAGTGCAGCCATCCTTTCGGTCAGCGTACGTCTGTCACCGGGTACCCAGGCTGCCACGCTGGATGCCGGGGTGGCAGTGACACACTTGGAAAGGACTCAGATGCTCTGGGAAGGCGGGGATGGGCTCTGGAGACTGCTACCATCCAGGCAAGGGCCATGGGAACTAGACCCTGATAAGTGAGGGAATGAAAGGACCTAACAGCTGCCTGGCTACGAAGAAAGGAAAAAGACAAGGACAGGTGGCCAGGGCCTCTCATTTGGCCCAGATGCACAGTGACAGACTCAGTGTCGGTGGCTATGTGGGGCAAAAGCTCCAAAGTGAGAACTCAGTGCTGGGTATAAACATGGGGGTGGCAACTAGGGGCAGAGTAAGTATTGCAGGTGAGATTACCTGAGGCTCAGAGCAAAGAGGGAGAAAGCAGGAAAAGTGGGGAACACCACCACTTAAGGAACAGAGAATGGCACCACAAAGCAGACTGAGAATGAAGAGTCCACAGGCAGGAAAGGCCGGATGAGAACAGAGCATCAAGAATTCAAGAGGAGGGCACATCTCAATAATGGCGTTGTTAAGTGGTCCAATACTGCAGCCAAGTCAAGGAACATTAGGGAAAAAATTTTTAAAAGCACAAATTATTAGGCTTTTGGTCTAACACAGTGCACACGAACATGATTCTATATACCCTCTGCTGCGGTCTGGGTGGCCGGTCCCCATGGAGGCATACGCTGAAACCTGACCCCCAATGAGATGGGAGTGGGAGGCTAAGCGGGCTGCAGAGGCACTGCCCTCAATGGGGACTGAGCGGGAGTCAGGCACCGGCCGGGCTGGTGAGGAGTTCAGCTGGCCCTCACCACTCAAGTCACCCACACACTCCAACCTGCCTGTCCACTTTTCCACCCTCTGTGACAAACCCTGCTCTTTATACACTGCTGAGATGTCTTATTATAGCAACAAACAGCCTAACATACTTTTTGACCAGGCAATTTCACTTGCCCATTTACTTAACATATAACTTTGTATAGAACTGTGCAAAAATTTGCAGTGCAGCATTATTTACAACAGTATACACTGGAAACACCCTAAACATCAAAATTGGATGACTCATACAAACCATGGGAAAATGCACGCCACAGACCACTCGCTGCATAAGGCTCATGTGACTTTTTTTAATATGGGGTTTCACTATGATGCACAGGCTGGCCTTAAACCTCTAAGCTTAAGCAAGTCTACCTCATGCTGCTCTGTACCCATCTCCTATTACTTTAGTACTCAAACCAGTTGATAACATACAAGAAGGGAAAACTAAATCTGACCCTACTCATTCAATATGGGCAAAAATGTAGAACAAAACCACAGCATCTCAAATCCAGAGAGCTTAGAAGAGTATACCATGATCAAACTGGATTTATTCTAGGAATGCAGTTAACAACTGAATTCGGTCAAATGCCATTCACCACACTGTGCTGGGAGAAAACCTACATGGCAGGTTATGGTTAAATAGAAATGTTTGCCAAAGATCTGAGGGCTGGATCCCCGATTCAGAAGTGGGAAGTCCAGAGGGGTAACTGTCGTAATGACCTAATGTCATCCGGTGTAAACCGATGGATGCAATCACAGTGAACAGGCTGTGGGAGGTGAGGCAGGACTGGAGGAAGGAGGTCACCAGGGTGTGCCTCTCGGGGCTAACAGGATACCTGTCCCCAGCCCCTTCCTCCCTGGCTCTTTCCCTCTGCTTCCTGGCTACCAGGAAGTGAGCAGCTGTCCTCTGCCAGGCGCTTCCACCACCTTGTCTCCACCCAGGAACTGGCTATGGACTGAAACCTCTGAAACCATGGCCAAAATAAATCTTTCTTCCTTTAAGATGTTTCATCACAGCGAGGGAAAGCTCACACAGCGATCGTTTTGACAGCTGCAGTCCTCCCCGCTACAGGGGGCGCAGGTGGGAGGTCAGCCCGGACGACGGTGAGACCTAACGTCCATATAAAGAAAAGCAAAAGACCAAATTTTGAGAAGTGTATATGTTTACAACATTACAGAAGGAAGCCCACTTAACCTGAAAGACTACGCCTTGGAACTATACAGAACAAAAACAAAAACAAAACAAAAAATATATATATATATATATTTAATATAGAACAAGACAAGATATCACTATCACTACAACCAAAACACTAAAAGATGAAAACTACTGAGAGGTATAAGAACTGTGAAATGTCAAGAACAAGGAATTTACTCAGTGTAATTCTTATTAATTCCAGAGTGTTTTTCCTGGTATCTGACAAGCTAAACTTACATTTAAGATAAAAAGGACACAAGAGCCCCAAGTCCACGCTGAGTGGTAATGTGAGCTGGGGAGAAGGCTTCTGCACTGCCTTGTATCAAGACCAGTGCTTAGCAAGTCACAGTAATCTGGACAATGAGGTATAAAGATAAAGAAGCTTACAGAACAAAATACAGAGCCCTCAACAGGCTAATGCTGTGCAGCGCGCAGGGAAAACTGACAGCAAACAGAGGAATCCCTCAGCAGGTAACACTGTAGCAAATGGGCATTCAAAGGGAAAAAGAAGAAATCTTACCCCTATCTCAAATACTACAAATCAAATTAAAGTGAATATAATCAGCAAATTAAAATCATCATGATAAAACATGTTATACCCACTAGACAAGACCAAGTGTTGGCAATGATGTAGAACAAGCTCATCCAGCCACAGAAATCTAAACTGATGCGATCACTGTGGAGGATAACTCGGCACGTGGGGAAATCCTATCAGGGTTAAGCCACCAGAGGCCACCTTGGTCCCCAGTGCTATCGTGAAAGCAGGGTGGGCCGTAAGGGGACAGGGACATTACCACTCAACTGTCTGGAATTACCAGCACACGTGGTGGTATTTATAAGCAGATGGACTTTTTGTGAGCATGGCTACTGTCTTCTTGTTCTTTTTTCTGTCCTGGGGATTGAACCTAGGGCCTTTGCAGTGAGCCCCAGCCCAACCAACAGACCTACCCATCTACTTTCTATTTGAGATAGGGTCTCACTAAATCGCTAAGTTTCCCAGGCTGAACCTGAAACCCGTGATCCTCCTGCCTCAGCCTCCAGGGTGCTAAGATCACAGATGTGCACTCCCTCTCCCAGCTTGTTGTTTGTCCCTCGGGGGAACTGTTCCCATCTCTACTCTGGTATATTATGTCTTATCCCACTTTTATATTAATATATATAAATATATAAAACAGTGTTCATATCAAAGTTGTTAGTGCAGGAAAAATACTAAAGCAACCCAAGTATAGTACTTGCCAACAGAGAAATACTCTTATACTACCAGGCAGTGAATATGAAACACAAGTGTCAACACAGGTACCCTTAGAAACAATGTCAATGGACTTAAGTAAAAAAGAAAAAAAAAAGGCAAAATAACATTTTTATAAAGTTAAAAGCAAGTAAGACTATCTTTTATGATCTCACACGTGCACGCTAAGCAGCTAAGGAAAAATACCATGGAGTGTCTGGAGAAAGGTGCACAGGCAATCGACAGCGCTACCTATCCTCAGACGGCAGGATGGACTCTCCCTGTCACTCCATCACTATGTTACCACTGCAGCTTACATGAGTGTGCATTTCCTTCTGTACAGAGAAGCATCTCACCCCTCATCAAGGTTTTGGTGACACGAATAGAGAACTAAATGACCAGAGAAGAGAGTGCATGTGTAGACCACCCAAGGAGTAGGACAAAGGGCAGGAACGTCACAAGGCACAGAGACCGAGCTCTCTGACTTGAAAGGCCAAGGGGCACTCAGTTCCTCTGCTCAAGGAACCGGAAGCAGACACGCAGGCTGCACAGGTGCAGCATGTTTTTGTTTGTTTTAGAGTTTCCTTGGTCACTCCAACTGCACCTCAGAAAAAAGGGAAAGAAAAGATCCAAGAAAAGAGGAATGCAGGCATCATCGCCTCTCCCCAGTGACCAAAGAAGAAAGGGCACAGGAGGAGCACAGAGAGTGATCTCTGGAATTAAAGGCCCAGGGTCTCATGAGGCTGCTTAAAATTCAGGTAGTACCAAAGTGTCCCCTTCTGTCACTGTCACACCGCTGCCACACTGATAGTCACACCAAGGACTCTCAACCCGGAGACAAGAAGTAGTAAATGGTGTGCGTCAGCCTTACCTCAAGAACCTCGTCAACAAAGGCAATTGGATGCAACATGATGAATAATACGAAAAAGTACAAAATAATCACAGATACAACAAAAAAATCTGGAAAAGAAAATAAAACAATTAAATTAGAAGTTCCTGTAAAGAAATGGGATCCAATAACAAGCGGTATGCTATCATTTCTGAACTGAGTTCTGAATACCTCTGTTAATACCTAAGACATGTGCAGTTATTTTCTATAGTATGAGACTTTGTGCCAGACTCCCCAAGATTCATGTATACAGCATGAGGCTACAGATATCTGAATTCCATTACCTTTAATCTTCAAAGAATGTCAGAAAATAATTAGCACTTCACAAATAAAATCTAGACCTTTCATTGACATTGACTTCTATGGATCATTGAGCCACTATGTAATTACAAATAAGAAACTAGACGTGTATGGCAAAACGAGATCACCATTTTTAAAACAAGTATTCAATTAAAATTACTGATCGTTAAAAATGCTGAACATTTATTTTTAGTATTACATATGTCAAAATCCTAAGGCATTCTAATTTGAATGTATGTATATTTCTAGAAAGTGAATCCCATTTTTTCATTAACCTACCCACAAAAACATTTCCATAGAAAGTAGCACAGTTGATCTGTTTTCAAATGTGGCTATCTTGTGGCTTGCTACAAAAGGAGGGGATAGAAAATACATCCAGTAGTAACCTGATTCAAATGTAAAACTATTCTCAGGCCACTCTGCCAAGCACACATGTGTCACATACATGGACATGCGCACACACGCATATCTCTGTACAATAAACTGAAAGGCTTAGAAATTTCCTGATTATACTGAGAGTCACAAACACTTCCTCCTTTTTGATTCAATCTAATTATTACCAGTTGCTACTCCCAGTCAACTTCAAATAGAAATTTAGTAAGAGCATCAATAACCAAAACCTTACCATGAAGCCTTTAGATAGGGTGAAGAAGTTAACACCCTTCTTACTGGCTATAAGTGACATCTCACTGTTATTGTGATAGAGTCTCAATGCTGTAGTTCGATCTCCAGTATTTTTTGTTCAGAGAAACTCTACTCTTCCTATACATCAACTATATACATACACAGTTCTGGCAGCACAGGCTATACTAACTGTACACTCATGTCCAGTTCTATCACCACAGCTATAGTACCACTCATGTAAGAAGTGGGGAGGCCGGGGATTTAGCTCAGCGGTTTGGTGGCCTGCCTTGCAAGCGCAAGGACCCGAGTTCAATCCCTGGTAACCACCCCCCCCCAAAAAAAAACAAGTGGGGAAAACTATTTCACTGTGGGCCTCTGACCAACAGGATGAAAAATTCAGGGACCTATTTTGGGCAAAAAGCATTTATCCCTCCTAGATTTAAAAAAAATCCTACACAACTGCCAACAGAAGATGTAATATCCTATTCCATAAATGCAAAAGTCATATAAGTTAGTCAGTAAAAGTTATTATCAGTTAAAAAGTATTTAGGAAGTACTGGTTGCAAGTACACAAAAGGAAAAAAAATCAAGAAAGGAGTAGAAGAAATGTTAAGAAAACAAATGCCAGAGAGAGAGACACGGAGAAGAAAAAGTTCCATTAAAAAAACAAAAAATTACTCAATATTTTCCAAATCCTACTGCACTTTTACAACTGTAGCAAAAACAGATTGGTAATGTCGTTCCTGATATATGTATGTTATCAGAAGCTAACTCGGGCTCCAGGACTTCTTACATTTATTTACTTAGAGAGCATCATGCGATGGTCCCTATATCGCTCTCCCTGAGCCAAGAAATAAAAAACTGAATCTGTTTAGCCTGGAGAGAAAGAGACACTCTTCAAAAAGGCACTACATGACAGGAAAGGTGGATCGCGAGCAGATTTATACAGCCACACGAGATTTTAAACGTCAGTGAAGACTTCAGCCAAGAGTGAGAATAGCAGGCACTTCCATCTAGAGGGCTGTCCAGTGAACTGCTCTCAACACCTGACTTCTAGAGCTGCTGGTGATCCTACCAACAAGTCTGAGATTGCGTTTTAGATGGACACATACACAGCTAAATGAACCAAACAAGTCATTCAAGTCTAATTAGTTTGCCTATTAAATGGGGATATGAGGATTCTACAGGAAAGAGATGTTTAAGTATTCAAAAATGGAAAGTAATATGCAAATTACAAGTTATTACCTACCTTCCACCTTACGGCAATGTGAACTTGTTACAGATGCCAGATACTTTCAATGAAATGTGGCATCGAAATAAGCACCTTGAAGGAATTCCTTCATGTTCCCTTGGTGACTCAGACATGCAGCCTTATGTAAAGGAATGCACATGCGCTGTTTGTCCCTGACCTGTTGTTCTTCCCTATGCCTTCCCAGGGTGGGAACTTCTGACCATGACCACAGATATCAAGTCCTTCCCTACTCAGTTACCAGTCTCTGAAAGGGTATCTAAGGCTCTGAACTGCTCCCATCCTAGGCCCTGAACAGGAGACACACAGGCAGTGCAGTGATAATGCCTTCACAACAGAGGAAGGAGTTGGCCTTAAACTAGCAAATCGCAAACTGTGGAGCTCAAGCGAGACACTGTAGCAAAAATTGAAGCTAAAACCTACAAAATCATATGTAGTTCGATGAGAATATAAGAATTTACTAAGTGTACATCATCATGATGCTTAACAGAAAGCATGAGCAAATGCAGAAAATATATCTAAGGTAAAGTTGAAAATGAGTAAGTGGGCTGGGGATTTGGCTCAGTGGTTCCGCTGCCTGCCTCTCAAGTCTAAGCTCCCAAGTTTGATCCCCAGTACTCCCCCTCCAAAAAAAAGAAAGAAAAAAGAAAATGAAAATGAGTAAATGAAACTGAACCAGGAGGGGAGGGTGGCCCTCTGAAGAGAGTGACTTGAACATTCTTAAAACTGAGACTACAGTAAGTCCCCAACTTATGAACATTCAAGTTGCAAACTTTCACAGATATGAACAGACCTCGAATTACACTCGCGGATGTGAACAGATGTCAGAAGCAGCTCACATGCCTGTGGGACACTTTCATAGTTGCGCTGCTGTGTCTTACTGTGCAGTGGTGCAGTGCTCAGTCAGCGCACCGGATGTCCGGAAGCAAGAGGAAAAGCAGTGGTGAGGTGGAAGGGGTGGCTAGGAAGCGCAAAGCAATGTCCACTGTCCACTTGTGTTAAAGGTGTGTAAGAGTCACTTTGCCAGACAGAAACAATTCAACTTATGTTCTCCTGGAATAGAACTTACTCGTAAGTCAGGGACTTAATGCACTGTCTTAAAAACTCATAATCACAAAATAAATTTAACCTGTCACACTGCTTATGTCCATAAACGAACTGTACTGGGTTCTAGCGAGTAACTGTTCCAATGAACTCCGATGACAACGCACTTCAAC
Source organism: Fukomys damarensis (assembly GCF_012274545.1). Classification (NCBI taxonomy): domain Eukaryota; kingdom Metazoa; phylum Chordata; class Mammalia; order Rodentia; family Bathyergidae; genus Fukomys; species Fukomys damarensis. Next base: position 44,993,378 of record NW_022900924.1, on the reverse strand, counting down.
AACAGACCAAGACACAGAGCTGACAATTTGCAAAACATGCATGATCAACCACTGCTCCATTCCTAGTCTTCAGGAGGCAGGTTTTGTGACAGGACTCACCTCTGCTCATCCACTGTTAGAAGCACACATGCTGCTGACAGCAAGGACAACTGTCTTGTGATGCTAGGTCTGCCACAATGTAACTTTAAAAAAATTAGCCCGTGATCAACAATAAAGTCTATCATTTATTCAAGTCGAGTAGAAATTAATGGCAATTTTTCAAGTTTTCCAAATCATATAAAGATGTACTTTAAAAACTAATATTCTCTTTCTTTTTAAATAAGTGAGGATAGGATAGATTTGTTTGCTTAGACTTCTACAGTTAGCTTTTCTGATGGGGCTGTTATCTTGCTTACAAAGCTGTGTACCAGTTTTCTCCTTTAAAAAAAAAAAGCATTGTTCTTTCATAGATGTATTTAGCTCTTGAACATTTTTAGTATTTCCTTGAGATTTAAAAGTATTGGGCTAATAATGTATATCAACTTTAATTATTAAGATCAGCTTCTACAAAGCTATCGCTAGTTAAGAAATCCTCTTATAAGTACAAAGGTAAATTTTCTAAGGAAGGCTTTTTGTACCACAACACAATTCTAACAGGGTTATCAGAAACAGTTACGACTCCAGTTACATATAACCAACACGTATACAACAGTAAGTTGTTTGTTAGATACGATGTATGAGTTCCAAAAGAAAAAGAGGGAGAAAACTACTGGTAAAACAAATCTCAATCCCACCTGTCCAAAATATAAAAAAATATGCCCTGTGAGCTACACAGGGTGGAAGTAAAAAATAAGATAATGCATGTGGGAATACCTCATCAAGTCCACATGAGAAGCCTCTTACTTCTCCTACGCCATACAGAAAGCTGTCCTGAACCCTGCCAGCGAGAACACTGCACTCTCTTCACAGCTACAGCAAGACAATACCTGCTACTCCCTTCCAAGGTGCTACAAGTCTAGGAGGTAAAATATGCATTATTACACTTCCAATTTCTAAACACCGGCTCTTTATATATACTGATAACTCTTAAATTTGGTCTTTCTCACAGGCAGACAGTCCACTTTGGCACAAGTCTCCAGATGGGCACTGGCCATACTGGTGTTAGAAGTGAAAAAGGGGAGGGAAAGGAGGGGGAGCTGGCACTGCGAAGACCACTCAGACGAAGACAACCCCCACTGTCTCCTTCGAGGACTTCTCCTGCATCCACTCCTAACGCCCTCTGCAATACAGTACAGAGACACTGCAGCCGAAAGTAACAGACTGTGAAGACCAGAAACGCTTAACATGAGAGGATTTAACTTTAAATCTAAGGATGCAATTCTCATGAGTAAAACAAGGCAGTGAACATCTAAATTCCTGGTTCATTCCAGCTGTGAAGATTCGTTTTACTCTGGGAAGACAGTTAAAATTTATCTCCATCAATTTTAAAGGGGAAAGGCAGGGTACAAATCACAATAAATGTCAAACTTACAATTCTTGTAGCAGGGTTGCCTGAAGGGTTTTCCTTTTGAAAAGACAACTGCCACTGTGAGGTACTGGAAGCTGGAGATAAAAAACACTGTGGTATTTTCATAATTTTTTATCTTATCAGGGTCAGTTTCATTGCATGAGCGTGAAGAATTCCAATATAGGCTTCCTGTTGTATTACAAGCACTAGAGCACACAAAAAATTTTTCCATTAGTAAACACAATTTCCAGTTCCCAAATCAAGAAAAGGTCCAACAGTATCAATATCAGATATACAGAAAAGATGTAGTAATAATAAGTGTCTTCTCTTAGCCAGATATTACAATCAGATAAAAGAATTAGAAGAAATATTTAATAAACCTCCCTCATTTTTAAACCGTTGGAGTACTCGGACCAGGGTTTGACATCAGCTCTACCGCATTTTAGCAGCAGCTTGGGAAGTATGACCTCATCTCTTCCAGCCTGTCTCCTCCCTTGTGGGACCATCCGCTTCCCCACAGGCTTCTGTGGGGACTGAGTAAGAAGCCTTGCACCGGACATGTGCCCAGAAGGGCACAGCACTGGGATGGCCCTTGACATTCTCTAGCCAGGCTGGCCCTCCTTTCCACTTCCAGGTGGGCAGTGCTGCCCGGCACACACAGAAGCAAATACGCGAAGCCCTCACCACGCTTAAGCAGCCACTGCAGCAAGCAAGGGTAAGCAGTGACAAATGGTAAACTGATACTCCTGATCTCTGAGAGACTTAAGATAATTCCACCTGCTCCCCAACCTTTCAGTGCTGGGGACAGGACCCAGGGCCCCCACATGCTAGGTTAGCACATTAAACACTGAGTACACCTTCAGCCCTTCCTGTTCCTCTCCACGGGTTAGAAAATAACATTACACTTTTTAAAAACAGTCTCCCTCGGGCCGGGGATTCGGCTCAGTGGTTCCGCCACCTACCCTGTAAGAGCAGGACCCCGAGTTCGATCCCCAGCACCAACAAAACAAAAACAAAACAAAAACGATCTCCCTCAATCAGACAAACTAGAAATACATCTGAAAATTTAATTCAACAAAATTATTCAGATTTAATTAAAATATTACAAACTTGTAAATTGTAGAATACTAATAGCAAATAGGCGCACTTAATATTACATTTTGAAATGTTTCAAAATGCCATTTCCTGAATTGGGGAAGACAACTTAGAAGTGCAAAGACTCAGTTTAGAAGATTCCAACTTTCTTACTTCACAGGTAAGAAATGCAAGTCTGCCCCTTCAAAATTCATGCTGAAACTGCACCCCCACTGTGAGATGTGCAGAGGAAGGGCCAGGCGGGAAAGGCTCCACTCTTACGGATGAATTCATCCATTCAAGCAGTTCATCAGTTTGCAGGTTATCCCGAGAGAGGTCTGTTACGAAAGGCAATCTGGCCAGGTCTCTTTCATTCTGTCTGTTTTCATGCACGTCCTGGCACTGCCTAGGAACCCTGCGAGCAAGGAGACCATTCCCAGCTGTAGCTCCAGGACCATGGGCCAGAACAGTAAGTGAAATCAGCCTCTTTATACCTTAGCCTGTGGTTCATTATTAGCCACAGAGAATAGACAAACACCCATCCTACAGATAGGAGTTACCACGATATATAGGGAAACAGAAGCCAAATTATGCAAGTGTTTAAATCAGCTGCATGCAACTTTCACACACACACACACACACACACTTCTACACCCATTTTATAAGCACATCTACACACATCCTGCACAGATGTCTTGCACAGGCTGACCTACTTACTCTAAATGTGAAGGGCACACTCTATACCAAGGCTGCTGCTTGACCCAAAAGAAGCCCAGAGCCTGAAATCCAATGGAGATGATGATCTGAGACAGAACGGAGAAGAGCAGGGCCCCAGATATGAGGCCTGAGGGCGGTCTCTGTGCCACAAGTTCCTTCCAGGAAGGGTTTAAACTCACTGTCTCAAAAAGAAAAGAGCAAAGGTTTGTGTCTAAGTCACTATAAAAGACAGAATGAAGTTCATTTGGAAACTTTAAAAATGTTTTTGTCTAACAATTCTTTAACATGCAAAGTTCTCCCAAATCAAGACAGATGCCATACATATTTAAGTAATCTGTAAAAATAAACAATTTAGGGTTTTTCAAAAAAGCCTCAAGAGTAATATTTACAATCCTACTGAGATTCAGCAGAAATACTAATACAAATAAAAATACTAAATATAAGTACAAAAACTATAAAATTAATCACTAGCATCCATTATTTTCAGAATCCTTCACTGCAAAAGTAGGTAAAACGATATATATTTTTTCTCTAAAGATGATACAACTGTCTGAAGGGATGTAAACATACTAGTAACATAAAAAAAAACTGATCACCCATGAAGGTGGTGTCCCCTGAGTTTTGCTTCTACTGACCAGTTTCTGGGCTTTTCTTTTTTTAATTTTTAGTATTTATTGTTTATTTTTTAAAAATCACCAAATTTTCAACACCAACTGATTTTTGGTTTACAAACCCTAAAAAAGAACAATGGAAACAAATTCCTACAAGAACTACAATAAAAATACCAAGGGAACTCTACACCAAAGACAATCTCTGCTTCAGTGACGGCATCTACAGCAGTCTGCACACATGGCAGCAGCACATTCACACATCACCGCCGCTGACAGCACACGGGTTTTGCTTTCTGGCCTTTTTGTAGGACACATATGACATCTCGCTGGTTTTGCTATTTTCTCAGGAGGTTATTACATTATACAAAGTGTAGTTAACAGGAATATAAAATAGCAATAAAGAGTTAAATTCTCCCACCACTAAGTTTATGGGTACATTAAAGCAAATGATACAGTTACATTTATCGTTGGGATCTTGTACCCTTACACGATAGGTCTTGGTTCTTGTTTAAGAGCTAAATTCTCAATATGTATTGTGTTTTTCTTTCTGTGATAAATAACTTACGAAGAGTTACATGGGGACTGTCAAAGCCTGCTCCTCTCTCAGTCACTTGGTTCACCATTACTAAAGACTGGCTTACTCATGCTTTGCAGTCAGGCCTTTCTACACCCAGGGGTGCAGGGCAACATCGGGAGAAGCTTCCAGCTGTCCCCCTTGGAGGACACTGCTGGAGTATGGTGAAGAGCCGGAGTGCTGCTGACACCCTACAGTGCCCGGGACGCGACCCCGCAGAGAATTATCTGCCTAAGATGTCAATGGAACCAAGGGCTCTTGTGGTCTCAGTCCAATAACCCTTCTGTTAGCATTTATCACACAAATACTTACTTCTCTGGGGACAGATTGGGCATTTTTTATTCTATAGGCCATACCCTACCAGCATCTTCATTTATTTTGACTCAGTATCACTAATGCTAGAAGAAACCAACACTGTGTGCCTTCTTGTATGACCCATCTACAGGACACAGTGTCACTTCTGCAAACTTCAGCCAAAACCTCATCGCCTAAGCCCAGGGAGATTAATTCAGACCAGCCACACTTATAAACATCAATGTAAACATGCCCCAAAAGGCTGGGGGCCTGTTCTAGATAGAAGAGGTTAGCGAGACACGGTAGTGAGATGAAGCTCAGGGGCCTGCATCGTGTGTTCATTCTAATCTAGGGGACGAGGAAGAAAACAAGCACAAAGCACATTATTGGGTAAGTGACAAAATTGGAACAGAAGGGTCTGGATTGGATAATATATAAATGTTCAGTTTTCTGATCTTTGTAACTGCAAATACGAATACTCAGTGGCAAAGGGGCATGGTGACATCAGACTCACTCTTGAATATTTCAGGAAAAAACCAAAAACCAAAAAACAATGAGGCCAAGTATAAATGAGCAGTAATAAAAGAGCACATTAGGGCCAGGGATTTAGCTCAGTGGTTCCACCGCCTGCCTCACAAGCTCAAGGTCCCAAGTTTGATCCCCAGTGCCAAAAATAAAATGAGAGCACATTTACAAGGAATCTGCAGACATAAGCCATGCTATAATTGTTGATGTAAATTTACCAAAGTTTAGTACATCAGATCAGAATTTCATATGTCAAATCAGTAACAAAGCAAAATACTCACTTGTAAATACTAGTACCAAAATGATTGCCATGTCAATGAAGAGAAACTGGAAGTCTCCTAAGTTACTTAAGATCTACAGAAACAATTTTAAAACAGTTAGTTTCAGGAATTATTTTTGTTGTTGGTTTTTTGTTTTGTTTTTGGTACCGTGGATCAAATTTGGTACCCTGAGTTTGAGAGGCAGGCAGTGGAACCACTGAGCTAAATCCCAGCTCAGGAATTATTTTTATTGTACTGTTCCCAGGTTATAATTTATTTTTTCCTCCATAATGACAAATTCAAAAAAACATGTGAACCACTTGAAAATGCTAAAGCCTGTACCTTTAATCAAATATATGTTCACAAACATTTGACTTAATTTATTAGTACAAAAGTACCTCCTTAAAATTCATCCAATAAAAGCCTCTTAAAAGCCAGGTGTGGTACCGCATGCCTATAACCCTAGTACTCAGAAGGCTGAGGCAGGAAGATTGCCAAGAGTTTAAGGGTGGGCTACAGAGTTCACAGCCAGCCTGAACCACACAGCAAAATCCCATCTTACCAGCAACAACAACAACAACAAAAACAAACAAAACAAACAAAAAACCTAACAAACTTATTCTAAGTATTCAACATTTTTTTCAAGTTACTATCTTTAAACTTTCTTAATACCTGATACCACCCCATCAGTTACTTTTTACAAATGGTAAAAGGGGATAGTTTACAAAGACTTCTTGGGATGTCACCAATGTTTATTAAGAGAAAAACCTACAGTGAAGTCGCTTCAATTATAAAATCCCACAGAGCAGTGTATGGCCACCACTGTTTATGCTTCTTCTTCAAATGAATAAAACCCTACAAATAACTTTCCTCGTTCTGGCCTTTTACTGCAACTGTGAAATATGCCACAGGCAGGCATTTAGAACAGTGAAAGACAGATGTCCAGCTGGGGATGAGGGTGCACGCCTACAAACTGCAGCTTGGGAGCCTGGGCAGCACAACTGTGAATTCAAGCCCAGCCAGGACAATTTAGCAAAGACTGTCTCAAAATAAAAACTTGAACTGCAGATGAAGGCCTGGGTTCAATCCCCAATACTGAAGGGAAAAAATGTTGTCCAATCTACACTAAAACTGAAAAGAATGGTCGTCTTTTCCTCACCAGGCTTCAGTCACAACTGTTGTCTTTAAGGAAAATGTTTTGCAGATTAATGACATTTTCAGTCTACTACTCAACAGCAAACTCAAGGTAAATCTAGATACTACTTTCATAAAGGTCACTATTAAGTGATGCTTTCAAAATCAAACATGTATTAGCTGGGCGTGGTGGCACAGCCCTATCATCCCAGCTCCCAGGAGGCTGAGGCAGAAGGATCACCATGAGTTTGAGGCCAGCCAGAAGTGAGCTCAAGGCCACTTAATTGCATAGTGAGACCCTGTCTTAAAAGATCAAAAACAAGCCAGGCGTGGTGGATCACGCCTAGAATCCCAGCACTCAGGAGGCTGAGGCAGGAGGATCACTGTGAGTTTGAGATCAGCCTGGGCTACATAGTGAATTCTAGGTCAGTCTCAACTACATAGTGAGACCCTGCCTCAAAAAACAAAAACAAACAAACAAACAAACAAAAGAAGACCAAAAACAAAACTCAAGAAACAAAAAAAACCCAAACATGTATGTCTTACCATGAGACGCCGCCCCCACCCCCCCATACATGAGGCTGTACTCACGGAATATAAGAGAGTAACACTGGCGTACTGAATGATACTGTACAGTGCCATAAACTTGAACACACAGAAGGAAGTCATCAAAGCAGCACGGCCTTCCCTAGGGAAAGAAAGGCTAGGGTGAAGAAAAGCATTTCAAACTCTCTTTGTCCAAAACAATTATTCCTTCACAGGTGCACGAAAACATTCAACAGCTACTAAAGTGCAGGTCTACTGGAAGAGCTAAGAAAAACAGAGTAATCTGTTAATAAGTTATAGCTCAAACGAGCAACTAACCATTTAAATTTGCCCTTATACAAAGAAATGATGCAATAATGCAAAGAAATCACAAAAACAATTTCAATTTGTGGTACCTGATGAGGTTTGGCACACAGGAAATACTGGGGGTTTTAGAGGTGAAAGGTGACGCCACAGAAGCTTCAAGTTCTGACAAGGAAATGCCTCCATGCGCCCTCTTCAAAGCCTGAAGATTGCAAGAAAGTGGGGTAAGTTTTGCAAATGGCATTCAGGCTACAGGAAGAATTACAAAAGTAAATGGCAGGACTATACTTACACCACAATCATTCGCTCCATCACCACACATCCCGACGAAGTAACTAAGGACCAAGATAAATGCAAAGTATTAATTTCTGGAATAGTACAGCATCCAAGTTAATAAGACTTCTCCAGTATACATTATGAAGACCGAGAGACCACGAGGACCTTTCCATTACAATGGCCACAGGCGTGGTACTGTTGACAGCACTGGCCAGAAAGGGCCCGTGTCATGGTCCCATTTATGTCACAGCAGGGGAAAATCAACTTGCCGTCTCAATTTTCTAACCTTTAGAGCCAAGGACTTATGCTCAGATATTCTTTAGTACACTTATTTTTCATGCACTGGCGAGGACTTCTCCCTTAAAAACATCAAACACAACCATGTACTGAAACTACAGTCACGTCTCTCAGGATAGAGACCTGGCTGCACTGTGCCCCAACGTTCACCTGGAGGAGAAATCATGGATGTTGTCAAGCTACAAACCAGCACAAGGGCCTATTTTTAAGGAGGCACTTCGAGTTCTCATCTATCTCAGAGATGACTATCTCCATGCATGTGCGTGTGTGTGCACATGTGTGTCCTGAGATATGAAATGCTTGGGCAAAGAAAGGTTTCAGACTTCAATAGCTGATCATTCCTCACTCAAAAACCCCAAATCTGAACTCTAAATTCTGTTGCAATATTCCCAGTTTCGGATTTTGGAGCACTTCAGATTTTGAGTATTTGATTAAAGATGCTTGACATATATGTAAGAATTATGAGTTACTATTTAGTGAAGATGAAACTTTAACTCAGAAAATACCCCAAAACACAAAATCCACCAATACCTACTCTACATTTTGCAGCGCTTCTACCAACTGTGTCTTCTGATCAGGGGCCATACGAGCGAACACCGTTCCATGCAACATCAACTGGAAAAAAACATTAACTTCTTAAAAATACTCTCCACAATACACTCATGTGAACACATTCACGAACTCATGAATGAACTCACCTTAGGAACCAGATCCTGAAAATGCTCTAGAATCACAGAAAATGATTTTCCATTCATGGCAAAATGATAACGAGCCAACTGCAGGTCCTCTAAGCTATCGTGAGCCAACTTCTTTGGAATCACCTGTGGATGAAGACGTCAGAACTGTAGTTAGGCAACCACACACCACAGGATCTATGTTATGTATACTTGGTTCCAAAGCTGAACTGTTTCAACTGATATTTTACTCAAAACATTGAAAATGTAACATCTGTTCAAAAGGAAAATACAATTTTTTTGAGACAGGATCTCACTACGTCATTCAAAATGGCCTTGAACTCACACAATCCTCCCTCCTCAGCCTCTTGAGCAATGAGGAAAATCTATTTTTAAAAGCACCTATAATATTCATTAAAATTTTTATGTTTTAAAATTAAGTATCATCTTTAATTTGAGGATGTAAAGATTAAACACAGTGGTACCTCAGTTCATGAATGCAATTCTCTCCACGACTGTGGTTACAAACCGAACAGGACAAGAACTGAATCAAATTTCTCCATATGGTCAACACTGAACCTAATCACTGAATTTGATTCGGTTCGCATTCAAGTCAGCTTGTGACCAGAACTGTGAAAAGAATTAAGTTAGTGAACTATGGTACCACTGGAAGACTGAACCACCTGCATCATTTATACTAATTACTTGAAAATGGGATATTTATTGTGTTTTTTTTCTTGGTACCAGGGATCAAACTCAGGACCTCGTGCTTGCCAGGTAGGCCACTGAGCTATTCTCAGCCCTCTTTGTTTTAATTTTTTCAGGGTAAATTCAAACAAGCAAGCTTCAATACAGAAAGTTCATCTTGGCCTTACCTCTGAGCTGATTGCTGATGAATTACTGCACTGAGTCAGGGAGTCTGCATAATGCCAATTTATCTTGGCAACTTTTCCATCCTTTGGAGGCAATGCTTCAGCAATAATAATTTTATCCTGAGGTAGAATCATTCCACAGTCTCTGGCCACGGAGACGGCAGTCAACATATTGTCACCTAATTTTCAAAGTATTTTAAGTGTATTAACATGTAAACAGAAACATAACTGTATCAAACAAGTATTCACGGAGTATCTACTGTGGTCCCTTTGACCGAACTGGGCAGAGTACAGAAGATACATGGCCTTGATCCCGGTGGGTTTTAAGCTAACCACACCAGGCAGAGAGCACTGACTAAAGAGAGACTCCTTCACAGCAAGTGCACAAGTGCTAGATAACCAGGATGTTCCCGCGGTGCTAGCAGTGGAACATGGGGCCTTCAGTGCAAGAGGCAGGCACCACGCTCCAGCTCTGGCCCACAGCTCTTCCAATACAAACACGATCTTTTCAGTCATGCTCTCCTGGCCCCACACCCAATGGCACAGTGTGACACCGCGAGTAGATGCTAAGTCAACATTTGCTGAAATAACCTAGGAGGGAGGGGTGGCCTGTGTAGGAGCACTGGCGCCATGCGTAACATCGTACAAAGCAAAATGTGAAGAGAGGTGACCAGAATGGATGTACTGAGCGGTAAGACAGACAACCTCTCAGTTAAGAGAAGAAACGCAAGGACAGCAGAAGTGGGCAAGGGCTCGGGGATCTCATCTCTACCATAACTGAAGGAAGAGTCCCACACTACTTCCACGGTGCTTCCCTTCAGCCCCTGGGTCAGAGGAGGAGCAGCGTGAGGAGGAGAAGACAGATGGAAAGTGCCTTGAAGGAGATGAAACTGCAGGGATGCTACAAGATATAGTGACCTTGAACTGTATAATAAGAAGCATATTAGATGAATTTCTGACTCTAAGACATAAAATACATGCAGTTTTTTTCACATAAGTTTTACTGAACACAAACATCATAAAGTGAGTAACTCAAATACAATTATTTGCTTATAGAGAAAGAGCTGCCATGATTTCACACAGCTAAGGAATTATCTAACATTACCAACTCTAAGAGCATCAGCAGAATCGTTCAGTGTGGCAGCCAAACAACACAGCCTCCAGACAGGCTATTCTCACCACTGCTTACCTACAAATATCAACTGTATTAAGTACCTGTTAATCATTTTTTCCATGTACCTGGGAGCTTGTAAAAGACCCCATGCCGATTTTGCATTCTAATATAAAAACAAAACTACAAATAAGTAACACAAGGTAAGGTAAGTAAGTGCTTTGAGATTAGAGACAGGTAACAAAGAGAAGAATTTAATTTTTTGTAGTGTTCCCTTCTCTATTTCTCTATACCTCCTATGAAAAGAATTTGTTAAGATCTCAAAAAGACTTCTACATGGTTACCTTGGACCCTGGGAAAATATTCAGAGCTCAAAAAATACAGTGTGAGGTGGAGCCACTATGTAAAAGCTTTTGAAACTGACACCATTCCTCAGCGATATACAACTCGAACTCCAGTCACACTCATTCTTCTCTGGGTTTTTTCACAAAGTCTAACCTGTGACCATGACAGTGCGAATGTTGGCTTTATGCAAATCTTCAAGTACTGCAGGGGTTTCTTGCTTTAATTTGTTCTGCATTATAATTAATCCCATAAAATCCATGTTGTTTTCAATGGCATCTCTGCAGAAAAAGAAGTTATAATGGTTTAGTCAAGAGCACAGATGTTGTTCTCTTTATGTTGACAATTTAAAATATCTACACACTATGAAATAAAACATTTTATATGCCAAATAAACCATGTGTGCATTTATGACCTGAATATCTCAAAAATTTTTAATCTGAAAAAATAATTCCCCCCAAATACTTCTGATATACTAAAATAAAATTTTATTTCTTTGAAACATGAAATACAAGGATCATTTGAAAATGTAAAATATTAAATTCTAATACTAAAGAACACTGATTTTATATCCTACTCTGAAATCCATAAGCATAAGACTATCCTGGCCCCTCATAAAACAAAGCCTAATTTAAATGTTAAGTGAAAGGTGGAAAAATGTGAACCACAAGCACAGCTGGTAAAGTTACAGTAGACTCATTTTCAAGTCTTCACTAACTCTATAAACAATTATTTGTTTTGTTTCTGGTTTTGCTTTTTGAGTGATAGGGTCTCACCAGGTAGTCCAGACTGGCCTCAAATTCATTCTGCCTCAGCCTCCCTAAGTGTTTGGAGGCATGTGCCACCACACCCAATTCATAAACAATTTTTAGGCCAGGGATTTAGCTCAGTGGTTCTGCTGACTGCCTCAGGAGTGCAAGGACCTGACTTTGATCCCTGGTACACCCCCAAAAAACGAACGAAAAAAACCCAATTCTTGATGCCAGAAACACAATACAGGAACTATTACTATAGTAGTGAACACAGTGAGAACTATTCAGGTCCCAGAGAAGCATCTTCTAGAATACTGATGATACAGTTATCTAGGGTGGTATTCTTCAAACAGTTGAGTCTACTATGAATTAGCACTATGCTAATTACTGGTAGGTCAAAAGTGAAAAGGCATGACTCTTTTTCCAAGACACTTCTGTGGGTAAGTAGGATACAATCAAAGAGATACTGAACATGCAAAAATAACATGTATTTCAACAATGTAACAGAGATGAGCTCTGTTGCATACAGTCACATTCTTAAGAAATCTCAAGCTCGGGCCGGAGATTAGCTCAGTGGCACAGCACCTGCCTTGCAAGTGCAAGGTACTGAGTTTGATCCCCAGTACCAAAGAAAGAAAGAAAGAAAGAAAGAAATCTCAAGCTACTAAAACTATACTATGGAGGGCTGGGGATTTAGATCAGTGGTGCCGCCACCTGCCTCACCAACGCAAGGTCCTGAGTTTGCTCCTCAGTACCAAAAAAAAACCTGACAGCTACACTATAGAAACTTTTTTTTTTTTTTTTGCAATGAGGAAAAGGGACTTGATGTTAGTTAAGTATAACTTCTTATTTATAATAAACAAATGATTTCTCTACACAAGAATTAATAATAAAGGTGCCTGAGTGTATGTATGTATAT
>NW_022900924.1:44966379-44980525 GCF_012274545.1 Fukomys damarensis | reverse complement strand
ACATACCTATGAAACCTAAATAGCTTTGGAAGATATAATTTATAACAATGGGTCAGTAGTAAAGATATTAAATAATAGTTACAGAACTTAAAAATGAATGATACTGGTGGTGTTAACAGAAGGCAAAAACATCTGAAACGGTCTTCAAAGCACCATGCTGCAGGCCAGTGAGAAACTACTGAGGCAAAAGCACTGGGTTACTGTCCTATGAGATACGAGCTTCTAGATTTAACTTGTCTTCTGAAACTTACAGATAACACCGGTCATGGAAATCTCATTCTTCAACCAACAAAGAGAATATTCAAGATATAAAGGTTTAAGCTGTACGAGAAATGTTAAAACCTATCCCTACAGAGCAGAACACAAGTCTTGGTGGCTAAAGAATGAGGAAAGGTGGAAGCAGAAAGAAAAGGCAGACTGCGAGGGACAGGGTGTGCTGGGCAGAACAAAGAGCCCCACCAAGGGCACGGAAGGACGTCTGACAGGCTCCAGAACCACAGGCCATCCAACCCTCTGTTAAGGGGCAAATGGCAAAAGGCGAAGCTATGAGGAGAGAAGGGTGAAAATGGGCCTTTGCGGAAATCACAACACATTATGCATCTGCAGCTCCCACCTGGGCACATGCCACAGGTCACTGGGAAAGGTTGCACGTTTCGTTTTTCTGCAACAGTCAAGCATAGACTATATGCCCAAAACAGGCAGAATTAGCAGGAAACACTGGATACTCCTTTACACTTAAAAAATGCAAGTACACCCTCAAAGGGTACACATAGAGCAGTTACAACAAAACCAACACTCCTTAAACTGTGAACCTACATTTATGGCGGGAAATGTGACATCCACAATGCCGTCTGAGCAGATAGCGAGAGAAATGGGGTGGGGAGAAGGGTAATGAGTAGTGACCACATTATTACAGGGCGAAGCAAGATCAGCTGAGGAAAATGAGCCTCTGTGGAACGATTCTATTCTTCTAACATTCATGACACATGTATGCATTTGAGAAATATTTAACAAACAAATTGAAAGTAGTTCCAAAAACTTGTAAGGAAAAACAGAATTTTACAGCAAGCAAGCATATGCAAAACATCAATATAAAATGAAAAGAAACTGGATAATGGGGGAAAATATACATAATTTTACCTCAATCAAAACATAGTATCGTGCCAAATACATGGACAGATTCAATAAATATCAAACTACAGGCAAATTATTGTGCACGACTTTATACAAACACAAACGTTACACTACTGGAAAGACTGTGGGAGAGCTGGACAGCCCTACCTGCTAATGTTCTGTATTTTATGCCATGTCAGTTTGGACTCCAATTTTCTGTGTGCAAGAGCGATCACTCGGAAACCCTGTTTAGTATACTCTTCCAAAACTTTCTCAAAATCAACAGGAACTAAAAGAAAAAAAGTCAATTTCACTGTCAGAATTGCTAACACCAGCAAATGCAAACCCTAGCTTTCCCTCGCCTGGTCACTCCCTCACCTGTCTCAGGTCTGCAGAGGCTGGCGATGACCTCGGGGGCCCCTTTCATGTAGGCGTCCATCTTCTTCTCCCCTAGCACCTTGGCGACCACACTCATGCGTTGTAAAGCTGAAGAAAATGGGAACTGGCGAACAATTCCTATCTCATAAATAGCCTACACAATTTCAAAAAACGTACAAAGCATGTATTATTCTTTAAAGAATACAAATATACTTAGGTAACAAGAAAACATTCCTCACTTACTGGAAGTTCAAACAGCTCCTATAAACAAAAGAAAGGACATATTAAGTCCATTAATATACTCAAGGTAGAAATAACTTAAGCATCCACAAAGCATTACTTGAAAAATAGCAAAGAACTTTATTATTTCACAGTTAGGATTCAAGATTACTTGTCTATCACCTCATAAAATAAAGTAGGGAGATCTTATTTTCAAAAATTCACCAAAAAACAAAAGCCTTTCTTATTAAAGGCTTCTTTTATTTATTATTTTTATGCAATTCTAAGAATACAGATGCAATTTAAAAGACCTGACTGGGCTGGGGATTTAGCTCAGTGGTTCTGCTGCCTTCCCCACAAGAGCAAGGACCCGAGTTCAATCCCCCGTACCAAGGGGAGGAAAAAAAAAAAAAAAGACCTGATTATCATGTTTAAGTCACCAGGCACTAAAGCTGCCTAATAAATAGGAAAGCATAAACCACAACCTTTTACAAAATTTCTTAGTCCCACAACCAGAGGTATGTTTTTGGATAAACACCTTTTTGCATAAGGTTAAATAGAAGACATTTGATCTTTCTGGCAACATTTCCAAATGAAAGCTAAATGTAGGGAAGCACCATCAGCATCGCCCAGCATTCCCTGACGCGTACCATTTCTTCATTGCCTGCAGGTATGGGTTCAGGAAGTAGCTGCTTGGGAGGACGAACCACAGTGGGCATAATCCGATTATGAAGTGCTGTTTCTTCTTCAGTGGCTTCTTCCAGAATCTGAAGGAAAACATTTGACACCCTGCTTCATAAAATTCAATTACTGGTTTCAGTGACCATAATGGTCATTTTCAGTAAATCTGTTAAAAAGTGCTGGCCAATGAACAAATAAACAATAGTAGATGACTAAGGTAAACAAAGCTAACTAGTCAGATACCTAGCAACCCATGGGATAAGAAGAAGAATAAAGATACAAAAACAAACACCTTTCACTCTACTCTCACAACATTCTTAGGTTTAGAAACTGGCTTTGTGAAAAACAAATGATTCTAACACAACTCCAAGAATTTTGTCTATCATTTAGGGATGCCTTTCCACCAATGGAAAATGCTTCCCTAGTACAACCATGAGGTTAAGAACGGGCTGAGAGGGACAGGGATTAGTGGTGCTGTGCCTGCCTGGCAAGTACAAGGTCCTGAGTTCGATTTAAGGTACCAAGAAAGAAAGAAAGAAAAACAACAACAAAACAAACAAACAAACAATGGGGCTGCAGGTCAGGATTAGAGGAGCACACCCATAATCTCAGCATTCTGGAAGGCTGAGGCAAGAGGACTCCAAGTTAGAGCTCCACATGGACAACTCAGTGAGACCCTGTCTCACAAATAAAAAAACCAAACCAAACAAAAAATATAATCACAAAGGATTAGGATACAGCTTAATGTGAAGGCCCTGAGATGAATTCCTAGTACTTTGAGTTTAGTATTTCAGCTTAAATACATCTAGTTAAGCTCTACTACTACACTGAACCCCTTGGAATTACTTGAGTAACACGTATAGCTCAGTGCTAAGAGTGCAACACTAGTCTGTGTGAGGCCCTGGTTCAATCTCCAGCAAAAATTTTTAAAAAATATTTTTCAAACAAACCCGTATATTAAATACACATGTAAGAGGGACGGGGATTTAGCTCAGTGGTTCTACCACCTGCCTTGCAAGCACAAGGACCCGAGTTCAATCCCTGGTACCAAAAAATACACATATAAGAACTGGGGATCTAACTCAGTGGTTCTGTGCCAACAGATTCTGCCACGTGAAGTAGTGACAGTTCTAGTCCACTGCACATTTCTATGTCTCTCTCCATGATGTATCTGTAGAAACTGTGTAATTCACTCTAACAGTCATGGGCTAATGGTTTATCTTTCTGTGAAGTCAATTAATTTTCACTGCATTTTCCTAAAGATCACTTGTCCTGAGACACTGAGCTTACCCATCCAATGGCTTCAAACATCTTCAAGTCCAAGGGGTCACCAGAAAGCACTCCTTCGATCTTTGTAAGGGAGTGACAAGTAGCCATGCACGCAACAAACTGAGATTTCACCAACATCTCATTGCAAACGTTTTCTTCTGGCAAAAGAAATCTAAACAGAAATACATTCAGTTAGGTTCATACATTTCTAGCAGGCCTTTTTAGGCTTTGTAGTTTAAAAATTATGTACATTCAAAGCTCAGCTCATAAGAAAGGAACATTTCCCTGAACCAAAAACAGAGGGAACAAGCCCAGAGGGGATATGAGCAGGACCCATGTTGTAGCTGAGGAAGAAGAAGGGCAGACAGAGTCCATTGTGGCACCCGGTGGAAGGGGGTTTTAGACACAGAACAGGAAACAAAGCGAAACAGGGCGCTCACACTGACAGAACCCCTCTCACCCAAGAATGCCACTGCTCCTGAAGAGCTATGCACCACGGGAGAGGAGCCCACTAGTTTGGCCACCAAATCAAAAGCACAACTAAGCAGAAGCTTGTCTCTTCCACCAACCAAAGCTCAAGAAATGAAATAATATTACCGGATAAAGTGGCACACACTATAATCTCAGCACTTTGGAAGACTGACACAAGAGGATCTGGAGGCTGAGGCAGGAGGTTCAAGCCCAGCCTGTGCAACTTGGCAAGACCATGTCTTAAAATGCCTAGAGCTATATCTCAGTGCCAAGGCCTTGGATTCAAGTCCTGGTACCACAGACGGGGTGGGGTGCTAGTACGCAGTATGTCCTACGTACCAGACACTGTTCTAAGAGCTTCACATACAGAGACACACTTCCTCCTCACACCATAGGAAGGGTTTGATTATCCCTCTACAGACCAAGGGACCGAAGCAGAGCAGTGCGGGTACTTGTCTGGTCTGCACTGCCTATCTGTGGCTGAGTAAGGAGTGAAACACAAGCCCAACTCTGAGCCGCTACACTCTACAGCACAGGGTCGTTCAGACACAGTGCTGCCTGGCTTCGAGATCCCCAAACTATGAGAGCAACAGTGATGCTGGTCTGGTACCACATGTGTCACAGGGACCTCAGGTAAGCAAAGAGAAAACTGTTCTACAGGGGCCAGGACACAGCCACAGAGTGGCTCACAGAAAAGCCCGCTCAGGATCAGCCTATCATTCAAACGCACATAAGGAAAATCTCGCCGAAGAGTCAACACACATAATGAAGAATCGGAATGCCACAAATCTGAGATCATAAAATGGCAACCAAAAGGGTGCCAGAAAGCACAAGGCAGCAAGGGAAGCCGGGGCAGACTAATGAAGAACCAAGTGAAGCTGCTTATCCAGCACATGTGGTTAGGACGCTGAGAGAGAAAAGAAAGCAAAGAACGGGGAAAAGCCACAATGGAAGAGCAGAGGTTGAAAACTAACTCCACAATTTATGAAACACATGAATCCTTGGGATTTAGAAGGAAAATGAGTCCCATAAAAAAATATAAGAGCATGGCACAACTGCAGAAATCAAGGAGAAAGAAACAGAGAGAAAGTGGATTACTACAGACTAGGACTTTCCTAGAAGTAACAAAGTGTCAGGAGAAATGAGTGAACACCTTCCAAGTATAGAGAAAACACAACTGTCAACCTAAAACTCTAGACAGTTACGCCATCTTTGAAGAGTGACGACAAGAGCGGGAATAGTGGTACACGCCCTGTAATCTCAGCACTCTGGGAGGCTGAGGCAGGAAGATCCCAAGTTCAAGCCCCTACTGGGCAACTTAGTGACTTAGCAAGATCTTGTCTCAAAATAAAATAAAATAAAATAACTAAAATTAAAAAGGCATGGCGTTACAGCTCAGTATAAACACTCTGGGTTCAGTCCTCAGTACCACACAAAAAAAGGAAAAGTGAAACAAACTTAATGAACATAATAGTTACAGAAGGTAATTTAATGTGATGCAAGAAACTTATGATTAAGTTGCTTACAAACCTATGTAAGTCCAAGCACAAGGAATACATAAAATCAAAATGGTAGTCATTAAACAGTACACAACAAAGACGCGTAAGCAAGAGGAGTAATCAGGGTAAAACCCACTCATACCGTAGGGTCTGGGGATTGAGAAGACAGTACAGATGTCTAAAACTTAAGCCCCTAACTATGAATATTCATTTGAGAACAGGTAATAAAACATTAGGTTGCATAAATTCTGAGGAGGGAAAGAATTTAAATTAAACAGATTTGGTGGGGGGTACCGGGGATCGAACTCAGGACCTTGTGCTTGCAAGGCAGGCAGCAGAACCACTGAGCTAAATCCCTGGCCCTAAATTAAACAGAATTTTAGGCAACATGTGTTACTGCAATAAATAAGGTCACAACACGAAGACAGAACTCGAAATTACACAACCAAAAAAAAAAAAGCTCTCAACTACCTAAACCAAAATCTGGCAGTGATTTGAAGAGGAAAAAAATGACACTAAAACAACTACAGAAGCAAAACTTCGGAGCTTTAAAGACAATAAAAATAAAGTAAGAGGATGAGCCAAGACTGGCAGAATAAATCTGCAATACACAGTATGGAAAAAGGTTACAGCCCAGAAAATACACTGGACTTCTAGCAAATGAAGACAGCAGATAAAGGAGCCACATAAAAGGAAAAGGATAAACAGACAGCATGGAGAATGCTAAGTGGGCATGTAAGCACACGCCTGTTGTCCCAGTGCTCAGGAGGCTGAGGCAGGAGGATCTCCATAACTTTGAGGCCAGCTTGGGCTACGTGGTGAATTCAGGGCCAGACTGAACTACACAGCTAGAGCCTTTCTCAAAGACAGAGAGAGAGAGAGAGAGAGAGAGAGAAAGATGAGAGAGACACAGAGAGAGAGAGAGAGAGAGAGAGAGAGAATGCTAAGTGATCCCACTTTGAAAATAATGTAAGAAGATGCTTAACTTTGTAAGTAGTAACAAGAATACAAATAAAGATGCAATTAAATAACCATTTCATGCCCATCCATTTGGCAAAAACTCACATGCCTGACAATATGTAGCTTGTGAGGATGTGGAGCAAGAGCATCTTTGCCCCCAGAAGACGAGCATAAACAGGCTCTGCCACCTAGCAGTCAGCCCAGGTCCAGAGGCAAAGCGGAAGCTGTGCCCAGCGGACACGGCGTCCACACTCAGAGGCTGCCATGCTCACGCCCAGCCACACACTCACACCTGTCTGTAAGGGTTTTGGTCACAGTACTACTTCTGAAAGCACAGGGGGAAAAGGAGAAAACATGAAACTGCCCCCTAGAAAAGATACTATGGTTTCATCATATAATAGAATATAGAGCCATTAAAATTAATGTTAGATCCATACTCATCAACATCAATCTTTAAAGTAACTTAAAAGGGGAAAAACAGCAAAAACATGTAATACACCGCTCATGTATTTACAGACTCTGTATGTTTCAAAAATTTAAAAAATATGCAAAAATAAAAATAATTTCAGAATGGCGGTAGGAATAGAAAAAGGGACAGAATGGGACTTTAGTGATTTCAGAGTTATTCTGATCTTTTAAAAGAAGAAATTGGAAGTAAATATGGTAAAACATCAACTGCTGAGTCTCGGTGGCAGGAACGGTTGTCTGTTATATTACTTGTTATGTCTGAATGCTGCACATGGTAAAGTAGTAAAAATCAACTAATAATAACCTATCGTATCTAGCTAGTATTTACCGCATATTTTCCACTCGTTGAATCCCCCACAGATCTAAACCATCTTCAGTAAGAGTTCCAGTCTAAAACAAAAAAGCACACAAGCATCAAGTAAGAACAATGTATCAGTAGTTTCTCTGGTGTGAAAAACTAAAAGTGTAAAGAAGGTTCAAATGGTAAAATTGAGAGGGTGAAATAGGAAGAAAATGGCTAAAGGGGAAGTGGGAAAGGGAGGGGAAAGGAAATGAGGGAAAATAAAAAATGTGAAAAAAGGAAAAAATGGAAACAAAGTCTTTGTAAATAGGGAAGGGTGAAGGGAGGGTAGAGGAATGGGAAAAGAAAAAGAAAAAAACAAGAACCAAGGTATGTTATGTAAAGGTACAAGATCCCAATGACGAATATAACTGTACTGTTTGCTTTAGATGTACCAATAAACTTAATGGGGCTGGGGGGAGAATAACGTATCAAAGAAGAAAAACTCCAAATGAACCTCTCAGTGAAAACTGCTATGTAGACACAGTAGAGTACTGTAAAGTCTGAGAGAAAACAAAGAAAAAGACAAGATCTCCACACACTGAGGGAGGAGGACCACCAGGATATACAGAGTGTGACTAAAAAATACAGTCAAGACAGTTTAAATTTTACAAATTTATTACAGTAAATGATACTGCCATGAAAGCATATTATTATACTGCTATCTCTTCTCAACTTTTGTTGTCTATTTAAATGTTTTAAAAAAGGAAGATTCTAGGGAGCCAAGCACAGTGATGCCTATCTGTAATCCAAGCATTCAGGGAGGCTGAGGCAGGAGGATCACAAGTTCCAGCCCAGCCTGGGATATTTAGTGAGACCTTGTCTCAAAATCAAGGCACAAAAAGAGCTGGGGATGTACCTCAGCAGTGGCGTGCTCCCCAGTTCAATCTCCCACTATAGCAAAACAAGAAAAAAAAGGAAAAGATTCCGAGGGGCTGAGGCTCCACAGTGGAACACATGCTTACCACACACACAAGGCCCTGGGTCAATTCCCAGCGTTCAAAAAAGAAAAACAAGTTTCCAAACAAGATAAACATAAATGCACTCTCTAAGCAGATGAAGTAGGGGTGCGAGGACCAAGGATGAAGCTCAGCAAGCACAGTGCCTGCCTGGCAAATGCAAGGCCCAGAGTTCAATACCCAATAGCAACAAAAAGCAAAAAACAGGGATGCAAATATTTTGTTTTTTTCAAATCACATGTTCTCTTGTTTTCTTTAATAATGAAATGCTCAAAATCAAATTCTTCTAATAGTCACCTAAAATAGCTTAACGGAAAGCTTTTGGGTTAAAATTTCTCAAAATTAAACTTTCAGAAAAAACTAATTTCACCCCAGCAAAGAAGAAATCTATGTTTTTAAGAGGCAAGATGGTACGCTTCACATAGGTACACAATTCTTTTCATACGAAACCATAAAATCACTGACATTCATACTTGTGAAACATACTGTTTGTCAAAATCATGGCGCAAACCCTAAAAGCACATATGTGTTTGTGAGTGTGTGTATTCTTTTTTCACTTTTCTTTTTTGGTACTGGGAAATGAACCCAGGGCCTCGCACTTGCCAGACAGGCGCTGCACTGCTGAGTTACATCCCCACCCAAAAAGCATATATTTTTGAGCTTTAAAAAAAAAAATCACATTAAATATATACATATGGAGCAAACTGTTAAACTAGGATTATCTAAAAACAGGAAAACATAATTTTTACGATTATTGCTACAAGATGTAATTCCGGATGCAAGTAATTAGTCAACTGCAGTAATACCAAGTAAGCAATACCCAAAAACTTGAAAAATTGAGGAAACAAGGAATATTTTTTTAAATGATGGATAAACTAAATAAGCTGAGGAAGAGGGAAATTAGAGGAACAGTAAAGAACAACGGCAAGTCGGTTAAGGAAACAATACTTAAAAGCCACACAGCCAGCAACCTTTGAGAATGACTATAAAACTGAACCAACCTTGTCAAAACAAACAAGATTCAGCTGTCCACATATATTTATCCTTTGCGGACTGATACAGAAAATACCGACTGTTTTCAATCTCCTCTGAGCATACACAATACCAGCAGTCATTGCGGCAGGAAGTGCAGGGGGCACAGTAATTGTAATGATGTCAAGAGACTCGATAATTATCGTCCCAACCTCTACCTGCAATTGACACAAAAATAAATATCAAGCCCCTATTATTAAATATTTACTAATTTAAAGCCAGACGTGGTGGTGCACACTTGTAATCCCAACACATGGGAGGCTGAGGAAAGGAGGATCAATGTCGAATTCTAGGCCAGGCCTGGGCTGCATCATGAGTTCAAAGACAGCCTGAACTATACAAAACCCTGTCTCACAAAGCCAACACTAAGGGAATAAATAAAAATTCACTTATAAATTAGTATTAAATTAGCATGGGTATTTCTTTAGTAAAAACTTATAAACATTTTGAATCTCACATATAACCATGTACGTGTGGGTATATGTACACATATAATATACACATACAAAAAAGCACACACACATATATACATACACACATCTATTCATGGTTTACGATGTTTTCCTTCAGAGAGTCTACAAAATAGCTGAGTAAATTGTTAAATGGATTACAGGATGAGGAAATTTGCTGAGAAGGCAAACTCTTCTCATTCTTCACACATGCCATGCTTCAAACCAAGTGCAACGAACTTTTTCAGATACTGACTCATCCTACAAGTACCATACTGCACCAGTCTCCACAGGAAACAGAAAAGAGAAATTTTTAACATTGGTGCATGCTTGTAATCCCAGCTACTCAGGAGGCTGAGGCAGAAAGATCTCAAATTCAAAGTTGCTAGCCTGGCAACTTTGTGAGACTAAGTCAAAATAAAATGAAAAAGGGTTGGGGACCCAGTTCATGGCAGAGCACTTGCCTGCTAAGCACAAGACACTGGTCTCAATTCCCAGTATCACAAAAAGAGGGAAGGATGGAGGAAGGGATGTGACAACATACCTTAGTGGCGCCTTATGAAGTGTTCAAAAATAACTTATTGCTATGTAATCTACCCCAAAGGTTAAAAAAAAAAAAGAAAAAAATTATACATAAAGTTTTTGGTGTGTGTGCATTTTTTTCTTTTCCTTTAAGTCCCAAAAAGGTAAGCAGAAGACCATCTAAATCAGAACCTTCCAAAACACCATATGCTAAGATGGAACTGTTTATATCTGTTTTCTAATTTAATAGCTATTAGCTTCACATGGCATTTTCAGAGCAATCAGAATTAGCCTGAAAACGGAGTTCCTCAAGTCTTACTAGCCACTTTTCAAAATCCTCAACAACCACAGGTGAAAATTAAGGGTGGAACCCTACTAAAGCCACACATACATACCTCATTTAAAATGTTGTTGATAATTGTGTAGATGAACCCAATGCCGGCCACGCCCACAAGACACAGCAGAAACAAGTAGGCATCTCTGTAGAGTTTAAAGTCGGTTGGTTTGGGATACAGTATGGAACGGACAAGCTGTCCTTTGGAAGTACTAAATCCTTTTAAAACATTGAAGAGAAAAAGCACTCAGGTTTTTAGAAGGAAATTGAGAATTTTCTCTCAAAACAGTTACTGTTGTAAATATTCACCGGGTTTCAAATATGGAGACCATAATGCTAAGTGAAATAACTCAAGACATAGGAGGTTAAATAGAATATGGTTTCTCTTACACAAGAAACCCAAAGTATAAGTAATTTAAAAAGCAAAGCCAGGCACGGTGGCACACACCTGTAATCCCAGCACTTGGGAGGCTGAGACAGGAGGATCACTGTGAGTTTGAGACCAGCCTGGGCTACATAGTGAGTTACAGGTCAGTCTCAACTACATAGTGAGACCCTGTCTCAAAAAAAAACAACAAAATAAATAAGCCTCGAAAGTGCAAGGTCCCGAATCCAATCCCCGGTACCAACAATAAAAAAAAAAAAAGTAAAAGATGCTAGGAGGGCTGGGGATTTAGCTCAGTGGTTCCGGTGCCTGCCTTTCAAGCACAAGGACCTGAGTTCAATCCCTGGTACCAAAAAAAAAAAAAAAAAAAAAAAAAAAAAGAAATGCTAGGAAATGGAGACAGACTATGTGGAGACAGGAGCAGACCTGGAGTGGGGAGCAAAGGGGGACGGGAGGGGTGAGAGTACAGAGGACTGAGATGTGTGTGTGGACCAGCCCCCATCACGAACACCACGCAGTACTCTCTACCTGTTCTAACCACAACGGCTTTCACAAGCTCTCCAGTGTAGAAGCGAGTCTGGATAACCATTGTCCCACAGAACAAAGTATGCCGTTTATGTGTCTCTGGACTATATAATTCCTCTCCTGTGCCTTTTACATCCACTGAAGGATTTGGCAAATTAGTCTTTGTCACTGGAACGCTTTCTCCTATTTAAAAAAAAGAAAATCATAAATCATTATATGGAAGCAGAGAAATCAGTATCAGACAAAAAGATCCTGAATTGTGGAACATCTAAACGTTAGTTTGCCATTGCTACTCAGAGTTCTACATGCAAATAACATAGCTTAACCAATTGGCTTTTTTACCCACCAAATGGTCAAATTTTGTTCCCACAGTAATTACAGGAAGTGATCTGTGACTCAAAGATGATACCCGTCACTAGGCATCATGGAACATACCTTAATCCCAACTACTCAGAAGCCTAAAGGAGGCATGCAAGTTCAAGGCCAGCCTGGCCACTTAGTGAGACTGTCTCAAAATGGAAAAGGAGAAGGGGGTGGAGAAAAAGACAAGGATGACAACGACGGCAGAGGAGAAAAAAAAAGATGACGAAGGAGATGGAGGAAGAAGAGAAGAGATGGAGGAGAAGGGTGAGAAAGAAAAGGCCTCAGGTATAGCTCTGCGCTCCATGGGTTCAATCAGCAAGCCTCTCCCTGCCCACAAAAAACTCCTGATTGTGAATTTGCAAAGGAAAGTCATTTCAAAGCCTGCTTCTCCTCAGTTTAATGAAAATATAAAATCTTTATTTGTTTCCACTCTTTACACAAGCAGGGAAGCAAATATTCTGCATTTTCTGTGGCAGAGAACTTTCTCTTCTTTCTTTACTACAGTGCCCTTTCCTGAGGCCAAGAAGAGTCGAGGCAGATGGGGACAGACGGCCAAAACCAACCACACAGGACGGAGCATCACAGTGCAATAGAGGGCAACCTGCTCCAGAGTGAAACAAACTCCAGCCCCCAGGAACGACTGATTCTGACCAAGTTTCATCAGTAGCTTCCTAACACTATTACCATTACGAACACCAAGCAGCAGCCTCGCTTACCTGTTAACATGCTCTCGTTCACGATGCAAGTGCCACTAATAAGAACTGCATCACAAGGCATGACTGTTCCATTCAGGGGAATGACCATGACATCGCCCGGCACAAGGTCAGTAGAAAAGATTTCTTCTATTTCTGATGTAAAAAAAAAAAAAATATGAGAACAATATTTACTAAGTCTGGAACAAATCATTTATCCAAAGGACTCCTAATCTCTGGAAGTTATTAATAGAAGAGGGTTAAAAAACAAAACAAAACCCCAAGATGGAGAAATCTGACAAGCAGGATTGGGTGACAAGGCTCAGTACATGGCTAGTTTCTGAAGGGAGCCCCAGTGGGGCCACATCCCCTGGCACACGTCAACGCTCATGACAACCGTCCATCTAGCTCAGTTATCGGTTGGCTCAGAAAATGAACACCATGGGCCGGAGTCTGCTCACATGGGTGAAATAAACTCAGATTTCCGAAATGCCATGGGAACAGAAGTAAATCTGGAAAAATTTTAGCATATTTTCAACATAAAGTATTATTTTCCTAACCACCACTATTTATAACCTAATATACCTCACTGCTTTCTCAATGATCCTTAAGGTTTTTTAAGGTATTATTTTCAGTATAACTAAATTTATTAAATAGGGCTGGGTTTGCAGCTTGGTAGCAGAGCACCTTCCTAGCATGTGTGAGGTTCTCAGTTCCATCCTAGCACCACAAAAGCAATACATGTATTAAACATTGTAATATTTCCCTGAAAATTCAACTAAAACTTTAAAAACATCTCAGGGATAAAAGGTTTTTCTTTTGGGTCACCTTATATTTAGGCATTCTCTCTATTCCTCACACTCTTCTTCCCCTCAGGTTTAACACTGGTCTCAGAAGTTACACTACTTTGTAAATACACAAGTGAGGAAAAAAAACTATTGCTTCATGCTGTTGGTCTGAAAAACAAATACTTTCCTTTCTAAGAGAAAAAAAAGGAGATCACTAAATATTAAATAACTTCTGACAAACAGTATTTTATATCTAGGTGTACTAATCTTAAAATAAACAAAAAACTTTAGGAGAGCCACGCCTGCTCCGACCCAGCCACCATCGCTCAAGCGCCGGGAGACATGTTCTGGACTGCTTCTTGATTTCAATTTAATTCAAATGATTTAAGGGTGATAGACTAGTGACTACCACAGGTGGTCAGTGGCCAAGTTGTGCTTGATCTCAATGTGTTGCTGATTGTATCAGTTGGGGTAAAGCATTGCCGTTGATTTGATGAGCTGTTTTCTCTGATGTTATGAAGATGAGAATGTCCTTGGGTCGTTAGAGACACAGAAGCTAGGGTGCAACTATATCAGGAAGATTTGGGTGATAATCCAGAGATTAAACCAAGGACAGTCCGACAACAAAAATTAAAATGAGAAAACACTTAAGCAAGACACAAGGACAGACTTCCAGTTCACCAATGGCAAACAGTAGGG
>NW_022900924.1:44957169-44964490 GCF_012274545.1 Fukomys damarensis | reverse complement strand
TTTTTTTCCATGTGTACAGGGGTAACACATCGTACTAAATATGTAAGGTCATATCTACGTGGGTTTGATTACAGAAACTAATAAAGTATTCTCTAAATAATGAAAAAAAGAATAAGATAAGACTATAAGAGCGAGAAGCAATTTAAATATGTTCAGGGACCATTTTCATCTCCAGAATTAAGGATTATTTTAATGTTACATCATTGCCTTTTCTCTTTTACTTTCCTTTTTAGTTTTATTTTAGGATTCCCTATTTTTAATGTTCATACAGAAATTTCTTTAACTGAAACACCGAATAGTTTCTTTGGTGTGAAAAACTATAATAGTACACAGGATCCTAATGAGATAATAATGTGAAACAGGAAGTAAAGGGCTAAAGGGGTAAGGAAAGTGGGAAGGGTGGGGGAAAGGTAATAAGGAAGAGGAAAAAAATATATGAAAAACTGAAAAAATGGAAATAAAGTGTTTGTAAATGGGGAGGGGAGGAAAGGGTGAAGGGAGGGCAGGGACAAGGGGAAAAATGAGAATCAAGACCTATTATGTAAAGGTACAGAATCCCAATGATGAATGTAATTGTATTGTATACCTAGATTGTACCAATAAACTCCATAAAAAGAAAAAACAAATAAATAAACAAAAAACTTTATTTTAAAATACATTGATTAGGGCGGGACATGTTGGCACATGCCTGTAATCCCAACACTTGGGAGGCTGAGGCAGGAGGATCATGATGAGTTCCAGACCAGTCTGGGTTACACAGTGAGTTCAAGACCAGGCTGCACTACAAAGGGAGACCTTGTCTCAAAAACAAACAAACAAACAAACAAAACAAAATAAAATAAAATATACTGATTGAGACAGGGTCTCACTATGTAGGTGAGACTGACCTGGAACTTACTATGTAGCCCAGGCTGGTCTAGAACTCAGTGTCCTCCTGCCTCAGCCTCCCAAGTGCTAGGATTACAGGCATGCACCACCATGCCCGGCCTGATTGACTTTTCTTAAAGCTTTAGAAGTACTTGAAATTCCAGCCCTTTTCAGTAGACCAGAAAGAGAAGCATGAATAAGATTGAAGACGAAACACAGAGGGTGAGGAGGAAGTGGAAGAGCACAGCCTTCCCGCCACCCCAGCATCTTCAGCACCTCGGAGCCAGGAAGAGGAGGCATACAGCAAGACTGCAGTGGGGGCACGCCAGAGGGGCAGGAGGAAACACAGGCTCGAACCTTGCAGAAACGTGGCTCCTGCTTCCAAGGCTCCCAACACCATGTAGCCTCTCCTTGTGTCTCTTGCACACCCACCCAACTTAGTGTCCAAAATATCACCCTTCCTGGAATCCTGCTTCTCTTCCACTGCTCTCCATGTAACTAAGCAGCACTAACAGCCAGCCCCGGCCGGACACCTGAGACCTCACACTCAGTGATCACCAAGCACTGTTCATGCCCACAGCTATGTCTCTCAAGCCCATCTCGTCCTCCTGTTCTCCACAGTGCCCATCCTGACTCAGGTCAGGCCTTCAGTATCACCCCCAAGCAACCGGTCGAAACATAAGCCACAATCCTCTGCCAAAGGAGAAGCACGACCACAGTACTCCCCTGCTCCACACCCTCCAGTGGTGTTCACTGCTTCTTGGATTGAAACTAAATTCCTCACCAAGCCTTGTTCCACCATCCATGCAGTAGATCTCTGCATCATGCTGAATTTCCTTCAATTTTTATAATGACTGCACTATCTCTAATTTCAGATCTCTGGATACAGTACTCTCTCACCCTAACTGTATCAACTTCTCCCCTATCTCTTATCTGCCTAATTCAAATAGTGACCAAGTAAAATTACTTCATCAAAACAGCCAACTCTGGCTTCTTTTTTTGAGGGCCGGCAGTCCATTTTCCATGAGTGTATACTTTAAATTCTGCCTAATAAATCCTTTTATAACTCTTTTTTTAAAAATCCACCCTTGGCCCAGGGATTTAGCTCAGGGGCACTGCACCTGCCTCACAAGTGCAAGGTCGTGAGTTCACTCCCCTGTACTGCCCGAGAGGAAGAAAAAAAAAAAAGCATCCCTGGCAACAGAGTAAATATACTTTCTCTAGCATGTAAAATTTCTCACCTCTCCCTAACATCACATTTATCGCACTTTATTGGTACTGTTTATAATCTGTCCTTCTAGCCAGACTAGATACCCATAGTGCCTAGCACACTATGAAAACAGAAGCTGGGTATGGCAGCACACACTGATCATCACAGCACTCTGTAGGCCACAGAGAGGACCCCAAGTTCAAGCCTAGCCTGAGCAATGAAGTGAGGCCCTGTCTCAAAATAAAAAATGTCTGGGGATAGAGTTTGGTGCAAAGGCCCTTGTTTCAATCCCCAGTGTTGCAAAAAATAAATAGAAAGACAAAAACCCTGGAAGACAGACAAAGAAAGACAGAAACAAAGAATGAAAGAGAGAAAAATACAATTTTATATGAATGATTTTAATAAAAATCTGGGAATCCAAAACATGCACTTTCAGTTCTTAAATGAGTACGTGTGAGTATGTCTGTGAGCTCATTTCATACATAAGCACTTAGTGGTCTGGGAGTTTTGGTTTATACTTTGAACACTCAGCAACGTACTTACCTTCATTTACTCTGCAAACTGAAACTCTCACAGTACTGTGAGTTGCCACCATGTCATGCAACATAACATATTGCTGAAAAAGGAAAAAAGAAGCCCATGAACCCACTCAGACCCTGAAATACAGGATGCTAGAAAACATGTACATGCCTCTATCCCTCTGCCTTTATACTATTAAAAGTCAAAAGAATTATTCATTGTTTTAGCTCAAAACACAATGAGCAGCAACTTAAGAAAGCCCTGGAAATAGTGAATCAGCCTCTCGGGGCTGAGGTCTGTGACAGCTTCTAAGGAGGCAGGCATTGAGTTCATTCGAAACAGCATCTTCCTCCTCCACCTAAAACAGCAGGAAGAGGAGCGAGTACATGCTCAGGCAGGTAGAACACGACTGGTCCTGAGTGTTTACTCTGTGCCGATCACTACTCTGCACACCTCACACGTTATTATAGTACATGGACACAGGGTGAAGCCCATAATAAATTGACTTACCTTTCTAATGGAATACAGTGAGGTTACAATGGACACCAGGGACATAATCACAATGGCTAAAGCATAGTAGTAGTATTCATCAGTGCTCCACAATATAACACTGAACAGCTGGAAAATGTAAAATGGGTTCAGAACCTAAAAAATACAAGATTTGAAGTCAAATTAAATGAGATATTTGCAACTGTGCAGATTCTTCACATTTTTACTTGAAAGTAACCAATCAGCTACACACAGGGTAAGCTCTATAATAACCTAGGACCACATGCACTACCCTCTGAAGAGCAGGACAGCACGTCAGTATTCTTATTTATCAGTGAACTACTAGAAGTTGGCTAACTCAGATTTAAAGTATCTAAACCTAAATTTAGATTCACACCAAACCTAAACACAGATTCAGCTAGAACAAGCTGAAGTGTGTAAATTTAGCTGTTCTACATTCTTCTTTGGGAATAAAGTGTATTCATTTTCAACAATTACTATGCTGTGGATTAATAAAAATGTCTAACCAAGTAGGACAAATGTTTGCTCATGAACTCAAAACAGAAATATACTTGTATGACAAAAGTTCGCTGAGTTGCAAAGGAAAGACAGTATGAGAAAATGTGTAAAACTGCTTGCTTTCTCAATGGAAAGGATTAAGGACTAAATCTTGAGTGAAAGTAAGATAGAAGCCCTGACAAAAAACTTACCCAAGTTTCACTGTACTTTATCAACTTTATTAAAAAAAACTTCCAATGTCTTTTTTTAAAAGTTTATTTGGAGAAGGAGAGTCAGAAACTGAAATAAACCCAGGACCTCACACATGCTGATTACATGTCCTGTATCTTCCCCCTAAAGTCTTAAAACTGATGCTTTTATACTTTTTCAAAGCATTTTGATATAGTACCATTTTACCTCAAAACTAAATGAATATAAATAAAAGAGCAATAGAGAAGGAGCTTGGGTGGGGGGTACTGGGGACTGAACCCAGGGCCTTCACACTGACCTATATCCCCAGCCTTTTATTTTTTGAGGCAGGGTCTTACTAAGTTGGTAAGTTGTCTGGGCTGGCCTCAAACCTGTGAACTCCCACCCCAGAATGCTGGAATTACAGGCATGCAGCAACAAACCCAGCCAGAGAAAGTTTCTGAAGATCAAAGCTGGCTACTAGGATGGCAGTGTCTGTGTGTGTTTGGGGTCGCACACTCTTATCTAGCATGTTCAAGGCCGTGGGTTCAATCCCTAGCTCTGGGGGAAAAAAAGAAATGTCTGTAAGCAATATTAGATGGCCACTCTAAAGAAACTGATCTTATTTCTACTAAAAAGTATTCACCCATTACAATTACAATTAACCCTCATGGACAGCCAAAAACCAGAACAAGACCGCTTTTGTCATTAGGCGAAGTCACTTGCTTGCTCTCTTCCTTTTGTGTCTAGAATCCTTCATCATCTCTCTGGTACTGAACAAGTGAACTCACACTGCACTCACTGTTCCCTCGAGTCAGTTATCACGTCAGGCTTCATATTCTAACCTTCACGTTCTGCTGCTCACCGTCCAGTACACCATGGGAAAACATACATTTTTTAAAGGGGAGGGGGGTCAATAAAAATAAAATTCATACCCAAAATTCTCTCACAGAGCAAATTTTTTTTTCTCTACTTTTACCCTCCAAGTAAAATAGCAAGCAAAGAGAAGTTAGGAAACAGAAAACCAAGACTATCTCATTAACCATGACTTCCTAAACTGACAAATCTAGTGCTACCAAATGCTGAACTGTCTATATACAACTCTTACCTCTTTAATTAGAAGCTTAAAAACAGAAGGCACTTTCACAGTAATTTCATTTATTCCATAAAGCAATTTTCTATAACAGGAAAATACAACAATAGTATTACAATATATAGTGTAACAGTAGCATAATTTAGGAAAGGCATTGTATTAGTTAAGTTCAAACCATGGGATGCTTTTAAATGCATGCTTCTAAAAACTTGTGTTCTACACTTAAAACTTCTCTATAGTATTTAAATCTAAGAAATCAATGATGGATAACCATACTGTTAGCATTTTATTCCATTCCATCTCATACCTTGAGTGAGTGATATGCATCTTTCCCACCAGTCAATAATAACCATGTAAGCAAAAGGCTGTCTGCTCCATAGGTCTTAACAAAGTTTGAATGTCAACTTTGAAAGAGAAATAAATGTGAGGAATTCCCGTACTACTTTTCTAAGAATACTACTGTGCTGTGTTTATTTCAGAATATTGTACACTTGACTTTTAGGAAAAATATTCTTTTAAAACATTGCTTAGCTGAGTGTGGTGGTGCTGCTGCCTGTAAACCCAACATTCTCAGAGGCTGGCACAGGAAGATTCTCAAGGTCAAGCCCAGCCTGTGCAACACAAAAAATAAAAAATGTGCTGGGGAATCTATCTCAGCACAACACCCTAGGTTCAATCCCTAATACTGCCAAAACGGAAAAGAAAGTGAATTCCTCATCACTATACCTTCTATTATGATACAATAATTTCTGCCTTTTATAGAACGTTAAGTCTGAACGGATTTTGTTGTACCTTTGAAGAACATGCTACAGAAATACTACAAGAAAAATGCTAATTTAATCCCAAACCAGCATTTATCTTTAAAATATCTAATACACTGGCAAACCTTTATTCTTTAACCAAAAATATGACTCACAATTTACAAATTCTCATTGTGGTAAATCTAAGTTCATGCCTACAATCCCAATGTATCTCAAAAAATCTAAGGTGTTTTCAGATTATAAGACATACCACTATTTTATGTATGACCAAAAAGATAAAACTTCTGTCAAGCAAATAATGACACTCCACCAACTATACAACAACCCAATTTCAGAGATATTAAACTATGGGAGATTGCACACCTTCAAAGTGATGAAACAGTGTGGAAATTCAGACACATCTACTTCAATATTAGCTTTAATATTTTTATGATTAAACTGGACATTTTTATCTGAATAAAATAATCAGTTGTTCTCAACTCATCATCTGTAATATTTAAAACCTGTTAATAGTACTACACAGTAACGGGATGACTATATATATGTCTGGATTTAGGAACTTTGCGAACAGATCTAACTTTAGTTGGATAAAAGTTACCTGTAGGCATGCATCCCCTTTGTCAGTCCTGCACTATGCTTTTCATAAATTGACGTACAAGAAACACCTTCATCCAGTCCCCTAAATAAATCCAAAGTTTTTACTTTAAACAAAGTTTAAAAAATCCAAATATCTTAATGCCTCATTTCTCTATATGGCTGATTTTAGAAATGTAACTTCCTTACAAACTTCTTAGAAACTCTTAACAAAAATTTAGAACGAATGAGAATTTTAAAATCTGAAATACTTAACATATACAGTAATGAATGGTCTAAGTCTCAAACATGACAACTAAGTTTCCAATGCATTCACGATAAGTGCTTTTACATACTCAAGTTTAGGTAATAGCACTATCTTTTAAGGCTATGCCAGAGTTATAAGAGTCAATAATTAAACTAACATTTTATGGTAAAGCACGATTAACTTCACAACTCCAAACTAAAGGCAAAAAAAAATTTACTTCTTATCTACATGCTTTCTCCTTTACAATTTTAGCTTCACACTAAGAAAGCCTATTCATTTGCACCCATCTCCACAAAGCACTAGTCCTAACCCCTCTGAGCCAGGGCAGACCTAGGTGAGAAGCACAGAATTCGTGAGTAACAGAGTGCCAGGCACCTCTACCCATCATCCTACCTGGAACCCAACCAACATATCTGCCTTTCCCCGAAATGTCTTAAGCATTCTTATTTGAACTGATACAGGCCATAGAACTGTAAAACAGAGAATCTTATACTTACTTCATTTCAGTACTTTCCTACATTTTTCAGATAGGAAAGCTAAGCTCTATGATTCACTGCTACAAGTTTCTATGGCTTACAGAAACAACAGAAAATATATATGTTTGATTTTTTTTTTCCACTGCAGTTGATGATTTCTCCAGAGGGAGCAAGGACCAGGATCAAATTTTTCAACAAAATGATAGCCCATAAGCAATTCTCTTTAAAACAATGGTCCCCACTTAATCAAATTTAATTGGGCCAGGGATTTAGCTCAGTGGTTCTGCAGCCTGCCTTGCAAGCACAAAGACCCAAGTTCAATCCCAGGTACCAAAAAAAAAAAAAAAAAAAAAAAAAAAAATTAAAAATAAACACACA
>NW_022900924.1:44941467-44952700 GCF_012274545.1 Fukomys damarensis | reverse complement strand
TATACTGACTAGTTAAGATCAGTCTTCTAAAAGAGCTATTCTTCAAGAAATGGTAAAAGATAGTGATGGATTGCAGAGCATTTATATTTTGTAAAGCCTCCCTGGTGTAGTGATTCTAACTCACCTTAATGCTTCCAACTGAGAACCACTGCCTTAATGGGAAGAAAGCTTCTCTTCATAAAATGAGATTTCTACACATGGTGTCTCTTACCTTCAGCCTCTCCTTAAAGATCAATAGTTAAAACAGAAGGAATAGGAGCAAGTCCATAAATGATAATAGTGAGGACAAAAAGGAGAATCCTGTTTGAAATTCACACGCTGGTTAAATCTTTTCTGTTCTGAGTTAATCACTTTTTCTCCTTCTATGAGATGAATTTGGAAAACACTTGGTCATCATGCTTCTCTTTAATAGTCCTTCACACAGCTGAGGACAGTTATTAAGTAAAAAAAAAAAAAAAATATTTAGAACTAGACATCTGAAAATGCCCAGGCCCATTCCAGAATATTCCAATTCTCAGTGTGTCTGAGGAAAAATGAAGGCATTGCTATCTTAACAATTCATGACTCTTTGTTTTTCTTTTTTTGGAGACGGTCTCACTATAAAAAAAAAAAAAAAAAAAAAAAAAAAAAAAAAAGAATTTAGAACTAGACATCTGAAAATGCCCAGGCCCATTCCAGAATATTCCAATTCTCAGTGTGTCTGAGGAAAAATGAAGGCATTGCTATCTTAACAATTCATGACTCTTTGTTTTTCTTTTTTTGGAGACAGGGTCTCACTATGTAGGTGAGACTGACCTAGAACTCACTATGTAGCCCAGGCTGCTCTCAAATTCACAGTGATCCTCCTGCCTCAGCTTTTCGAGTGCCGGGATTACAGGCTTGAGCCACCACGCCCGGCTAATTCATGACTCTTTAACTGCTAGAATTAAGAACTCCTTCGGCACAATAAAGCTGATATATAATAAGTGGCTATAACTATCATTTTTAAAGCAGTGATAAAAATAGAATTACTGGGGCCGGGGAGATAGCTCAGTGGTTCTGGCACCTGCCTCACAAGCACAAGGACCCGAGTCGATCCCTGGTACCAAAAAAAAAAGAATTATTGGGAGGCTAAGACAGACCACATGAGCCCAAGAGTTAAGAGATAGTATTGGTAATACAGCAAGATCCCAATCCTAATTTGGTAATATTGTTTTTGCTTCTCTGAAAAAAACTATAAAAGATTACTCCAACTTTCCTACCCAAAAGCTTTAGACAAACAACGTCTCATTCTTTCTCCGCACAGTAAATTAAGTTTTTGTTTGTCTATTACTTGATTCTTCATATACCAGTACAACTAGATGGGACTGTCAAGAAATTAGGAAGCAATAATTCAGATACTGAAAGTTAAAACACAGGGCATGGAGGTGCAGTTCAGCAGTAGAGTATGTACTTGGCATGCTAGAGGCCCTAGGTTTGATCTCCAACACCACACACACAAAACCTGTCTAAATTAAAACATAGTCTATGTGTCCATGTTAAGGTAAAAAAGAACTCAGAATCAGAAGGATTTTTGCGTCATACAGCTTATAACTTTTAAGTAAATTTTGCCAGGGTATAATTTGTAGATAGTATTTATTTTTAATGGTCATATAAGTCTTCAAATAATGGTGGTTTTTAATGAGCAAATGAATAAAAGTTGTACAATAAAAACCTCTTCAGTTTAATTAACACCAGAATGGAGTCTACCTACATTTTCAGAATATAGTCCAAGAAAAAGAAAGATACTTACTTTAAGAAATCAAAATTGTGAATGGTATCATCCCAGAAATACTTTACACTATGATGGGTAAAGTAACGCATCTGCAGAACATACAAAAATGTTACATCAAAGCACTTATCACCACTTGGTTTAGCATGTATTTAATCTACTTTTCTAACAACTAAACTTGTGTTTAGTAATAGTACTACACACATAAATTTATCTCAAGCAATAACTGCAACAAAATTATAAAATGTACAATGGTAGAAAATGTTAACAATTCTGCTTTTTTAGACACGTTGACCCTAGAGCAAATACCTGCTGTGAGCAAGTCTGTGAGTATTTACTCAGCTCACGCTGATCCTCTCCAGCTGGATTCTCAGTTAAATGAACTGCATGGCCATTCCAAACCTTATTAACTATGGACTTTGGATTTGAAAATGGGTCACTCTCCAAAGAAAGAAAGCGAATTTTTGCACAAAACCACATTCTGAATTCATCCTTAAAAGAGAGAGAAGATAGTCAATCATGTTATTATATAAGTAGCTATATTTTTAATTTCCATTCTTTACATACTCATCGCTAATGGAGAAAGCATCATTTCCTACTGACTAAATGTTAAAAAGAACAAACTCAAGAGGTACTTCTCCCATTTAACCAGACACTTCACCAGTACAAATAATATAATCCATAAAGATCACGAGGCTGGGCATGTTGGTTCATGCCTGTAATCCCAGCACTTGGGAGGAGGATCACCATGAGTTCAAGGCCAGCCTGAACGACTACATGGTTAAACCCTGTCTCAAAAAACAAAACAAAACAAAACAAAAAAAGAATAATTCCTTCATTTGCCATCTATATGCTAACAGTAGATGTCAAAATCTCATAAACTGTTTGCACAATTAGGGCTTCCAAGTCTTAGAAGGATAAAGATGTGATATGTGTATGTACCAATGAGTATTTTATTATATATTATTAATTTTATTATATATTATTATTAATTATATATATATGAATAATTTTATATATTGTGAGCAAATACTAATACAACTTTTAAGATACTAAGAAAAAAAGAGTCTTAGATGTGGCAGCACTACATAGTAGACACCTGGGCGGCCTGGCCAATGACAGGTCTGGATGTAGGGGATTGGGAGCCATCCAAGGAAGGCCTGCCCATTTCCAAGATCCCTGTGATTTCTACCACTGCACTATCAGGTCAAACAGACACTTGGAGACACCAAATTCAACCCTCCTCTTATATCTAGGCAGTGTGTGCTGTTTACTTAGCATTGTGAACAAAGTGTACAGGAAAGCATTTTACTCTGGGAACAATCAGCTCCAAGAACCACACGGACGTACAGTTGTCCTCAGCAGCACCACTTGGCAGTCCTTGACCGCAGCTCTGACGCAGGTCGCTTTCACGCGCCACTCCGGCATCCAGTAGAGAAGGAGGAGGAGGAACCCGCCAGTGCAGATCACGCCCACAGACACAATGGCGAGCTTCCAGCGACTCAAGTTATAGCCATAAACCTCCTGCCCAGACACGGTCACAGGGTTAGTCAGTGCGGGACACACAGATAAACTCAGAAGATGTTTACAAATGGCTCGCCGAAGCTGTAAATGTCTTCTCAATCTATAATTTACTTTTACATTTTGTTTCTGACAAGATTGTGGTCAAAGCTATACTTTTAGGTAGTTAAATCTGTTGGTGTTTATGTTTATGATTTCATACTTGACATTTCCACTATCTTTCCTGACATAGCTTTTTCCCACCAACACCACATTTTCATAGTTTATCTTCTTACAATATTTCCAATTTCATTCTCACATACTGTACCTTTTCAATTCTTCCAGAATTTGCACTGTTAGGAGGCAGGTTCCTATTAAGTACACTCTTTATGTCAGAATAAATTCAGATTTCTAGAAAAGCTGCAGAAATATTAAGAGTTCCTGTATGCCCTGCATCCAGTTTCCTCTACTGTGAGCCTCTCAGTACATTTGTCAAAACACAGCACTGCTATTAAACTTGGTGTTAGGATTTCACCAATTTTTTCATTAGTATCTTACTTCTGTTGCAAGACGTAATCCAGACTGTAACAGTGCATTTAGATAGGATAGCGCTTAAGTTTATTTTTGTCCAAATGATTTACTAATTATCCCACTACCACTAAGATCAATCACTTTGCCTATAAAAGCCAAATGAAATGTTCACATCACCTCACCCAAGGGTTGCCAGATACATAAGCCAAATGCCTCATTACATTTAAACGTCAAATAAGCAAACAGTAATTTGTCTGCATTATAAAATCTCTGGGAGATACTGAGAGATTTATTCCTTGGTTATCTGAAATTCAAGTTTCACAAGACAGTTACTGTTTTACCTGACACAGCTCAGCCCCTAACAAAGGGTTGACAAGTTGTATTGTAATTAAGCTGATTTAAAACATTTTAACCACAAACCAGAACCCTTTATTTAGGATTATTTTTAAGTATTAGCGAATATCTTAAACTAACAAATGTGAAACACATTATTTATTTCCTCTGAGTTTTATTTATTTGCTTTCAAAACCTGGGATGGATCAAATCCAGGAGCACTCTACTACTGAGTGTATGCCCACGCCTCACCCACCTCTTTTTATTCTTTTTTTTTGGTGCCAGGGATCCAACTCAGAACCTTGTGCTTGTGATGCAGGTGGTGGAACCTGCTATATCCCCAGCCCATTTTATTCTTTATTTTGATAATCTTACTAAATTGCCCATGCTAGCCTTGAATTTGTAATCTTGCCTTGGCCTCCTAAGTAGCTGGGATAACAGTGCAACCGGCTTCCTCTGAATTCTAAGAGCTGACAAGTTAAAAAGGAGTTATACTAAAACAAGTAGAGATATTATATAATCCCAATTCAAAAACAGAAATGATAGAGCTGGGTATGGTGGCATTCACCTGTAATCCCAGCACTCAGAGAAGCTGAGGCAGGAGTATTGCTGTGCGTTCAAGGCCAGTCTGAACTACATAGCAAGATCTTACCTTTAAAAAATAAATAAATAAAAATCAATAGGATGAAGAAACTACTCCCCGCAAAAGCTGTAATGATAGTTTTTCACTCTCCCTGGACAAATTATGCAACTGGTTACCATTTCATCTTCTTGACCTTGGTTGATAGTCTTCCTTTCTTCTTTGTCCATATCTACAGTGGTTTGGAAGGTTTTGTCTTTCGAAACAGCTGAAGATAACTGAGAAAAGAAAGAAACGAGTATTGGTTAATCAGTTTAAATCCTTCTTTCAATAGTCTATTATACAAAGTGCTCTAAAGTATTCTGATTAAATGTGATTTCCTCTGAAGCATTAAACACTTGCTGATGGGAAAGCTCTTATAATATATGTATCAACTGGTATTTTTTGTTTGTTTCCTTTTTTGGTACCAGGGACTGAACTCAGGGCCTTGTGCTTGCAAGTCAGGCACGGTGCCACTGAGGTACATCCCTAGCCCTCCGACTGGTATTTTAAATAGTTATCAAAGTGCTAGCTGGTTCTTCTAAGGACAGTTTCAATGGCATGACAATTCTTGAACCTGCATTACTACCACGAAACTCGGGATATTACATTAATTTCTACCAGCAGCAGCCTTGAACAACTTAAAATTATCAGAGGAGCTAATATAAAATCATGCTTTTTTATTCCCCAGATTCAGAGAAGAGCCTAGTTCAACCACCTTGAGCTACAAAGTATCATACAACTCTTCTTGTGCAGTGGAAGTGAAACCAGCCCAAAAGCTTCTAAGAGATTATTAATTCATTATCCAACAAATATTACTGACCATTGTCCATAAACAGCAATCTTAGGCCAAAACTCAGTTGTGAGGGCGGGTATGCTCCCACTGGAGAACACAAAACTGACCCCAACTAGCTCCAAGTCCACGAGGCATCTTTCTGACTATGCATGAAACTTGTCAAAGGAGAAAACTCACTGAGCCCACTGACACAATTTTCCCCTTTTTTTTTTGGAGACAGGGTCTTGCTCTGCAGTTCAGGCTGGCCTCCAAACTCATGGCAAACCTCCTGCCTTGGCCACCCGAGTGCAGAGATTACAGGCGTACACCACCACACCCGACTCCCTTTTATTCTGTATGTCAAATACTAGACATCTATCTGGCTACACAACAAATAACTTGCAAAGTGACACCTTTACTATTTTTTATAAAATAGGTATTTTCAGAGAAATCTTCCTTAACTTGTAGTAAGTTTATTAGTACGTCTGACTGATCTAATAATCTCTTGTGTAGGCCAGGGATTTAGCTCAGTGGCAATGCACCTGCCTTACAAATGCAAGGTTCTGAGTTCAATCCCTGGTCCCAGGGGATCCAGTTTGCAAAGCATGGAAGCTGCTGGGGTCTCCTCTAGGATCAGAGGCAGCTGAAAGCAAAGAAAGCTCGA
The DNA here is from genome assembly GCF_012274545.1 of Fukomys damarensis. Classification (NCBI taxonomy): domain Eukaryota; kingdom Metazoa; phylum Chordata; class Mammalia; order Rodentia; family Bathyergidae; genus Fukomys; species Fukomys damarensis. The sequence continues at coordinate 44,946,528 of NW_022900924.1, read as the reverse complement.
TTTCTCCAAGTTTTTCACAACAACAAGAAACCCTGACTCTATTATTACATATTTCCATTTAACCCACCAGCAATTCTCTACCCAGCTTTGCACCAGATGCTACTATTTCTGTAATCAATGATTGGTAGGTAAACCATGCTAATTACAGCCAGCACTGTGTCCACTAGTTCAATCAACCACAAGCCAAAATATTTAAGGAAAATATTAACATTTCTAATAAATATGTACAGACATTTTTCTGCTTATTACTCCTTTAAAATACAGTACAACTATTTACCTAGTACCTGTGAGAAGTAATCCAGAAGTCATTTAAAGCACATGGGAAGATAATGGGTTAAATACAAATATTACACCATTTTAAATAAGGGACTTAACTGTCCTCTGTTTCTGGTTATCTGACAAGAGCTCTAGAAGCAATCTCCCAGATATCAAAGACCACCATGCCTAAAATATCAATAACCCATAATATGGTACCAGTATAGATAAAACCCACACAAGTAAATGCTCTTCAGCAAACACAGAAATTTTAAAAAGCATTAAAGGTCAAGATCCAAAAAGCTTTAGAGGGCCAGGGATTTAGCTCAGTGGTGCCGCCACCTGCCTCTCCAGCACAAGGTCCCCCAGTTCAATGGATCCCTGGTACCAAAAAAAAAAACAAAGCTTTGAGTCACTGCACTGGACAAGGCTGATGTCATGATTTGCATCTAAGCATTCCTCCCAAAGCCTCATGTGCTTATAGGTAGGGCTTTGGGAGTGACTGGACCATGGGTGTGTGATGCTGAATTGGATTCCCAATTAGTTAGGCAGAGTTCTGGGTGTGGATGATGGATTTAGTGAAGAAGACCCACCCTGGGTGTGGGTGACATCAACCAATAGGCTTGTAGCCTGGATGGAACAAAAAGGGAAAGGAGGGAGGCCCCCTGTTTCCTGCCTGCCACACCATGAACTGTTTCTCCTCTGCCATGATGCTCTGCCCTGGAAGCAGACGACTATGGAATGAAACCTCTACAAACTGTGACCCAAAATAAATCTTTCCTCCTTTAACTTTGGATGTCAGATATTTTGTCCCTGCAATGATAAAGACAATGTGACTTCCACATAACATAGCGGAGGGAATACCTTCTTCATTTCAGATCCTATACTCCTACTCATTTATCCAGTGTACAGTGGTGTGACATGATAGGCACTCAAAAAAAACTTGCTCAGTACATGACCTAACATACACACTGATGCTAAGACAGCAGTAGCTGTATTTATGTGATAAATGCAAAGCCAAAGAGCCAAATGAAGGATTTTAAACAAATCCCATATTAGACTACTGAAATCTCTTGATGTTTTATCATCAATCATATGACCAATAAAAATAATGGATTCAGTGTCACTGTGGAATAGGAGAAGTCTTTATCTGGTCCAACTTCTCCAAAACAAGCCACATTATCATACAGTGTAGTAACAATTTTTTCTCAGTCTAGAGCAGTGTTCAGGCCCCTAAAGCACACTCCAAGAGTTGTTCCACTGTGGTAATGATACAGCAAATCAATATAAATTGAAGTGGCAGTTATTCAAGAATTACACCTGCTACCGTTGCTGTCAACCATGGAAAAATTCATGAAGCCCCACATCTTTCCCTGTGAAAAAGATCAGCAGGCGTAGTCTGAATGTGTAGAATGTAACAAGCCAACAGCACCCGTGCTCACCTAAAAGGATAAGACAGTGGCCCTGCACTCCACACCATCCCCAGAAAGAATTGCACAAGGCTAGGACCCATAACCTTTAGTTAGTGATTCTTCTTTGGGATCTAAAATGAACCCCAGGATCATGACTCGGGGCTCACTGAAGTCACTCAATTGTTATCTTCCTCTCCCATCACACCACCTATGTTTTCTGGAGAGAGGGATTACTTCAAATTTTCATATGAAGAGACTTGTACTCCCAACCATCATGGAGTAACAGGGATCAGATTTGTCCACCTTCCTCAAACCACCCCAAACAGGCAAAATACATCATGGTTTTCAAGGAACTGGATACTGAGCAATGAATGTGCTAACAGAGAGCTGTGAAGCAAACTAGACAAGTTCCACAGTTTTTCCAGTTTAGTGCCTAAAAGGTGTGTTTCCCTGCAAGGGGTGAGGGCAGGGACTCCAGGGGAAGCCAGTGGTCAGAAGTGGAGACCAAGCTGGGTGTGAAGGGAGGCACTACAGCAAGGTGTCTGAGGTCAGTGCACCAGGAAATGTGCACAGACCCACACCTGCATGGCGGCCCCCTCAGGTCTTCAGCTAAGTCCTGACCAGCAGTGGGAAGAAACGACCACAGGCCAGGAAGCACCACCCAAAATGCTGAAAGGGGACACATGCAAGGCTCACAGAAGGCTGCAATAGTGCCAGTCCCACCAACCGGAGCCCCATTTGTTACAAGGAATCAAGGAGAATTCTTAAAAGGCTTCAGTAGGGGAATAAAATCAGCCCTAAACAAAACCACTCTGGTCCTCCCAAATAAAACCAAAAGTAAGACCTAAACCAAACTTAAAAAGAAAACACTGAAAATCATTTCCAACTCAAAGAACAAGTTTAAAACATTTTCTATAATAAAAAGTACCCCACTACCCAATAATCGACAGGTCCTGAGTTCAATCCCAGTACCACAAAAAACAAAACAAACAAACAAACAAAAACACCAAAAACATAGTAGGCACACAAAAAGCAAGAAAATACAACCCAGAATGAGAAACTGAAATAGTGAGACTGACAAGGGTAACAGAACTGGTAAAGAAGCATATTAAAACAGCTACTCTAACTATTACACATGCTCAAACAGCAAGAAGACTGCATGTTAACTGGAGACATAAAAGATATCAAAATTAAAAAGTTCAGGGCCAGGGATTTAGCTCAGTGGTGCCACCAATTGCCTCACAAGGTCCTGAGTTCAATCCCTGGTACCAAAAAGAAAAAAAAAGTCCAATATCTCAGATTAAATACAAATACAAGAAGAATAAAATTAATGCAAGCAAAATAAAATGACCTTGAAGGCACACTAGTAAAAACTATGCAAAAAGAAAGTGAGCTAGGGATGTAGCTCAGTGATAAGAGCACCCAGATTTAATCCTCAGTAACCCAAAAATCATGACATTAAAAACTTGAAAACAAGCTGGGGATTTAGCTCAATCGTTCTGCCACCTGCATTGCAAGCACAAGGACCTGAGTTCGAATGATCCCTGGTACAAAAAAAAAAAGAAAGAAAGAAAAAAGATGCGGGGGACAGGCACTTAGCAGCAGCAACCTACTGTAAGCTGCAAGGAAAAAAAAAGTTTAAGGAAATCCTTTTTTTTTGTTTTTTTTGTTTTTTGAGACAGGGTCTCACTATGTAGCTGAGACTGATCTGGAACTCACTATGTAGCCCAGGTTGGTCTCAAACTCAGAGATCCTCCTGCCTCAGCCTCCTGAGTGCTGGGATTACAGGCGTGCACCAACATGCCTGGTTGGAAATCCTGCATAGAAGGGGAAAAAAAAGATACCAAATGAAAACACGGACTCCACAAAGGAATGAAGAACACCAGAAATGGCAACAGCGAGTTTGAAGCCACCCTAGACTACAAGATCCTGTCTCAAAAAACAGGGAGGAACAAGCATATGGTTATAAAACTCTCAGAGCAATTGAAGGGGATTAATATCACCTGAAAATAGATTAGTAAATTAAAAGATATACACTTTAAACTGGCACTAAAATCAGACTCATAGCTACAAAGCTAATACAGGTGATCAAACAGAACCACAAAAAAAAATCTTCAATTAGCCTGGTGTGGTGGCACACGCCTGCAATCCAAGCACTCAGAAGGCTGAGGCAAGAGGATTGCCTCAAGTTCAAGGCCAGTCTAGGCCCATTTCAGAGAGAGAGAGACAGAGACAGAGACAGAGACAGAGACACACACACACACACACATACACACACACGAGACAGAGAAAGGCAGAGAGGCAGAGAGACAGAGATATAGACAGAGACAGAGAGACAAAGAGAGACAGAAAAACCTAACTGACCAAAACAAAGAAAAAAGAAAAGAGATGAGACAAAAAAAAGAAAAAAGCAACAAGATGATTGGCTAAAACCTAACAGTATCAACTGGCACCTTGGATATAAATGATCTGAGCATATCAATGAAGCTGGGTGTGGTGGTACATACTTGATATCAGCACTCAGAAGGAGGACAAGTGGTGCCACCTGCCTGGCAAGCACAAGGTCCCGAGTTTGATCCCCAGTACTGAAAAAATAAAAACAAATCCACTATTCAAAATAAAGCTGGAGAGCTGGGGATTTAGCTCAGTGATTCTGCTGCCTACCTCTCAAGCTCAAGGAACCAACTGAGTTCGATCCAAAACAAACAAACAAACAAAAGCTGGAGAAAGTGTAAAATCATTTCTCTAGGACAAGAAGGTTAATTCATGAAGATACTACAGTAACAACCCCAAATATGTATGCACTTAAGACCTTCAACATATGAAGCAAAAAGCAAAACAAAAACATTACATGAAAATGAAAGGAGAGAGAAATTCACAAGTATCAGTGGTTTCTGTTTACTAATCTTCTCAAAAATTAACAGGCAAGTAGGTTACAAAAGCAGAAGACCAGAGCAACACTAAATCAGGTGAACCTGGCAAATATGGAACACTCCACACCACCACAGGACAGATGTCCTCTGAACATGCGCACAAAGCAGTCACCATTCAGAAAGCTGAGGCAGGAAGATCCAGGCCAGTCTGGGCTATACAGTGAGTTCAAGGCAGCCTGGACTACACAGTGAGAGCCTGTCTCAAAAAAAAGAAAAAAACAGAAATGAAACCAACCCTATAAAACTTTATGAAGTCATAAAAACAAAGTTCTTAACATGATGGAATTAAATTAGCTAACTGTTAACAGAAATACAAGGAGAAAATCCCACAATATTTGGAAATAAAATATATTTCTAAAATCTATGGGTTAAAGAAATTAAAGTAGAAAATACAAAGTATGGGGCTGGGGACTTAGCTCAGTGGTTCCACCGCCTGCCTCCCAAGCGCAAGGTCCCAATAC
>NW_022900924.1:44935950-44941393 GCF_012274545.1 Fukomys damarensis | reverse complement strand
TAAAAAGTGTGCTGAACTGAACTAAAATGAAGATGCAATATATGAAATTGTATGGGAAGCCACCAAGAGGATACTCAGAGAAAGCCCACACACAGCATCCAACATCTGCAGAGAAGCAACAGCATACTCTCAGCTCCCAGAGAAAAACACCAGGGAAACAGAGAACTATTAAAGGGAAAGAGGATCCTGAGAAGAAATAGGTGAAGTAAAAGAGAAAAAAGCCAACAAAACCAAAGCTGGTTCTCCGAGAGCCAATAATCTGTAGCCAGACATATCAGGAAGAGCTCAGTGGGTCAAGATGTAAATTACTAACAGGAGAGTGAGAAGGGAGACTTCACATAGATCCTGCAGGATCTGAAGGGCAACAAAGGAACTTAATAAACACTGCCACACACCAGCTTTTCTGCATATCTGAAGTTCTCCCACATAAAAAAAAACTTTAATTAAAAAAAAAAACCCCACATCCTTACTGCTCGGGAGTAGCCATGAGCTGCTAACCGCTGAGGGAGTCACAGCTGAATGAGAAGGCACACAACTCATTATACCAACCTCTCTGCTTCCAACACATAGAAACTGTCCACACAAAAAGCAGCTCCCTGAAGCTTTCAAAGGGCATTTTCAGAAGACATTCACTCCTGGATCAAAAGGCCATAACTCTTGAGGACCCACTGCTCTTCCTATGCCCTCCTCAGTCCTGGGCACTGGACCCAAGCCTTCCCAGTGAAATAACCTCCCAAGCTCTTCTTTTAAACACAGGGACTCACTATCCCTAAACTGCCCAGGTTGGGCTCGAACTTGCTTGTCTCCTGCCTCAGCATCGAGTGCTGGGACTATAGAGGTGCACCACCACACCTGGCTTCCAGACTTTTGCTGCTAGCTCTTGAGTCTGGTTCTTCGTTACCATCTGTTGTTATCCACTGCCTAGAAGTATAAAAGTACTCCCCATCTCTGTAAATCCTAACTGCTCAATGTAGAATGCACTAACAGATAACCAAGCATGCCTTTTACATTTTTAGAAAAGGGGTTGCTACTAAAACTCGCTATCTTCATTTACTTTATAATTAAAAACTTTTCTTAAAATTTTCTTTTTTTTTCGGGGCCGGGGATTGAAGCTAAATGCTCAGAGGTTCAGTGGCCTGCCTCGCAAGCACAAGGACCCGAGTTCTATCCCCAGTACCAATAAAAAAAAAAAATCTTTTTTTTCCTCAATGAGTTTATTGGTACATTTTAGGTATACACTACAGTTACATTCATTATTGGGATGTTGTACCTTTACATGACAGGTCTTGGTTCTCACTTTTTCTCCCTTATCCCTGCCTTAAAAATTTCTTGAACAAGTTCTCCTTAGTTCTGCATAACTACAATCCCATCCCATGTACTACTACATTTAAAATACTTAGCAAGAAATATGCCAGTTAATTTGAAATGCGCTATCAGATAGTCTACTGCCTACAACTTATTTTTGTACTTTTCTAAATTATCGATCATGTTATATTAGTCTTTTTACAATTGTTCATTCTCAACTTAGCTGCTTTTTAATGTCTTAACTGTTAAAACTTACCAAATTTTAAGAAAGTAAAAATGCAATAAAAAGTTGCTCTAAAAACCACCAATTGTTATTCACTTTAAACAATTAAACTTCTCCATAGGAAATCACCTAGAATTCACCCTTCACATACACTTTTAGAAAATTCCAACAAGACAAATAAATGCAATAGTGCTTACATTTAAAACATGCATAATGTAAAGGTAATACTTAAAATTTTTAAAACATACATAAAAGAAAGCCTTTAGCATTATTTCAATAATTCCATAAAAAACTATAAAAAAGAACTATATAAAAATATCTTAAATGTGCTTCCTAGCATGATGCATGTTAAATACCTATCATGTATTAAATTAAAACAATTGAGGAATTAACAGCAAGCTTCTAAAACTTGACAAAAGCATACAATAACTGATAGTTTGCAGCAGCACATATTTTCAAATCAATTTCTACACCACAGAAAATAAAGAAAATTTCTTACCCACAGCACTTAATATTCTTCCTTTCAACTGCTAATATTAACAGGGTTTCTGAAAGCTGGCTCTTAATAAAAATAATAAAACTAAGCACAAAAATCCATTCTAAGATGACAATTTTATGCCAAACAGTTCAGACTAGTTCTGTTTTAACTGTATCCAAATGATGAAGACACAAAATTTGGATTTTAAGATGCACCAATTTCAGGGGGTATAGAGGACCCACCACCGCACTGCTTCTCCCTGGAGCCTCTGAATGTGAATGACTCCCCTCCTGCTGGCTCACTGAGTTCCAATTCCACAGTGCAGGCCAAGTCTTGATGTTATCTAGGAAGCAAGGAGCTCACAGGCCATTGTGCTTAGCCAAACCCTTCCTTGAAATTACAATGAACCAGATTCAGTGCCCGAGAAAAAAGTGGTGCAGGACAAATGAAGCTATCAGGAGCAGATGCTACTCCACGCATGCAATGCTTCTGTCTGGAAGATTACTTCTCTCTTCCAGGCCAGGTACTGCTGAAAAACGATTTCAAGTGCAGTTTTCAGCCTAGCTAAAGATCCGTCAGATCTTGTTCCCTAAATGAGCTGGAGGCAGCAGGCAGAGCAGTCCCCAAACCACGCACCTCTGCCTCCCTCCTGAGCTTCTCATGCATTTCTGTAATAGTTAACTGTAGAGTTCAGGGTTTGAAAAAAAGAAAAATATGTGTTGCCTAGAGTTCCTAAGTAGGTAATTTTGCAAGGCAATTTAGAAAATGATCTGCAACTCACTTAAAAGTTCAAGTAGGGCCGGGGATTTAGGTCAGTGGTGCCGCCAGCCTGCCTTGCAAAGCGCAAGGACCTGAGTTCAATCCCGGTACAAAAAAAAAAAAAAAAACTTCAAGCAAAGCAGTTTTGAATGCTACTGTTTAATGCTTTCTTCGGTCTATTTGCCATCTCTATCTAGCCAGAATGAAACTTTAAAAAACTTAATTACAAGTTCACAAAACTAAATAAGGAATAAGGAAATTAGAGCAATTGCACTTTTCAATGGAGCTTTTACACTTGTAACACATACACTTCAGGAATTTTAAAATTTAAAACTACCAAGACTTTTAGGGTACTTTGTATTGTTCAATGATAGAAGGAAACATCCTAGTTTGTTTTATAGTTCTAGATAGCCTTTTGTTGTGAATTAGCCAACACATACCAATGTTTAAAAAAAAATTGATGAACTCCTTTTTAGAGGCCATACGAAGAAGTAGGGCTGGTACACACCTATAATCTTAGCACTCTGGGAGGCTGAGGCAGGAGGATATCAAGTTCAAACACAGCCTGGACAATTTAGGGAGACCCTACCTCAAAATTTAAAAACAAACAAACAGACAAACAAAGCTGGGGATATTGCTCAGTGCAAAGACCCTGGGTTCAACTACCAGCACCAAAAAAAAAAAAAAAAAAAAAAATCAAGTTCTGAATTATCATTACCAGTTAGGAATCTCAACATTTTATTATTTTCAAATCTGTAGCATCCACAGCAACTAAGATCACAGCCTTCTATAATTCACAGAAGTCCTACCTTTTGTAACTGAAACAACATATGCACTAATACACATAAAACTACTCACTCAACCTCAACTTCAACAGCTATTCAAATACTGACATCAAGAATAGAAAGAAAACCTGAATCTTCCAGCTATCCTAAACGCTGTGACAACTCTATAAGGGCACAACTTAAAACTTCAAGTCAGCTCCTAACAATAAGAATGACATAATATGACTTAATGAATACATGGAAATTTTACAAGGATACCAGCGAAATTTTAACAAAGCTCTACTCAATACCCATTTTATCACTTCCCATCTTGGACTTTCTCTTATAATGCATGCTTTTGTCTTTGTATTTAGGTTTAAGGAAGACCATTGTATCCAATACACACCAAACCAGGACTATTTACATTTGCGAAGTCTTTGTATAATTACACTTTTTAGTATGTTACAAAACAATGTGACAGTTAAAACAAGTTATAATTAGGAAAGATAACATAATTACACATGCTGAGATCAGTGAAGAGCTTAGCCTGCATACCATTCCTGCATACCTCTTTATCACTTCCATTTGAAAAGGAAAGCAATCTTTTAGTATACAGACACCCCATTTACCAACCTACATAGTAAACCTGTCATCATAAGACCAAATAGTTTTATCTAATTATGTAATACTTAGCAAAAACGGGGAAATTATCTGTGGACTCACAAATGATACTACATTTTACTCTTTTTTTAAAAAAAAATGTATAAAAATACATTTTTACTAGGATACACATCCTAGTAAAAGTCTGTACCTTTGAAATGCATACTTACATTTTAATTGTCTGAGCTATTTTGGTCCTAAAATGTTCATACCTCCCTTAAATCATTCTCATGTATGTTACTTTTCGTAAATGAATCTTCCAGGTTAAGGATTTCAAAAGTGCAAGGGCTGGGGATTTAGCTCAGTGGCAGCGTGCCTGCCTCACAAGCGCAAGGTCCTGAGTCCGATCCCTGGTAGCCAAAAAAAAAAAGTTTACAACAGCAAGGCAGATTTCAAACTTCACCATCTGCTATGAAAAGTGTGGCAGGGGCCATGAAACAGAACTGTCCTACAGACCCAACAGCTAGAACTAGCAGAATCAAAGCGGCCTACCGAGAAAACTGCCATGGTCTGCTGAAGGCACGGAAAGCCAAATCCATCAGTAAGCTGGTGTCAACGGCCACCTGCGGGTTGGGGGAGGAGGCCAGAAGGAAGGCTTGGTACCAGTTGGCTGCGTGTGTACCTGAACACCCATCTACAGCACAGGGCGCGTTCTCTGTGCCTGAATCCCAGGGAGGAGAAACCAGTCCTGCTGGAGTCACCCCTTGGTGAGCACATTTCTATTAAGCTACTGCTGAGTAGATTTACGTATCTCCTCTGCACTTTAGCCCAGCTGAGGAAGTGTTGGACCACGTTACAGAGTAAGTAGCAGCAAATCTTTTTATCAAACTAATTCATCTCTAAGGATGAGGTGAGCACTGCCACTTTCATTACTAGATAAGAAATAGCTTTGGCCCACACAGGATGGGCTTGGGCCTGGGCCTGCAGTTGCTCTATCGCTCTTTCTCCTCTAGGGGGCGACCCAGTACTAGTAAGGAAGACAACTGACAAGTTTAACATTTTTTTTATATAACTGGTATACAAGTTCAAAATCCAATCCTTCTCTAGTAGGCTCTCCCCACTCTTTCCCTCTTCCCCTACTGCAAAAATTCTACCATTATTTTTCTCTTTCATTTATTTATCATTTGGTTTTAATGGAGCAACTGCAGTTAGTGATCAGGTGATTAAAGCTAAGAAATTATATATTATAATTTCTTAGTATTACTGAAGATTTGATATGGAAAGAAGCTGTTTTTTTTTTTTTTTTTTTTTTTT
>NW_022900924.1:44924196-44935788 GCF_012274545.1 Fukomys damarensis | reverse complement strand
TTTTTTTTTTTTTTTTTTTTTTGAGACAGAGTCTCACTACATAGTTGAGACTGACCTGGAACTCACTATGTGGGTCAAGCTGGTCTCAACTCACAGCGATCCTCCTGCCTCAGCCTCCTGAGTACTGGGATTGATTACAGGTGTGCATGGCGGTACACACCTGTGATCCCAGCACCCAAGAGCCTGAGGCAGGAGGAATGCCAGCCCCAGCTACATAGTGAGTTCAATTTCACCTGAACTACATAGTAGACCTTGTCTCAAAAAAGTAAATCTATACTACCTTTTTGAAAAGCCATGTAATGGTGCATTTAAATTTAAAGTGTATACATACTTTGATCTAATAATCCCAATTTAAAAAGTCCAGGATACAAGATACCTATATGTAATTCCAAAAGCACAGAACATGTATCCTGCCTTAGTGTTCGTAGCAATGAGAAAAAAAAATAAAAAAACTATTCTTGTTAGAAGCAAAGGATTTTTTGTTAATTAACATGTAAATATTTCTTCCATTTTAATGCAAGTTAGTAACTATTTAAACTCTAATGTTATTAAAATCCCTAGTACCTTGCTTGACATTTCAGTGAACAATTCAGTCTTTGAAATCTAAACATTCATTAATTCTCAGACTCAGATTTTTCACCTTTTCTGAATGTTCCTATGGAACCTTCCTGTTCCAATAAGCAGGACACGTACAGGACGCTGGGGTCACTGCATGCACACTGTCTGCTCAGAGCTGCTCTCACTGCTCAGCCACAGGCAGGTAAGCTGCCGTACACAGCAGGAATACAACAGTGAGTCTCGACTGTCAAACATACTACACGGTTACATTCCAACTGCACCGTGGGACAACAGGGGCAGTGTGCAGCATGCAGAACAGCGGGAGCAGGGGCAGGCCAGGAAGGGACCCGGGAGCTAAGCACAGGGAAGAGAAGGAAACACAGGAGAACATGTGCCAGGGCATTATAATGTACTTCCACGCCTCCAAAAGTGCTGAGAAGACACATACAAACCCCAGAAAGGCTCATTTCCCTTGCTAGCATAAAGTCTAAACTGTTTTAACTCAGCCAGCACGCCTCCCTTCAGGGTTATTACACATTTACATGCAAGCAGATCTGGCTTTGCCCTATCTGTACTACGTGTAGCTGGTATCTCACTCCCCCAGACATAATTTGAAGGTGCAACCACAAAGAAGCACAAAACCACCAGGAAATGATTCTGTTAAACACACAATCCTCCAAATGGAGAAGTTTAACTCCCAGGCATGTGGGTTTCCCTGCTCTGCTCCTTTTCCTAATCTGAAACCTGCCCATATTGGCAAAGCTCAGACACAGAGCAAAGCTTCAACAGCCACGTTCAACAGCAACTCTTGAGACACAGCAGAGTCGCCTGCCTTGAAGAGGATGAGCCCTTCCACGGTCATCTAGGACTTTTTAAAAAAAGTATTTGGGCACCACACCCCTACAATAACAATAACTGACACATGAACGGGGACATTTAGTTACTATTACAGGGACCTACTCACTAGTTTTCAAACAATATCATCTTTTTTAGATACAAAAAAATCACCTCCACTGAACCAAGATGAGCATTTTTCATTTCTCTAGATCACTGATGGCAAACCTTTTAGAGATTGAGTGCCCAGGGCTGGGGATTTAGTTCAGTGGCACCATGCCTGCCTCACAAGCACGTGGTCCTGAGTTCAATCCTCAGTACCAAAAATAAAATAAAATACAGAGACTTAATGCCCAAACAGCAAACCAAAACCCACTTATTTACCTCGAAGTGCCAACGCTGCAATTAAACCTGAATAGCTGATGCTTGGCCATCACGATGAAGAGGGCTACGAGTGCCGCTGTGGCAGGCCTACCACAGGTCCACCACCACCACTCTAGAAAGTCGGGAAGAGGTACCTACATTAAAATGCCTTTCCAACAAATTAAGGAACAACATATAGGCTACCATGTCTTTGCAAGGGGTTATTTTCTGGGGTTTTTTTGGGGGGTGGGGTGGGGATCAAACTCAAGACCTTGCACTTGCTAAGCACAGCACCACTAAGCTACATCCCCAGCCCTCAAAGGGTTACTTTCTAAGACTTCATTTGAAAGCCAGTTGTACCGAATCTAGCTGAAGCACATTTTCATATGAAAAATAGTTATCAGGTCTGTATTAGTTACTTTTCTCTCATTGCTGAGATAAAATACAAGATACCAAAAGTTGGAAGGGGTTTATCTGGTTTACAGTCCATAGAGGCTTCAGTCCATCATCAGCTGGCTCCAAGGCAGGAAAGGCAAACAGGCACTGCAGAGGAGAAACAACATGGCGCACAGAAGGCAGCAACCTCAAGAGAGGTTAACAGCATCTCCCTGTCCCTTTCATGTTATTCAGACTACTTGGGGTGGGGAGCAAACTAGTGCCCTTGAGCCTAGCATCGCATCATGAATCAAGTCTAGCTTCACACACTCTAGATCAAGCCTATGACCAGATGGGGGTTTTGGGGGACATCGAGACCCAACCATAACATTCTGCCTCTGGCCCCCCAAAGACTTGTGCAAATTCCTTTATGCAAAAGGCATTTAGTCCATCTCTAAGAGCTGCCAAAAGTCCTAATAGTTTTTAGCTTTGCTGAAAAATCCAAGTCCAATGTCTCCTCAAACTCTTAGCTGCAAGCCCTTGTACAAATGAAAAGAAGGTTAAACACGTCCAACACTCAATGGCACAAGACAGACATTACCTTTCCAACAGGTACAAACAGGGGGATACAAAGGAATGGGGCCAAAGTAAGTCCAAAATCCAGCAGGGCAAATATTACATTCCACAGTCCCACTTCCACAATTAGAGGAAATCTGTGGCAAGTCGTGAACCCCAAGGTGGCTCTGCCCTATGGCATCTCTGGTGTTGGACCTCCCACAGTTTCTCTTGGCCTGGTTCTGCTCCCTCTTTGCAGCTTTCCTCAAACAATCCACACTTCTGGCTTCTCCAAACTTCGGCTTCACATTCACAGCTTCACACACTCCTCTCAGGGTCACCCTGCCTGCCTGGCCTCCCAGGCCTTCTGAAACCTGGATGGAAGCCTTCCTGACCCCACAACTCTTGCATTCTGCACGCACCTAAAACCGGCACCACATGGATGATGCCAAAGTCTGCTGTCAGCTGGAACAGTAGTCAGGCTTCCTTCTCTCTTGGCTGCAAGGGTTGGGTGCCTGGATCACTGAGCACTCTGAATCCAATCAGAGGAACAAATTCTATAGCTGCCAGTTGCTCTTTTCTTATTCAGACTGAGGGCAGGCAGCACTCACACCCTTAATCCTAGTGCCCTTGAGCCTAGCACTGCACCATGAACCAATTCCAGCTTTACATGCTCCAGATCCAGCCTATGACCACATGACGCTTCGGGGGGACATCTAGACCCAAACATAACAAGGTCCCAAAGATGCACCATAAAGTCCCAGCTGGTACACCTCCCACACTGCTGAACTGCAGGTCATGCCAGGCCACCCTGGGTCATGGGACAAGGACCCGTTATCAATCACTGTCTCCTCTGACTACTTCAGGCTCCTCTTCCTCACAATCTCACAGGGAAAGGACAGCACACGAGTGTCTATGGTGGCACCAGCATCATTAGCGATGACCTCTCACAAGCTCCAGATCCACAGATTCAACTAACACTGATATGTGTTTGCCAGAGCTTAAAGAGAGTATGTTCAGTCAGAGGTGGCAGCTGAGGTCTGCCACCCCTTCACTCTGTAGTCTGAGGCAAGAGACTGCAAGTTCAAGCCTAGCCTGCAACTTAGTGAAACTTAGGGAGACTTTGTATCTATATCAAAAAATAAAGGGTTAGAATGTAGTTCCTTGTGGAGGCCCTGGGTTCAATCTCCAGTACAAGAAAGTAAATAAATATGTTTTCATTCAATAGCGTCCCACTGCTGATAAGAATACCTTCAAAATAAATTTTCAAAGACCATCCTTCGGTTGCATAGGACATAATAAGATAACAAAGTTAAGAAGCCTCTCCTCCAGCAACACTCTGATGTCACATTGTCCAAGACCATGCCTTTCCTTACCAGTGGGTGGAAGGGAGGCCAGTCGGGCTCCAAAGACAGTCAAAGTGAGTGGTGCGCCACGGAACGTCCCGGAACCTCCACTTAAAACAGGCACCATCACCTCTCCCGACTCCCATCCACCCCAGAGGACGAAGACTGGAGGTCCGAACACAGCCCCGCACGGACTCCAGGCCTTCACTACGGTATTCCTCTGCCCAGAACACCTTCCCTCCCTAACTTCAGTCTGGCTGGCAAGCTCCCGCTTGTCCTTTCAGAGAAAGACCAAGCCATCAAGATGCCTCCGACTGACACTTTCACATCTTCACATGGCAGAGCCCATAAGGCCGGAAACCGGGCCAGTGGCCGCAGTACAGTTGAATGCGGACACGGGAGAGACCAGTGAGGAGGAACAGAGGCCTCCCTTCTCTGGGCGACACGCTAGACCAGGTAGGTTCCGTCCTGGGCACACTCCACGGCCCACCACCCCACACCTCTCCTGCCCTCTGCCCAGACTCCTGGTGACTCCTGCACATTTGCACAGGCCCCACCCCAGTGCTTCTTCCGACAGTCAATCTGCTGAGGAGTGAAGGCACACAGGAGGCACAGCTGTGCAAAGCCAGGCTTGGGGGCCCTCGGCTGTAATTCCAACAGACTGAGGGAGGAGGATCACTGCTGAGTTGAAGGCCTGTTAAACTGCAGACGGGGCTCACAAACAAAAACAAACAAGCTGACAGACCTGAGCTGAGTCCGCACGACACAGAAAGGACAAAGCAGACGTGGCAAGCGAGCTCTGCAGCCAGTCCTGTGTCTCAGTCTGCAACCTCCCTGCTTGGCAGCTGGCACGTGGCTGTGGAAGCCTGCAGAGCACCTGTTCCCGGGCCACACAGCCGTGTTTTACTTAGAAACCACCCAGGGTTATCTCTGCACTCACAGACAGAGCCTTGCCAACAGGCTCAGCAATGAACTCAGAACAGAGCCTTTACTGTAGCCAAGCAGCCCCTGACATCTAGGCTCAAAATGCTGCTTAACCAGAAAAGGGCAAATTAATTGAAAACAACGAAGATGTTGTCCAAGTATGTTAGTATTTTTTTAAAAAATCTACCAATACTGAATTAGCATTCAAGTTAAATATGACTAGTTTATTACTACTTTTGATTTCATAAACATATTTGTAAGGACTTTATTCCTTAGTGGATGTCAATTACTGGGCTAAAAGCTAGTGATTAAAATTACTTTGCTTTTCCAAGACAAGGACTTGCTATGTAGTTCAGGGTGACCTTGAACTTACTATGTAGCCCAGGCTGGCCTTCAACTCTGAGTGATGCTCCTGCCTCAGCCTCTCAAGTGCGAGGATTACACTAAGTGCCACTATACCTGGCCTCAAAAACGCAATTTCTCATCTCAAGGAGCTAAGATTAGAAGGGTAGACAGGTAAGTAAACACATACCAAACAAAATGGTAACAGGGCAACGATGAGGACAAAAGAAAACTCTCACACCCAATGGTGGGCATGGAAATTAGGATTCCTTCACAATTTTTTATTTTTTAAATTAAAAACTAGAACTATCATAAAACCAGCAATCCCACCACCAGCATGCACCCAGAGGAAATGGAATCAGTATGGCAGGGACATCTGCATAGTGTGCTGCAGGATTACTCACAATAGCCAAGAAATGGAAGCAACCCATGCACTCACCAACTGATAAGAGAAAAAAAAGTAACATAAACGTGTAACAGAATACTATTCCACAGGGCTGGGAATTTAGCTCAGTGGTTCCACCACCTGCCTTGCAAGCGCAAGGTCCCAAATTCAATCCCTGGTACCCAAAGGGAAAAAAGAAAAAAATGACAAGAATACTATTCCACCATAAGAAGAACCAAATCGTGTCACCTGTGACAAGAGATGGACCTGCAGGTCATTATGTTCATGAATAAACTAGGGACAGAAAGAGAAATACTGTATGATCCCAGGCCTATGTGGCAGAAAGTCAATCTCGGCTGGGCGTGGTAGCACACACCTGTAATCCCAGCACTTCGGGAGGCTGAGGCAGGAGGATCACAAGTCTGAGCCCAGCCCGAGCAACTTAGCAAATCAGTGAGATCTGGTCAAAAAATTTAAAAAAGGGTTGCTGGCTCAGTGCAAAGGCACTGGGTCCAACCACTGAGTGCTACCACCACACACACACACACACACACACACACAGGCCAATCTCATACAGGTTGAGCACAGTGTTTTCCAGGGGCTGTGGACAGCAGGCAGCAGGGCAGCTCAGGGGACAGTTGGACAAGTGACACAAGCTCTAGTGTCCTCTGCACAGCAGGGCAGTCCGAAGCCTTGACAGTACACACCAAAAAAGCTACAAGATACTGACAATGTTTTCATGTAGAAATAACGAATGTCTGGGGCCAGGGACTTAGCTCAGAGGTGCCACTGCCTGCCTTGCAAGCACAAGGTCCAGAGTTCAATCCCCGGTATCAAATAAACAAACAAACAAACAAACATCTGAGAAAATGTTCACTCTGATATTGAGGAAATATACACACAAATGCAGTATCACATGGCACCCTATAATTACAGGCAAATTCCATCTGTCAATTAAGTTTTTTAAAAATCCAAATAGAAACTAAGGCAAAATCTATAAATGAAAAATCTTTTCATGTAGGAGGAACTAGTGGTCCATATTTGAAAAACTCAATCCAAAAGCATAAAAGGAGCTGGGGATTTAGCTCAGTGGTTCCGCTGCCTACCTTGAAAGTGTAAGGACCTGAGTTCAATCCGCAGTACCAAAAAAAAAAAAAAAAAAAAAAAAAAAAAAACAAAAAAGAAAAAATAACAAAAAAAAAACACAAAAGCGTAAAAGTATATAAGGGTTCAAGACTTTTTTTTTTAACATAGAAACACACTGGGAGCCATTCTGAGGCCTCGATAGTCCCTGATGCTGTGATGCTCCAAGGCAAGATGACATCAGCATAAGACACTTGCGCCTCAGGACTAGGGCTGCTCCCCCACCCCCGCGTCAGCTGATACTCCCTAAGAACCAACCCAACAAACAGTGTCAAGATAGGAGTGTCTGGGTCTTTCTGCCTGCTCTGAGGCACTGAGCTCCCTGGCCCTGTATACTAAATATTATGCAAATCTCTGTTGTCTTTTTTCTTTAGCTTTCACCATTCCCCTTCCTAATCAGTCAAAGGATTGATCCGCCTCAAAGAGAAACAAAAATACAAAACAAAATACAATTTTTTAAATATAGAAATATGTCAGTAATTGGTATGTTTTGCACGGTGTTGGGTGTGGAACCCAGAGCCATGTGCCTGGGCTCTGCCAGAGTGAGATTCCAAGCATTCTGGAATCAGTACTTTAACACAGATATAAGGCTCACAGAACCCTTAAAAGCCAGGTGTGGTGATGCATGCCTGTAGTGACAACATTCCAGAGGTTGAAGCAGGATTAGCACAAACTCAAGGTCAGCCTGGGGTACACAGTGAGTTCAAGGGCAGCTTGAACTACATAGCAAGACTGACTCAAGGGCCGGGGATTTAGCTCAGTGGTTCTGCTGCCTGCCTCATAAGCGCAAGGACCGGAGACCAATCCCTAGTCCCCCACCTCCAAAAAAATACCGACTCAAAAAAACAAAAAAGGAAGACAGAGTGGCAGATAGAGAACACGGGGAACATGTCTAGTCTACTGAGCATTTAAGGCAGGAGGGGCTCATCTTGAGAGGCAGGAGGCCTGGGATGGGGTGACAGCTCTGGAGTCCACCCTGACCACACCCCCACCTTTCTCTTGGATCTTTCTTTGGTGGTGGTACCGGACTCAAACCCAGGGCCCCTGGGTAAGTAAAAGAAGAGTTATCCAAATTCGAGTACAAAAACACAACAACAAAGCTACTAAGAGGCAGGCAGAGCACACAGGGTGGACATGTGGGACACAGTGACTATTCGCATCCCAGGCCAGGGAGGGAGACCCAGTATGAAATTTTATATTGTTACTCAGACAGCACCAAACTTAGCACTTGCGAATTATTTCTGGAATTTTCCATTTAATATTTTTGAACCACAGTGGCAATGAAATTGCAGATACTGAAGCACGGATGGGGAAGACTACTATGCTCAGAACATAGCCTGTCACTCAAATTCTTCTGGTGACAACCAGGCACCTCATCTTCACCAATGTCAACTCCAGATGATATTCCTTTAGCACTCTCAGAGATCCTGGAGTCTAAAGAGTGCACTTTTTCCCAAGTGCTAAGCTGCTGACTCTTGTCCAGTCTATGGGCTGTCCACATACAAGGTCTCATAATTAGTTTAGGTCTCTAAGTACACTAGCAAGCAAAACCCACATTAGATCAAACACACTATCAAGATCACCTTGAAATTCTAGCTCTGTCTTCCAAGATTTTAGAAATTTACAACCACTCTGCTGTAGCTTCCAAGAATAAAGTTCTGATTCTGCCATCACCTGGAGTAGTGGAACACAGATGACTACCCAGTCACAGGAAACCTGAGGACAAGCACTCATTCCAAGTGACTCTGGTCAAGAAGTAGGTCCTGCAACTACAGCAATGCCAGCCTGGGCAGGTCTCCAAACATTACTAGTTATTTTAGGAATAAAGCTTATTCTTATTTTAAAACCTCACATTCACAGCGGTCACAAAACTATCCAGCAAAGCTCAATGCAGTATCCGGATTGGAAAAGGGAAGGACGATAGGCACAGGATAAGCACCTCTTTCTTCTCGTGAGGTGCTGGAGAAGGAACCCAGGGCCTTGCCACACTAGGGAAGCGCTGGCCACCGAGCCCCAGCCCAGCCCCACCATTGCTCCTTCCTTCGCCTATGCCTCAGCTAATCCTCAAGCCCTCAAGGGAGAAAAATCCAGGAAGAAAACAATTCAGGGCGCTTAGGCAACTTACAGATAAGACTCTGGAGACAGCCAGAATCCAAGCTCGATATTACTGTCTATATACAAGTTTTTATCTCTAGGTTTATGGAATCTACGTTCCCCATCTAGAAAGTGAACTTTAAATGAGATAATTCCTGTCAAGAATGTAATTCAGAGCCTAGCCAGGGGTGGTGGCTCACACCTGTAATCCCAGCACTTGGGAGGCTGAGGCAGGAGGATCGCTGTGAGTTTGAGACCAGCCTGGGCTGCATAGTGAGTTCCAGGTCAGTCTCAAATACACAGTGAGACCCTGTCTCATAAAAAATAAATAAATAAATAACCAAAAACAAACAAACAGAGCCTAGTGTGCAGTAACCTCATTCAATGACTATTAAACCTGGAAAAATTAGTTACGAGCTGCCAGGTGTAGTCTAACATATCTGCATCCCAGCTCTCTAGGAGGCCAAGGCTGGAAGACCGAAAGTTTCAGCCCAAGCTTGGCAGCTTAGCAGCGGTCTGTCTCAAAAATTTTAAAAGGGTTAGGAATGTAACTTGGTACCAAGGCCTTGGGTTCAATTCTCAGTATCTCAAAACACACACAGACACACACACACACACAAAGGTTAATAAAATCAGAAATTTTTTTAAAAAGACTGGGGATTTAGCTCAGTGGTTCCAGCACCTGCCTCACAAATGCAAGGTCCCAAGTTTGATCCCGAGAAAAAGAAAAAAAAGAAAATCAGATTTTGAAGTCAGAGCTGATTCTCAAGTCCAGCTCTTTCCATACAGTCTGCTGCAGCTGTCAACACACATCCCACAACACATTATAATACCTGAAACATGACGTGGATAGGAAAGTCATGTTGCCTGAATCAGATAACTAAGGGCTGACTAACAGCTGCAGTATTTTATTTTAGCTGGCCCATCCGAGAAACAGAGCCAACAGCTCAGGAGATAATGCCAGGCACAAAGACATTTGTTCTCGTCACTGTGAAACTACTTTCCTACCTGTGTCCTTCCTATCCTATTCCTTTCAAGCCGGCTATAAATTAAAACTTTCATTACAAGTTACCTGAATAACATTTACTGGTTGACCTGGATGAAGAAAACTCCTCCCATATACAACACAATACAGCATCACTTTAAAGTTTACTGACTTTCTTCTCAAAATAAACTGCTGCTTAATATTTTGATTTAATTATACCTCGAGCCACACGGTGCGCTTTCCCTGCACAGTTCCCTGACTAAAAACAGATATTGCCATTCTATCAATGTTTAAAATCTCAACTGGTCCACCCACAGCCTGACCTAATGGTGGGTAATTTTCCCCTAAAAAGGACAGCAGCAAAGGTTATCTTCTATGACAATCATTATTAACAGGCTATGTCAAGCAACTTCCAGAAACTGAAGGACTTTAACAAGGGGTTGTTCAGGCAAGATGGAATGCCCACACACATCTATTTTGGCAACAGTTGCCTATTCCCCGAAGACAACAATCCTTTCTAAAGAAAAGAATGCGGCATTAGATATGGTCCAGTAAAACCCAATCAGTCCGGTAAAGTGAAATCGGCGTATGCGCCTTGACAAAGAGGCCGAGTTCTAACCAAAGGTAGAACTCTGAATTATATACTGACTGGCCGTCAAACGAATAGCTTCACTTTAGCAACAAACCCTTTAGAAGACACTGCTCATCTTGAAAGGCCCAGCATTTCCGAGACTTTTTGAATGCTAATTTTTGGCCTCATAGATCTAAAAGAGCCATTCCACACTCAAGTGGGTAGGCCAGTGGTTTAGAATCATGAACTAAAGGCCAGTTTGTGCTTCTAGGTTTAGAACTCCATCCACACCCATTTACTAATATAACCCTAAATATAGCTCCAGGACAGTGATGATAAGTAGTAGTTACTTATGTGAGTGATTCATACCTCCTATGTCCAGAAACCAAGATCCTAGGATGGTTCCGTCAGATCTAGGGAAAGAGAAGGCAAGAAACACCTGTCACAAAAGCTTTCAAATCCGGAAGCCTCAAACTGAGTTACCGACAATTCCCAATCGCATTCCCTCCCTCTCAATTCTAACTCCATCCCCACCACCCAAATTTTGTAAAACCCAGTTGTCACATTTCCACCAGAATCTCTTTGTAAAGAGAATGAAAACAAAGAAAGGGCCCACAAGCCAGGCATAGTGGCACATGCTTGCAATCCCAGCACGGGGGAGACTGAGACAGGAGGACCGCTGTGAGCGGGAGGCCAGCCTGAGCTACATAGCAAGAGCCTATCTCAAAAAGAAATTAAATTAAATTGAAATTACAAATAGTAATGATAACCAAAAGCGAAGTGGCCAGAAAAATAACTAAAGTTACAAGTTCAAGACTCTAGGTTCGTCTAATCCTCATTTTCAAAGTCCCGAACTAAGTCAGTCTTTCCTCTCCGGGCCTTAATTTCTCTGTAAAATGAGGAGACCGGCAAATCGCTCTACAGCTCCGCGGTGGAGGGTGAACTGGATATTCAATCAGCACCGCACAAACCCTTCGCGAGCCCTAGCGACACCGCACCTGCGATCAACCCACAAACCCATCGTGGGCCCAGCGACACCGCACCTGCGAACACCCACCTCGCGGACTTCAGGGCGTGGTTGGACCCGCGCCCTCCCGGGCCTCCACGCCCCCCACGT
>NW_022900924.1:44854795-44923862 GCF_012274545.1 Fukomys damarensis | reverse complement strand
GCGCGCGGAGCGACGTCGGGGGCGTGGTCCGGGGCGGGGCTACGGTCACGTCCCGCCCACCCTCACTAGGCGAAGGAGCTCCGCATGTGGGTGTCGGACGTGGTTGCTAACCTAGAACCGCTCCTTTTGGCGGGAGAAGGTGCAATTTACCGTTCTTGCCGTGCAAAAGGAAAAAACCGTCCGGATCTCCGTTTTGCTGGGCGTGCGGAGCGACGTCGGGGGCGTGGTCCGGGGCGGGGCTACGGTCACGTCCCGCCCACCCTCACTAGGCGAAGGAGCTCCGCATGTGGGTGTCGGACGTGGTTGCTAACCTAGAACCGCTCCTTTTGGCGGGAGAAGGTGCAATTTACCGTTCTTGCCGTGCAAAAGGAAAAAACCGTCCGGATCTCCGTTTTGCTGGGCGTGGTGGCACATACCTGTAGTCCAGCGATCGGAAGGCTGAGGCAGAAGGATCGCTGCGAGGCCGGCCTGGGCTACACAGTGAATTCAAGGCCAGCCTGAACTGAAAAACGAGACCCTATCTCAAAAAACAAAGGAGAAGTACTTACACCACGTCCCAGCCCCACAGCAGGAGGGCCTTTTAAAAAAAAACGTTTCCTTTCCTCATGTCTCTGGGCTGCATGCAGGGCGAGGCTGCCCGAGCACAGTGTGCCTTGCTCTGGAGTTGGCCGGCCAGGGGACCAGGTACTGGAAAGAGTTTAAACGGGCTGAGATGAGGAACTTGACCCGCCCTAAGCAAAGAACACTTATAAGACCGCTGATTCCTGTTGCACCGGTCAGTATGAGGAACACAAGGTTCACAGGCGGAAGCGCAAAGGAATGCTCTCAAAGAAACCAGCCGGGCAGAGAGAAGAGGGGCCTTGGGAGCCAGAGCTGGGTGCATCTGTGGGGTCTCCCGCGTCTCCCAGACAGCTGGCCTGGCAGGTGTGGCTCTGTGAGGTCACCCACAAGCCCTTTTCGGGTAACTGCTGCTTTCTGGAGGGAGGAGAAAGCACAATTAGCAGGTGAAAGGACCAGTCTCCAGGCTTCCTGTGTCTCCTACGGCCTGAGTGTGTTTGCTGGATAAGGGAAAAGCTTGATTAACTTCTGTGTCCTGGAGCAGCAGTTTCTTTTAAAGGTGCAGTTTTAAAATTGCAATTTCCACCAGCGTGGTGGTGCAATTTCCAGCATTCAGGAGACATGAAGATTGTAAAGAATTTGAGGCCATAGTGAGACTCTGTCTCAAAAAATAAAGTAATAACCCAATTTTGTCTCTTTTTTGCCTATTTTTAAACTTTTTTTTTTTTATAATTTCTTCTACCCTACCTCAGGATGGCTTTGGTTGTTTTGTTTTGTTTGGGTTTGGTTTTATTTGG
Source organism: Fukomys damarensis (assembly GCF_012274545.1). Lineage (NCBI taxonomy): Eukaryota > Metazoa > Chordata > Mammalia > Rodentia > Bathyergidae > Fukomys > Fukomys damarensis. The sequence goes on along the minus strand of NW_022900924.1, from coordinate 44,922,507 downwards.
CTTGGTTTTTTTTGAGACAGGGTCTCACTATGTAATTCAGGCTGGCTTTGAACTTACTGTGTGGCCCAGGCTGACCTCAAGGTCAAACTCAACAATCTTCCCAGGGCTGGGATTACAGCATGCACTACTACCCCCTGCAGCCTTGAATTTGAGACATAAGGAATGATTCTAAGTGTATTATATATACATGGGTGTCTTTGTGTCCCTACTCCACTGGCAAGGAATGCTGTTCTGAAAACACACACACACACACACACCGCCCCACTAACATTGAACCACAGCCCAACAAGCTCATGGGTGAGGTTGCAAACTCACCACCCCGGCCCCCCAAGCTGTGTGGGCTGGGACCAACTTGGCATAGACCTGGCAGCAGCATCCCACCCTTCTGTTTTGTTTTGGTTTGTTTTTTTTGAGACAGGGTCTCACTATGTAGGTGAGACTGACCTGGAACTCACTGTGTAGCCCAGGCTGGTCTTGAACTCACAGTGATCCTCCTGCCTCAGCCTCCTGAGTGCTGAGATTACAGGCGTGCGCCACCACGCCTGGCCTTACCCTTCTGTTTAAACCTGTTTGTTCCCGACCCCACATGCTGGAAGGATTAAGTGAGATAAGGGCTGTGGATGTGTAGAGCAAGCTAAGAAGGCAGTCTGGGTGGTTCTGGGCCCCCATGTCTCCTCCCCTAGCCTGTGGTGGTGGCACGCGCCTATGATCCCAGCACTCTGGGAGGCTGAAGCAGGAGGATCACCTCGAGTTTGAGGCCATCTTGGGCTACATAGTGAGTTTAAGGCCAGCCTAGACAATATTCTGTCTCAAAAAACAAGCAAGAAACTCATAAAACATTTCTTTTTTAAATTTTGAGACAGGGTCTCCATGTAGTTCGGGCTGGCCTTGACCTCACTGTGTACCCAGGCTGGCCTCAGAGGAAGCAGCTTTCGGTCACTGCTCCCCAACTGCAGACCTCTTAGGCTGTACTCTCTTGCTCTCAGGCTCTTTACCCACCCTCTGGGCAAGAAAGACCATGACCTTCTTCTCCTTGTCTTTCACCCGTCAGGCACCTCCAGGCCTCATCTCTTGGGTCCCTGGGACAGCTGGAGCACACACCTTCCGGAATCTACTCCCTAGGCTCCCAACTGTCACAACCCAGCAGGGTGTGGTGACACACACCTCTGATCCCAGCATTAGAGGAGGCTGAGGCAAGAGGCTTGCAAATTGGAGCCCAGCCTGGGTAATTTAGCATCTTAGCAAGGCTCTCAAAATAAAAAATCTGGGGGCCAGAGCTGGACTGTAGTTCAAGGTGAAAGCTCTTGGTTCAATGCCCAGTAACCAAACAAAATAAAAGAAAACTAATTGTCACATCTTGGTGATTGGTGATTAGGACTTCTGCCTCCTTGGTGGTATCCTTTGGAGGTGGAGGTTTCTCTATGAAGTTCAGGCTTTGAACTCACTTTGTAGCCCAGGCTGGCCTTGAACTTGAGGTGATCCTCCTGCCTCAGTCTCCAAGTACGAGAATCACAGGCAGCCAGTACCACACCTGGCTCGTTCAGGTCCTTAAGTACACCTTAAATGCAGATCTCTGACCTCTCCTTGCTCTTGCTCCCTCTGGTACCTCTTCACCCTTGTGCTTTGAACTCCTGAATCAGTGTCGGCAGCCCGGACCTCATCCTAGAAGTTAGGACCAAGCACCACCTGTCCCCTGGCAGTTAGCTGGAGCTTTAGGGACACAGAACTCAGGACACCCAAGACTGAACTCATCCTCTGCCTGCACAGCTGTTACCACCAGACTTAGGAAGAGGAATGAGTCCGAGTTCCCGTCCCACCTGTATCCCCGCTCCCAAGCCTCTCTGCTGACACTCCCAAGGAGGGACCCCAAAGTTTCTTCCGATCTGCCCAGCACAGTTCAGTCAGTGCACTTGGCTTGTAAGGAAACCCGGAGCTGGACGTGGTAGCCCACGCTTGTATCCTAGCACTCAGGAGGCAGAGGCAGGAAGATTGCCAAGAGTTCGAGGTAGGCTTGGACTACAAAAGGACACCCTGTCTCAAAAACACACAAAACAAAACAAACAAGGAACTTCTGTGGCCTACACTGCCCCGCCCAGTGCCCCTCTCACCCCAGACCCCTCCCCACCTTTCCTGTTCCAGCCCCAGGCCATTCCTTTCAGCTCCTCAAGCACACTGTGGTGACCTAGTCTGCACAACCTGTCCTTCCCTTTTCGCCTCTCAGAGCTGACTCTTAGCAGTCCAGCTCCTGGCTACACACACACACACGCACGCGCACACACACACACGCAGAGCAGTTCTTGAGTTGGCCTGGCCCTGGCCTTCCTTTCTGCTCTGATGATTTCCTTTCTCCTTCCTCTTCTTCCTTCTCCTTCTTTACAGTACTAGGGATTGAACCTAGGACCCTTTACCACAAAGCTACACCCCTTTGGGTTATTTCATTTGTTTGGAGAGGGTCTTGCTGAATTGCTCTGTCAGGACTAGAACTTGAGAGCCTCCTGCCTCAGCTTTCCAAACAGTAGGATTACAGGCTTGTGCCACCATGCCCAGCAACACTGACGAGGTGGTGAGACCCTGAACTTGCTGAGTATCATGGATCGGCCCCGAACTTGAGACCCTCCTCCGTCAGCCTCCCGAGTGCTGAGGTTACAGGTATGGCCCCCACACTCGCTCAGTGTACACTCACTCTAAACTTTTCTCTCCAGACTGGACACCCTGGAAATACAGGGACAGTGCAGCTCCAGCATTCTTCAGAAAGGGCTTATGTTAGTTACTTTTTTTTTTGGTACTGGGGATCCAACTTGGGACCTCGTACTTGCGAGGCAGGCAGCTGAACCACTGAGTTAAGACCTGGCCCTGTTACTTTTCTCTTGTTTCGGGGACAAGATACCCGACACCCAAGGTTGGAGAGGTTTGTTTGGCTTACAGTTCGGAGAGGTTTCAGGCCATAGTCGGTTCCAAGACAGGGATGGCAAACAGGCGTCGCAGAGCAGAAACAGCAGGGCACACAAGGTAGCAAAGGTAACAAGGGAGGCTTCAAACCGGCTCCCTGCCCCTTTGTCTTATTCTGGCTACTTAGGGCGGGCAGCACTCACACTCACACCCTTAATCCTGATGCCCTGAGCCTAGCACTGCACTGCAAATCATTTCCAGCTTCACACGCTGTAGATCCAGCCTTTGGCCACATGAGGCTTCGGGGGGGACATATAGACCCCAACCATGACAGGGCTTAGACGTGGTAGTCATTTGGAAGGGAAAACGGATTTGTCTGAAGGCCGGGTTTGTCCTTCATGTAGGGTGGCAAAAGGGACAGCTGTTCAATTCACGCAGAGACTTGGGGGACGAAGAGAAGGGGCACAGAAGGCAGCCCCACCTCATGCCGTGCCCGGTGCTGCTGCGGGGGGACACTGAGTCAGGCAGCGTGGTGAGACCTTGCTGGACCTAGCCATGCACCAGGCAGTGCTGTTCCCGCTGGGTAAATGAATGAACTCAAGATCTCCGGCCTCACCTCCTCCCACGTCCCCCGGATCCTCCCTCTGCCTCTTTTTGTGTCAGGGTCCCACCATACAGCTCAGACTGGCCTTGAAATAAGTATCCCAGGCTGGACTCGAACTCAGGCCCGGCCCCCTGCCTCAGCCTCCCGAGTGCCGAGGTGACAGCTATGCACCACCGCTCCTGGCAAGAGGAATTCCACTTCTGAGAACACGAAGCGTCCTGGAAAAATACCATGATCGTTTACATTTTTTAAATTTTTATTCCAGTAAAAGACAGGATCCCCCTCAAAATCCTCCCCATGGCTAGACACACATCCCGTTGTTGGGCCACTTTCTGAAGCAGCTCTGCAGTCCTCTTTCCTAAAGGTCTTTAGTCGCGCTGTCGTGGCTGCCTCAGCGTCCTGAATTGATTCAAAACATTTCTCTTTCGTGGTCATTTTGACTTTGCGGAAGAGCCAGAAGTCGCACAGTGCCAGACCCAGTGAATAAGGCGGATGAGGACGCAGAGTCGTGTTTCTACGAACCTGAACCTGCCTTTCTGTTGTATGACGCTCGGCGGCAGCAGACACCATATTTTTTGTCACACCTGGCAAAGACCTTCAGGAAGGAGGACGCCAGAGCTGCTTCAGAGAGTGGCCAGGACGATGGGGTGAGTGTGTCAAAGTGACGGGGAGGATTTTACAGGGGGACCTGCGGCAGTGTGTCGTTTACCGTAATCATCTGCTTATTTAAATACGCACTGCATATCGCAATCACACCTTGTGTCTCTCTCACTGCATTTACAAGCTTGAATCAGCATAGTTAGGGTTTGTGTCTTCCACTAGACTGTGTGATACTTGTCTTGCTTTGTTTGCTGCAGTGGTGATTTTGCCTAGGGAGTGCTGCGCTACAACCCCAGGCCTTTTCATTTTTTTATTTTGAGACAAGGTCTCACTAAATTGCCCAGGCTGGTCTCAGACTTGGGACCCTCCTGCCTCAGCTTCCCAGGCTTTGCAGGCGTGCACCCCCACACCTGGCTTTCTCATGTTTCTTTCTACATTCTAGATGCTTTCATATATTACCAGATTTAATTCGTACAGCAGTCCTAGCAAGGAGATACTGTTTTTTCAGTTTCAGGATGAAAACTGTGAACATCATAAAGCCCCACCTCACAGAGTAGGGAGAGATGTTACGTTGGTCACCCAGGGTCACAGAGCTGGCAAACAGCAGGACGCGATTCTAGCCCAAGCCACGCGGCTCTAGAGCCAAACCGTTGGCCACTGTGACCAAGTGAAGTCACACCCATCATCCTCTGGCACCTAGACGCCTCTTGCTCACGGTCGGGGACCTCTCTGACCCCTGCCCCTGTGGAGGATGAAGCTCATAACTGAGTACCTTGCTGAGCAAGCGGGTAACCGAGCGAATAACAGATCACCATTGATTTTCACAGCACTGCGGCGGACTGATGATGGATGGTCGCCACCCTGCGGAAAGACATTTGCTTCTGTCTCATCAGTCCACGTCTGTGGTGCTCAGTGGCCGCGCTCCTCCCGGGGACTCGGTGCACGCGCATAACGCGTCTGAGTCCCATCTTCTTCCTCCCTCTCTCTCCCCTCCCTCCAACTCTTGATCCCCGTCCCGTGTGAGAAAGTGCTTTCTCCCTGTTTCCTGAGAGCTACCTCTTCTCTTCATTTATTTATGCTTTGGGCTTCTCAGATAAGAGAGACCGCGCTGTCGAAGCCCGAGTGTCTGGTTTGTTTCACTTCACCGTACAGTGTGGAGAGGGAAGCTCGGGCTCACAGGGGGGGACTTGTCAAAGAGCCCTCCGGAGTCCAGCCCTCTCTCCTACCCCTTCTGGTGCGTCCACAGAAAGTGAGAAGGCGTGTGTGTGTGTGTGTGTGTGTGTGTGTGCGCGCGCGCGCGCGCGCGACAGTGTCTTGCTAAAGTGCCCAAGCTGGCTTCAAACCCCTGATCCTCCTGCCTCAGCCTCCCAGGTGCTGGGATTTCAGGCGTGCGTCTTTGCATTCCACAAGACTGGTGTTTGATAAAGACCTTGCCCGGAGAAACAGAAAAGCAGACACAGTGCACTCTCTCCCAGGGTGGTGCCAGCGCTCACCTGCTGTGCTCTGGGCCCTGGGCACTGTGGGCCGGCTTGGAGGCCAGCACTTAAATTGGGACGTTTGTCCACCCAACACCATCCGTGTAGCTCTTTGGGGGCCTCTAGAAGCATCTGTCCCTATTTAGCTTGAGCTCCACAGCCCAGGCCAGCCTGCGTACCCACATGGGTACATGTGCAGGTGTGTGTGTGTGTGTAAGCGTTTGTGTTTGTGTACCGGCACAGGAACCACCAGGGAGCAGAAGGAAGTCAGAAGCCTGGAAACCCCGGCCCAATACCTCTGCTGTAAACACAGCTGCAATCTTCTCTGTCCCTGCTGTGAGGCAAGCCCTGGGCCTGGTCTTCCCCAGATCACGGTGCCCTGGGAAAACAGCTCCTCAGAGCAGGAGTCGGCCCTGGAGGGGAGAGAGATAGAGCTGCTGGCACACAGCCTGGTGTCCTGGAAAACTGGCCCTGCTGTGTGGCACCTGTCGGTCTCCTGACGTAAGCACTCCTGCCACCGCCAGTCTCCAACTCCCAGCAGTTTAACAAGCAGTTCACAAAATCTGTTAACATTTATGAGCTGGGACTGGTGTGCACAGCTGTGATCCCAGCACTCTGGGAGGCTGAGGCAGGAGGATCACACGTCCCAGCTCAGCTTGGTCCCTTGAGGGAGACTTTTTTTTAAAAAAAGTAAAAAGGGAGGGCCGGGGATTTAGCTCAGTGGTTCCTCTGCCTGTTTCACAAGCTCAAGGACCCAAATTCCATCCTCGGTATCAAAAAAAAGGAGGGGCTGAGGGTATAGCTCAATGTAAAGGCTCTGGGTTCAGTTCTCAGAATACAAAATAATCATAGCCATCCTCTAACGTTTGCTGTCTAACAATAGGCCACTGAGATAGCGCACCGAGGCATAAGGTGTGGCCTTCAGAACAGGCGATGTGGAATAATCTGTTTTAACAGCGAGGCGCAGGACCCCGGCATTTCTGGGTGGGGTTATTTCTGCCCAGCCTGGACTCTGCTCTTGGGCACCTGGCTTTGAGTTTCTAGTTAATGCTGTCACCCACTCGCCTGTCATCCCAGCAACCAGCAGGCTGAGGCAGGAGGATCACAAATTCAGTCCAGCCTGGACAGTTTAGCAAGGTCCTGGGTCGAAATAAAAATGTTTCCTTCTCCTTGTTCCCGATCGAAACTCTCCTAACGTAAAACAAAACAAAACAAAACATTAAAGGGGGATGTAGCTCAGTGCTAGAGTTCCCGGGTTCAAGGCCCAGTACCACTGAGAAACTGATGCTGTGAATTCCCCCAGACCTCCCTCCCACCCCGCAGGCTGCTGGGCGCCACACAGCCGGGCCCCTCAGGGTGGGCACCGGGCACACCGCCTGCACCTGCCTTAGCATCTCCCGCCCGCCGCCCAGGGAAGCCGCTCAGCGCCTGCCGTTCACCGGCCTCCGGCAGATGGTTAGAAACCTCGCCCCCACCTCGGCAGCAAACTTCCTGCCAAGTCTTGAGGACAGTCACTTGTGACCTATTTTCAGAGGCAGCTCTGGCAATGGAGGGAGCTGGGGACAAACCCAACCTGCAGGTGCTCACGGGTTGTCTCCCTTCCCGTTTCTTCTCTTTTCCGGACAGGGTCTGCACTCAGGCCGGCCTGGAACGCAGGGTGAGCCTCCTGGCTCAGCCCCCGAGCGCTGGGATTACAGGGACAGGTCAGACGGGCCAGCGATTGCCCACTTGGGCAGGGGTTGTCTCCAAGTCATCTCAGGAGCGCCCAAGGCTGTTATCTTCTGACCGCTGCTTCCCTGAGGGGGAAAAATTGCTCTTCCTGTTTTTCCTTTTTCTCAAAGCACAGATGCCCTGTAGACTCCTCAAATGAAGGCAGCCCTGGCTGGCAACTGCAGCATGGGAGTCCCCTGCTAAGACTTTTTTCAGGAACCTCTCAAAAGTGAGTCGATCCAAGCTGGGGCATGGTGGTATACGCCTATAACCTCAGCACTCAGGAGGCTGAAGCAGGAGGGTCCCTGCCAACTCAAGGCCAGCCCGAGCTGCATCAGGAACCCCTATCTCAAAAGAAAAAGAGGTGTTGGGCAGGGTCCAGGGGTGGCTACTGTGGGGAGCTCCATCTGGGGTGGCTTTCTCGTCTGTCTTCCTAGAGCAGTCAGGAGTAACAAACAGGCTTCTCCCAATCGAGGAAGCAAGCGTTGCAGGTGAAACCTGTGGAGCTAGGCCTTCAGGAGCCTGCGGGAAAGTTAGTTCATGTCCCTGGGTGAGGTAGCTGGGCATGTCAGTCTGGAATCCCAGCCCTCTAGGAGGCTGAAGCAGGAAGATTTCAAGTTAAGAGCCCAGCCTAGATAATTTAACAAGACCCTATCTCAAAATTAAAATGTTTTAAAGGTCTGGGATGGAGCTCAGCATGAAGGCCTGGGGTTCAACCCCTAGTTCAGCAGAAAATAAATTGTGGGTGGGGAGGAGTCTGACCTGCGCTTCTCAAAAACTGTGGGGACCACCAGCTCAGGAAACAGGGCGCTGTCGTCCATCTGTCTGTCTGTTTGTAGGGCCTCCTCTCCGGCCCTGAGACCAAGTCCCCAGCTCTGCCTTTTCTACTCAAACTGGAACTACCAGTTCTGTCAGTTTCAAGTTTACAAAGGAAGACTTCTTCCTCCTACCCTGAGCCTACACTTCCAGGCTCAAAGATACCGCTCCAGAGCCAGGTGTGGTAGATGGAGCACACCTGCTAGTCCAGCCCTTAGGAGGCTGAGCCGGGAGGATCACCTCGAGTTCGAGACCAACCTGGGGTATATAGTGAAACCCTGTAAATAAATACCCCAATTTTAAAATAAATAAAATACCACTGTTACCTAGAGAACAGAAATCTTCCAATCTGTCCTAAAGGAGAGAAGCAGTCACCATTTTCTCACAGACCGCCCCACCCTGCTCCAGAGCAGATCCCTCAGACCAGTGAAAACCAAGGGACTCTTCTTGCCAGGCACTGGGAAGGTGGAGTCTGAGTGCTGCCTGCCCCAGGGCCCTTGCACCTCCTGCAGCCCTTTGGGGGGGCCCAGCACCCACTGCTCAGAGTCCTCCGAGCCGCTCTGTCCACACGCTGCCCCTCCTTCTGGGCTGTCCGTGGCTCCCACTACCGAGTGTCTGTACCCTGCCCTGTGTCCAGGAAGCCACCAATGCCCTCTGCCCCGTCACCCTCACCTGCTGTCCTTCTAGGTTTCATCCCTGCTCTCTGAATGCCTGTGAAGACTGAAGTACGGTGCGGCAGTTTTCCCACAGAGGGGCTGACAGGTTCCCCGGGGGACTTAAACTAGGGAAAGATAAGCTGGGTGAGGTGATGCATACCCGGGAGGCTGAGGCAGGAGGATCACCTGAGTTCAAGGCCAGCCTGGACTCTGTGGAGTTTGTACCCCTCTGAGCCAACTGCCAAGTACTCCCACTGTTCTGCATGGGAGACTCAGAATGCAGTGCTTCCCCAAGGAGGGCTGGGTGCTCCTACAGGGTCCTGAGCAAAGTGGCAGCTCCGGCCACCCTGGCACGTGTCGCCAGACCCCCACCCTGCACGCCTCCTGGTAAACACAGCCTCTGCCGCTGCAGGGCAGGCCTGGGGTTTCACTGTGGCTGTGAACTTTTCAAAACAACTTCCTTTCTTCTCAACGGTAGCAGAAGAACAAAGCTGGAGTCTGGGCCTGGTCAGGGAGAGGGCGTGGTGAAGAATGCCGTGCCTGACTCTTCCCTCTGCCTGGGCTCCATGCTGGGGCTCAGTGCCTCACCTCTGTGAGCCTGAAGAGAAACGGGTTTCTTCTCTATACTGCTGCTTCCACCATTACCTATGCTTGGACCCCAAAAAGGGTCCTAAGAAGCCAGGCACAGTGCCACACACCTATAGTCTCAGCTATTCGAGAGGCTGAGGCAGGAGGATCTCTTGAGCTCAGGAGTTCAAGACCAGCCTGGGTAGCATAGCAAGATCACTTTTCCACTTCCCTCTGCAGGCCCAGAACAAGGGGCCAAGGGGTGGGGAATGGAAGTCTGCAGAACTATTTGAGGACTGCCTGGAATACATAACAAGACCCTGTCTCAAAACAACTACAAAAAAATCATAACTCAAAACACAGTAAGTCAAGACTGTCAGAAGTGATACAAGTCTTAAAAAGACTCAGGATCCTAACAATCTCACATATGCCTTCAAAGGGTACCTAGCTTTGGGTGTTTCTGATTTCTTTGCTAGGAATTCTGTCCACCTGAAAATATAAATCATGTCTAGTGCTGCCCTCCTCCCTAGCAACTTAAATATTCAGACTGATTACACTCACCAGGAAACAGGTGCAATCAGAACCATCGTCCTGCCCCACCAGAGAAAGAATGTAAAGGCGGCAATACGAGGTGTTTGAGAGGCTCAGGGAGGAGGATTCCAAGCAAGTTTGAGGCTACCCTCAAACTGAGGGCAACTTAGTGAGATCCTGTTTCAGAATCTAAAATTTAAAAGGACAGGGATATAGCTCAGCACGCCCCAATGCACTTTTCAATGCCATACCAAAAAAAAAAAAAAAAATGTGAAGACATCCCCAGGAATGGCAGATCTGCAAATCAATTACTGTAAGATAACAGGCTTAGATCCAGGAAATAAAAAGACCTCTTACAGCTCAACGATAAAAAGCAAACCCTCCAATTTAAAAACCGATACAGGGCCAGGTATAGTGGCACCTGCTGTGACCCCAGTACTCAGGAGGCTGAGGCAGGAGGATCACCCATGAGTTAGCCCGGCCTGGGCCACACAGTGAGTTCAACATCAGCCCGAACTACAGGAGACCCCATCTCAAAGAACCAAAACAAAACAAACCAAAACCAACAAAAACACCCAACGGGTAGCTTGACGGTGACGTCCAAACCATATTTATTGTACAGCTTCTCTGGGAAACACCACGTTACCTGGTCACCCCTCTGCTCAAGACCGCCCCGTGGCGCCCGTCTACCCACGGGAATTCGGGATCCTGGTCGGCACCGAAGCCTCCGAGGAGCGGTTCTGCCGGCGGAAGTCAGTGAAGCTCAGGCTCTCCCCTTCCCGCCAGTCCGGAGGCCAATCCTCAGGCAGTCTGGAGTGCGGGGCGGCGGGTCACCGGGCCTGTTCCCAGCACAGTGACCCATGGCCCATGCGGCTGTCACTTAGTCACCTTCGCCGCCTCCTCTTCCGGGTGGTGCCGCAATAAACAGTGCTCCGGGGCCCAGCTGCGCGGTCCGCTTCCTAGAAATTCCTGCTTTCCCGGGACCGCCCTGCTACCCTGAACACCCGGGACTCACAACCACTCCTCAGTGCTCAGCATCACCGCTGCTTTCTGTCTTTTTTTGAGACAAGGTCTCCCTATGGCCTTGAACTCACTATGGAGTCCAGGTTAGCCTCAAACTAGCAAGCCTCCTGCCTCAGTCTCCAAATGCTGGAATTACAGGCACCCACGACCACAACCATCTCCCTCTATGTTTCTAGGTGCCCCATTGCTGGCCTCCTGTCAGACCAGCAAGGCATTAGATTCTCACAGGAGAACAAACCCTACTGTGAACTGCACTTGTGAGGGATCCAGGGTGCAGCTCCTTAGGAGAAGGTAAGGCCTGATGATCTGAAGTGGAGCTGAGGCGGTGAGGCTAGCACTGGGAACAGTGGCAAACAGATTCACATCGGCAGAAAGCTTTGACTGCTCAGAGACCACAGTCAGCTGCCTCTAGGCTCAAATCTAAACCTTCTCAGTGAGTGGCAAGTGACAAGCTGCACCTGGTGGTGGCTTTACCTCAGAACCTGACACTTACTTTAGTTGGCATGTGGTCCGGCCATGATTTTATTTACTGCTTCTGTCCATGCCTCCGTCCCCGACAGTACACTGAGCCACAGTCTTGGGAAGCCCATAGCGTAACCCAGCCAAAATGAGCAAAGAGCAAACGGCACTGGAGAGCTTCTTTCAAAAGGGAGAAAAACCTGATGATGAGAGAGCAGCAGAAGACCCTAAAATGTCAACAAAAACAAATCTGCTACTGGGCGTGGTGACACACACCTGTAATCCTCATACTCAGGAGGCTGAGGCAGGAGGATCACTGTGTTCAAGGCCACCGTGCACTACCTAATGAGTTCAAGGCCAACCTGAAGTACATAGCAAGACTTGGTCTCAAAGAACAAAACAAACAAAGCTGCTGCCTGGAGTCCCGCTTAAATACGTTTTCACTGCGCTAGGAAATTCCCATTCTCCAAGCCTGCTGTGTACAATGTGTGGCAACCCCTATTCAACAAAGCCACAAGACCTTCAAAGCTGCTCCGCCACAGGGAGACCAAGCACCCTGCAACGAGAGGCAAGGTTTTCATAAGGAAAAAAGTGAACGTGGAGAAAAAAGGTGATTATTGAAGGCCACCCTTTATCCAGTGTGTCTTCACCGAGAGCTCATTCTTAGCAGGTGACTGCACTGCTGAAGCTAAGTAGCCCTTTACTATTAAAGAGCAGATCTGCCTGCTGCTAAGGACATTTGTCATGAACTTTTAGAAGCTGCTGCTCAGAAGGTGGCGTGTGCTGCTCTTAGGCCAGCACCACAACTGGACGAGTTAAACAGTGGAGGACCCTGAGGTGTAACTGTTAGGGAGGACCAGTGGGTCCCGCAGCACACACCCACACTGACGAGTCTGTGTTTGGTAGAAGAGGTGAAAAATACTGAGAAGCACCAGGTGTTCTCTAAGAACTCTTAAAGCACTGCACAACCAGGGGCGAGGTGGCACACACCTGTAGTTCCGGCACTTGGGAGGCTGAGGCAGGAGGATCACCTCACATTTGAGGCCAGCCTGAGCTACCTAGTGAGTTCAAGGCCAGCCCGATAACACCTAGTGGGACCCTGTCTCAAAACAAAACAAGCAAAGAGACAAACCACAAATGGTATTCCCACCTTATTTTCAGCAAATAAAGGTTAATAAAATGCTCCTTTATCAAAAGAAAAAGAAGAAATAAAACACCGCTTTCAGTCATCTCGATACATCTTATGATTGTCCCAAGAATGCGTTCATTAGGGACATCTCACAGGGAGAGGAAGCCCAGAGGGCCGCACATAAAATGTAGTAGCGGGTCCAACAGAGACACTTTGCTGGAAGACACCACACCGTGACTCCATTCACAGAACTTACGGAAAAGAGTTTCCAGGGACCGGAACGCACAGCACTGTGCCCGGGCGTGCACAAGGCCCAGGGTTTACTCCCCATGACAAAACAATTGCAGTGAAGAGACCACCAAGGCTCTCAAGACAAGAAAAGTGAACTACCAAGGAAGAAAAGTAAATCCCGGATCCCAGCAAGGAGGAAAGTGTCCTTCCTGCTGGCCGGCTTGAATACCGGGCACACTCGTCCCGCCCTCTCTGGCTCGTTTCTCTTGATCATAGCCAAGCTTCTTTAGAGCTTTGCTGTTGCTGTTTAATTTTTAATTTGGATAGAGTCTCACTGACTCCCTAAGTTGCACAACCTGAGCTTGAACTCGAAGCCCTCCTGCCCCAGCCTCCCAGAGTGCTGAGATTGTAGCTGTGTGTCACCATGCCTGGCTCATTTCTTTTTCATGAATTGACTCTGTCTTCTCGGGGAGGGTGGAGCGCCCACGAAAGCCCTCCAGGCCTGACACGAACTGCCCAGAGCTCCCCCTCTCTGGCCGAAGGTGTCTCCTCCTCACCTGGTACCCTCAGGACCAGCTCCCTAGACCCTGAGGCCGGGACAGCTCCTCCCTCTACAGGCGACTCAGGGTCTAGGGAGCTCAGGCCACGATCAGTTCTGAGGGAAGAGCCCCTCCTCCCCATACTGCATGAGCACAGGTTCCAGGGGCTGGGCCCACAGGGGTGGGCTCTGTGCACGCACGTGCGTGCCTGTGCGTGTCTGCGCGTGCCCGAGCGCGTGCCCCCGTGTTTGTACTTGTGCCTGTGTGTGCGTTCAGCAGGAGGAAATCCACTCAGCTCTCCCAGCTGCCCCGCCCTGTCCCCTCAGGTGCTGGCCGTGGGTGTCACTCTCAGGACCCGGTGCCCGAGAGCTGTGCCTGTGTGCGCCCTGCTCTCCCTGGGGAACCAACCCCTCCTTGCTTGCTCTGCTCAGCCAGAGGCATCCAGATAGTGGGACCTCAGGGGCAGAGTCTACCCTGAGCGTCATGTGACTGTGAATGAATCTGTGCGTATGCAAGGCCTATGTGAATTTATAGATTTTATATTTACATATAAATATATGATGTCATAAACCAACACATTTATATGTAAACTCATTCTATAGTTGTATAAATATAGACACTAAAATATTTACATATAAAATACATATAAACTTAGCTGGGCATGGTTGTGATCCCAGCACTTCAGGAGGCTCAGGCAGGAAGAGCATTGGGAGTTCCAGGCCAGCCTGGGCTATACAGGGAGACCTTGCCTCAAAAAATTAATAAATAGCCGGGTGTGGTGGTGCACGCCTGTAATCCCAGCACTCGGGAGGCTGAGGCAGGAGGATCGCTGTAAATTTGAGACCAGCCTGAGCTACACAGTAGTTCCATTCACAAAATAAATAAATAAATAAAGAAGTATATATATATATATATATATATATTTTTTTTACTTGTAATACGTTTTATACATTATATATAATTAATTTATATATTTATAATTTATAATGTAAATTCATTATTTATATACACATACCCTATAAATAATATTACACGTAGCTGTTGCACCTGTACATACACATGCTCAAGGTACACAATGCCATCTAACTCTTGTTTTTTCTTCTTCTTTTTGCTTGTTTGTTTGTTTGTTTTTTGAGGCAGGGTCTCACTATGTAGTTGAGACTGACCTGAAACTCACTATGTAGTCCGGCCTGGTCTCAAACTCACAGCGATCCTCCTGCCTCAGCCTCCCAAGTGCTGGGATTACAGGTGTGCGCCACCACGCCCAGCCAGTTTCTGATTATGAATACATTCACTAAGAACATTTATGTGCAGTTTTATTTAATTACATTTTGAGAAAATTCGAATTAAAGTTTTATAGATGCATGTGCAATTGTAAGAAGTAAAACAGACAGGTCTCTGTACTCTTTCCCCTAACGGTAACGTCTTGTGAAAGTATAGTATAATATTGTGATGGTTTATATCCAGAGTCCTCCAAATGTCCCTTGTTGGCGGGTGGTTGGGGAAGGCAGCTGAAACATGAGGTGCAACTGGTTGGAGGTGGCCACTGGATATATTCCTGTCCCGGGTCTCTCCGACTCTCCGTCTGTCTGTCTGTCTGTCTGTCTCTCCTTCCTTCCTGGTCTCCATGAGGTGAGCGGCTCTCCTCTGTCAGGTCCTTCTACCGTGCTGTTCCTGTTTCTGAATGGGAGCAGCCAGCCATGGACGGAACCCACTGAAAGCGTCAGCCCAACCTCCTCTCTTCCTTTCTGTTGCAAGCATTGGGTGTTTTGTATCAGCAGCGGGAAAGCTAATACAGAACATCGGTACCAGCAGTGGGTGGCTACTGTGACTGTACCCGATCGTGAGATTTGGATGCCTTTGGAAGTGGTTTGCACGAGGAATTTTGAAAGGTTTGGAGATCCTGGCTACAGAAGCCTTATAACGCTATCAGCAGGGGCAATGGGAGGTCCTGTTCAGGGCTCAGAAGGCCAGCAGGCCCGGAATCCCAGCATGCAGGGGGCTGAGTTTGAGGCCAGCCTGGGCTACATCGTGAGACTCTGCCTCAAAACTAACTAAACAAACAAACAAACAACCCCTACTTATTTGTCAGTAAATGATTTGCAAAGATTTTTTTCTCACTCTGTGGATTGTCTTTTCATACTTTTAATTGGGTTTGTGGAGAACATTTTTTTATGTGTTTGCGGTACCGGGGATCAAACTTCAGCCCTTGCGTGCGCTGGGCAAGCACTCTGCCACACTACCTACATCCTCAGCCCCTTTCGATTTTAATTTTGAGGTAAGTTCTTCCTAAATTGTCCAGCCTGGGCTCAAACTTGCCATCTTCCCAAGTGGCTGGGATGACAGGCCTGAACCACCGTGCTCAGCCAGCTTTCCTCTTTTTTTTTTGGTACCGGGGATCAAACTTGGGTCCTTGTGCTGGCGAGGCAGGCGGTGGAACCACTGAGCCAAATCCCTGGCCCTCAGCCAGCTTTCTTTGTGAGGAGACGTTTGTCAAATTTTTTCTTTTTTAAAATAAATTTTATCCTATTCCTCCCTCTTCCCCCTCCCTTGGTACAAAAGCTTTGTTTCCATTTTTCCTTCTATTTTCAATGTTTTTCTTTTCACTCCCTTCCTGTCTGTCCTGCCTCCCTTGTTCCCCTTTCCATTTGAACATTTTCTATTTCCCAGTATTTCTTATACATCTCAGTCCTTATTTCCACTTTTGGTTTGTCACACCAGAAGAACAGCGCAGTATTTTAAACATTTGTATCTGATTTATTTCACTTCAGAGTGTGGTCTCACGATCTACACATTTATCTACAGAGGCCGGAAGCGCAGCCTTCTTTATGGCTGAGTAGTACTCCAGTGATAGAAAAACTACATCTTATCCATTCATAGGATAATGAGCACTTGGGCTGTTTCCAAGCTTTAGATGTTACAAACTGTGCTGCTGTAACCATGGGTGAGCACATATCACTGTGAGATGATGCTTTTAGTTCTTTCGGGAAGACACTAAGAAAGGGAATAGCTGGGTCAAGTGGAGCCTCTTGTTTTAGTTTCTTTCCTTCTTTCTTTCTCTCTCTCTCTCTTTTTTTTTTTTTGAGACGGGGGTCGGGGGGTCTCTCTCTGTAGCCAAGCTGGCCTTGAACTCACGGTGATCCTCCTGCCTCAGCCTTCTCAGCCTCCTGGGTGCTGGGACAACAGCTCTGTCATACCATTCCCTCCCTCACCCTCCAGGGCTGGTCTCTCCATGCTAGGCTGGCTCTTTCCCTCTGTCCACACCACTGTCTGTGGTCCCTGAAGACTCCTGGCTCTGCCTGTGCTGCGGCCAGCCCAGCTGTGCCACCTTGGCTTTGAGTCCATGGAGAGGCCCCACCAGGGCCGTGACAATGACCCAGGCCCGGGGACAGTTCTGTAGTTCCCTCCCCTCCCCGCCCTGTGTTTGCTTACCCTGCAGTCGCTTAAGATTCACAACAAGCAGCTGACTGACGCCCTGTTTGCTGGTGCAGATTAGGGCAAGATGGGGAGAGGAGACCCCAAAGGTCTCCTGGCCTCCCTCCTTTCCACTGCCTCGGGGAGGTACGAACTGGCTGGCTCATGGCCTCCAAGGGAAGTGGACCCTCGGGCCCGGGGAGAACATTAAAGATCTAGAACCAGGTGTGGTGGTACACTACAGGAATCGCAGCACTGGGGAGGCTGAGGCAGAAGCATCTCCATGAGTGTGAGGCCAGCCTGGGCTACCCTGTCTCAAACAAAACAAAACAAACCTGAAAGAATAACTAAATAAAGAGCCCCCCTGACCTCTTTCAGTTCTCCAACACCACACCCGGCCCTGGCCCCAGAACCGCTGGGTCCCAGCCGTCATCGGTGGGCCGCTTTGGAAGAAGCACAGCTGCTTGCTGGTGAGCAGACACTCTCCCCTGGGTTGGCGCTTGCTGTTATCACCTTTATTGTTCTGGAGGGACAGTGTTCCCAGAGCACCCTGCACGTGTTTGATAACAACAACAATAAGGGCAGAGATGGGGTGATAACTCGGGGTTCCCACTTAGGCTCCAGTCCTGCGCCCCCTGGCCCTGGACGTACAGCCCTTCCTCTGCGGTGACCCGGTCCCGCGCTAATCTCTGCCATCCCAGGGTGGAGACCAGCTCCCGGCCACAGGGAACTTTCTCCCCGGACAGTGACCTCTGAGTGCTTTCCCAGTCTCCTTCAGGGAGAAGCACTCAGGGGCTCCACACCTAACAGCCCGGATGCAGACCAGGATGTGACACTCGGGGGAGAAAATACCACCACTGAGGCCGGTGTTACCAGGGCTGGGTCTAAGTTTTACCTCTACTGATTTGCTCTTGACCTCTCGAAGGGCAAAAGCTTTTTATTCGTTTATTTAGTTATTTAGACAGGGTCTTACTATGAAGCCCAGGCTCTCCTCGAACTCAGGGAGATCCTCCTGCCTCAGCCTCTTGAGTGCTGGGATTACAGGCGTGCACCACCATGCCTGGCCACAGAGAGGGTTCTGGGCTTGCAGCCTGACTTTGCTTGGCACCTCTGTCTCAGGAGGGTGTGCACCAACCTGCCAAGAGGTGGCGTATCCGGCCGCTCAGCTCCCAGACTCAGTCCCTTGACAATCACAGGCCAACCCTGGGCCTCTGGACCACAGTTTGGTTCCCACAGCAGCACAGTGGGTCAGGGACCCTGCAGGCATCTACCCCCTTGCTAAGTCACCTTGGGCGTTCACCCTGGCCTCTGCAGTGTCCTCATTTAGAGCTATTTTCACTCTGGGCACCTAGGGGTCAAACTGCGATCCCATGGCCAGACCTTACACCCCACGTGGCTCCTTCTACTCTAGGTTCTTTCCCAGGTTCCAGCTATGTCACCTGGTCCCCTCCAGGTGACATAGCATTGCTGGGAGATATAACTGCATGCAACTTTAATCCCAGCAAGCACGCAGGAGGCTGAGGCAGGAGGATCCCTGTGAGTTCCAGGCCAGCCCAGGCTATATCATGAGACCTTGTCTCAGAAAACAAAACAAAAATCCGGTGACGTTCATATGCAAACTGCCAGGGCCGTGGAGTTCCCAGGACACAGGGTGGAGGCAGCACTGTCCCTGCTGATAGCCATGGCGTCCTGTGCCAGCCGGCGGCCACTGCAGTCTTCTATTTCAAGCCCGAGGCCTGCAGGATGCGGGCGGTATCTCCGGATCAAAACTATTTATAAGAACTGCTTCCCTCCTGATGAGTCCGCTCCCCCAGGGCTGTGTTTAGATGACGCCACCTCCAAGATTTATTGAAATGACTCCTTTTCCTCGATGTTATCAGCAGCGCAGTTCTTTATGGTTCCCTGTGTTTAAATCAGACTGGAGAACCTGTCACTTGTCCAGCTTTAATCGTTTCCATTCTCCATTTCCGAGGAAGTTTCTAGATGCACCACACGGACTCGTTGAAGAGCCTGGCAGCGCCGGCGGCCCGGACCTGAGGGTGGCAGGGCCCAGCCTGGACCTTCCCTGCACTCGGCCATCTCACCATCAGTCAATTCCCCTGGCCTTCATTGCCGTTTCTATAAAGCTGGAGAGGAGGAAACAGGGAGGCTGCTCCGGTGTGGTGGTGCCTGTAACTCCAGCACTCAGGAGGCTGAGGCAGGAGGATCGCAAATTCGAGGCCAGCCTGAGCTACATTGTGAGACTCTGTCGTGTCCCCCTGCCAGGAGAAAAGAGAGAAAAGGAAGAAGAGGAGGAGGAAGATGAGAAGGAGGTGGAGGGAGCAAGACTACTTAAATTTATTTGTTTGCTTGTGTATTTTTGAGTCAGACTCTTGTTATGTAGCTCAGTGTAGTCTTGAACTCATGGTGATCCTGCTGCCTCAGCCTCTTGAGTGTTGGAGTGCCACCATGCCTGGCTATTCTTTTGAGACAGAGTCCTGCTATATAGTTTAGGGTGGTCTGGAACCCACTGTGTAATTCAGGCTGTCTTTGAACGCATAGCAATCCTCCTGCCTCAGCCTCCCGAGAGCCCAGTTTACAGGCGTGCGCGACCACACCCAGGCCTGGTGAAGATGATGTTAAAGGTTTTGTCCAGCTCTGACACTCAAGTGGGATGTTTATTCTTTGGAGAAGCCCAGCTCTGCTCTCAGGACCCTTCAATACTAGAGGCTGAGGCAGGAGGATTGTCACGAGTTCAAGGCCAGCTTGATCTACAAAGAGAGATCCTATCTCAGAGAAAAAGGCGAACCCCCCCCAAACACACAAACAAACAAATAAACAAAGACCCTCCACCGCTTGAATGAATGGATCACCGGGAGAATGGCCCTCACATAAGTCACTTCGGGACTCCGCTCACATCTGGAAAGCACCTCGCAGCCCCTCGGAGACCAGTGCTGAGCTCAGTAGCTGGGCAGGCTCCGCACGCCCCCTTCTCTTTCTGCCCACGGAGCTGGAGAGGAATCGAGCCTTCACACACAGGTTTCTTTAGCAGCACTGCACCGGGACACCGGCCCGGCCTGGTGACAGCTACACGCGGGTGGGCGGAGCTCACCGCCTCTCGTAGGCCCCATCTGGAAGAAACGCCAAATCACGAAGGGCTGGGGGCGTCGCTGGGTCCGACGCCCAGGACTGGGGTGCGGGGAGGAGGCTGCGTCAGGGCGCTGCTGTGGTCACGGAAAGGTGGGAGCCGTGGAACGCGAAGGGCCGGAAGGACGCAGCCCAGCCCCTTTTCTCCTTTAACTCTTCATCGGTACATTCGCTGCGCACCGTACAGCTACGCCCGCCGGTGGGAGCTCCCTGCTCCGGGTGACCGGTCTTGGTTCTCATTTGTTCCCCAGTCCCCTCTACAAAGACTTTGTTTCCATTTTCTCCCTTTCTCATATTTTTTCTTCTCCCTTCTTTCCTTTCCCCCGCCCCTCCCACTTCCCCTTCCCCTTTGCCCCTTTTCTTCCTATTTCACATTATCTATTATTCATTTTAGTCCTTATTTACACCTTCAGTTTTTCTCACCAGAGAGACTTCGGTATTCACACGCGTCTGTCCTGTTTCCTTCACTGAAGAATATCACCTCAGTGTTCATCCACTGAACTATGAATGTCTCTAGTTTCTCAATTCTTTATGGCGGAGTAGCAGTAGTTCTTGTTTTTTTATTAAAAAATATTATCTTCTTTATCCAGTCTCTAGCTGATGGGCACTTGGCCCAGCCCCTTTTCTGAGACAGTCTCTCTGTGTAGTTCAGGCTGGTCTTGGACTCACTAAGTAGCCCAGGCTGGCCTGTCACTCTCAGCAATCCTCCTGCCTCAGCCTCCTGAGTGAAGGGATCCTCCTGTCTCAGCCTCCCCAGTGCTGGGATTACAGGTGCCCTTTGCCACGCCCTGGGAAGCTGCGGTTTTTGGAAAAATGATCTCATCCGGGAAGTCACAGCTCCAGGCCTGTGAGACCCTAGCTGTTGCCAGTGGTTCAGTGGTCTGGATAGGCCAAAGGTCCTGGGGGCTCCAGCAGGTGGTACCCCCCCAGCATGACCTGGTCAGTTCCAGAGTGCTGAAGGGCATACAGCCAGGAGACATGGACACACCTCAACCTTCTCGCCTCACCTGGGGTGGGGACTGTGGTCGCTGAATGGAGGGATGAGGGGCCACCAAGCCGAGTCTATGAACAGACCCCCTGGCCACCAGAGTTTTCCCTGGCCCTCGCCTTGCTCATGGGGAGAGTTTATAATTTCCCATAAGGGAGCCAGGCGTGATGGTGTACGCCTGTGACCCCAGCACCAGGAGGCTAAGGCAGGAGGTGGCTACGAGTTCAAGGCCTGCCTGGGCTACACAGCGAGACTGTATCACAAACTAAACAAAACAGAACAAAACACCCTGAGATTCCTTGGAGCTTCTGGTTGAAGGTTTGGCTCTGGAATTAGTGCTGACTCCCTGTGAGGGTTACACATGGCCGGAACCAGTTCTCAGTACACAAAACAGCTCTTAGGAGGCTGTGAACACCTGGCTCTTTACTCTGGGGAACCGAGGCTCAGAATTCTGCCTGACACCGGAACAGCCCTGCACTGTACAGGAGCTGGCTCTCCCGGGGACACAGCTCAGCCCAGTGCCCTCTGGGTGACGGGGCTGTCTCAGGGCTGAGGGAGGCTCAGTGTCCTGCGCTGTCCAAGATCTCTTGGGAATGAGAGAGCGGAGCAGCGACCTCACCCCACACCCGGGGGCCTAGCTCTGAGGGCATCAGGATCATACCGGCTCTGGAAGATGCCCCCAACTCTTCTGTTCCGGGACTGGAATTGAACCCAGGACCTCTACACCAAGATGCATCCCGTCCCTTTTAAAATTTTCTTACTTGGAGACAGGGTCTGACTGAGTCACTAACTTGCCCAGGCGGGGCTTGAACTTGTGACCCTCCTGCCTCAGCCTGGTTGTTCATTTGAGACAGGGCCTTGCTACATTGCCCAGGCTGGCCTCCAACTCCTGGTGATCCTCCTGCTTCAGCCTCTCAAGTTCTGGGATAACTCGTGTGCCGCATCAGGCCAGGTGGGAGTCCCCGGGTCCTCACTTCTCAGGCATTTCCCTGGGGAGGAGATGTGCAGCCTGAAGCCAGGAGCTTAGAGCCCAGGGCGGCCCTCAGCACTCCCCAGAGCCGCTAGGCGAGGCCCCCACAGCCAGGCCAATTCCCGTCCTCACCACTGTTCCCTAGTCCCTGGGGGATCCTGGCAGAGACCCCGAGGGATGCACAGGGCCCACCCTGGCTTCCTCAGCAGGACGGGGCTGCCCGTGGACTTGTCTTTAGTCTCAGAAAGGCCAAAATTAGCCTGCTGTTCTTTCTGCTCCCCGGGGCCTCTGAATTGTATCTCAGGAAGGGATTATTGTGCTCTGCAGACCCTATCTTATCATGGCCGCCGGAGGCGAGGAGGGCAGGAAAATGGTCTTTGACAAACTGGCACAGGGCGGACAATCACGTGAACTTCCAGCAACGGCCCACTGCCACTTTAGCAAAGCTATTGTTTTCACTCCCAAATATTTAGCCAAGTGGGAGACCGAGCTGCCAGGGAGCACCAGACGTCTGAGAGAGCACATCTGTGGCGCCCTCTTTGGGTTCTGCTCAGTCCCTAAGCTCGAACTTGGCGATCCTCCTGCCTCAGCCCCCCAAAGTGCTGGGGTCACAGGTGTGCGTCACCACGCCTGCCTAGAGATGTGGAAATATTCTCGTGAGGAACACACCCGGAGCCAGGGGACCAAAGTGACTGGAGCTGTTGGAGATAGAGGTTTCACACACAGATTTCCAGGCCTGCTCAGGCAGCTGCCTGGCTGCGGACTCCTGGGCCCCCAGGAACACGGCACGCACTCCAGGCTGGCCTCCTGCAGGCTGGCTCAGCGGCCACCTCCGAATACTTGGGGACGAGGCAGGGCGGCGGCCACAGCATGCAGGAACGTGTGTTATCAGCCGGGCCCGCTTTCCCGCTCTGGGTGGGGGTGGGCAGAGGGGAAGGGAGTGTCCAGCCCTGGCGACACAGAGGGCCATGAGGTCATCGGGCACAAGCCTTCCTCAGTGGCCGGCACCAATTGTCCTCCCCGCTGGAATTCCCAGGGGCTAACCTCCGTTCCCACGAGGGCTCACACTGGAATCCTGGAATTCTTGCTTTTGTCTTTTGTGTGTGTGTGTGTGTGTGTGTGTGTGTGTGTGTGCCCCTGGGGATTTAACCCTGAGTCTTCACACTAAGCTACATGCCCAGCCCTTTTTTATTTTGAGACAGGGTCTTGCTAAATTGCCCAGGCTGGGATGGAACTTTTGGTCCTCCTGCCTCGGCCTCCCAGAGTGCCAGATTTCAAGGGAGTGCTCCCATCCCTGGTGGAATTCCCACTTTGGATTTACATTTTCTTCCTTCTGAAAATATGCACTGAGAGCAAGAGAGGGCATCTATTATTTGGCAAAAGAGATTTGAGTCGGATGTGATGGTGCACACCCGTAATCCCAGCACTGGGGAGGCTGAGGCAGGAGGAGTACAGTGAGTTGGAGGTCAGCCTGGACGACATAGTGAGACCCTGTCTCAGAAACAAAAGAAAGAAAGAAAAGGCACAACCCACTGCCCAGGGAAGTGAGGTACCGACCTTTCAACTCCATGGTGGCCCCAGGGAGGCCTGGACCCTGGGGGGATCTCAGCAGCAGGCTGCGGGGCAGAAGGAGCCTCCAGCTCCCCGCACCAAGGGGCTGGAACCCGGTTGTGTCCCGGGAAGACGCCATCATCCGGGACACATGAGGTCTCCAGGTCCACAGGGGCCAGGACAGGCAGAGGGGCTCCACCCGCCCAGCGCGACCCCTGAACCTCGGCCTCGATGTTCCCTGAGTGACAGCGAGACCGATCTGTGCGGGTCTCCATCACGGCAGCCCACGGACAGGGCCTGGCATGTGCTCAGCAGGGCTTTAGTGGCAGGCACCTCACTGGGCAGATGCGTCAGGACCCTGAAACCCTGTGGCTTGCCGCACACCCCTACAATTCCAGCACTCCGGGGGCTAAGCAGGACTGGCATGATTGGTGGCCAGCCCGCACTGCGAAGCGAGACCTTTTCTCAAACACACCCCGCCAAAACCGCAAGAAGCCGGTGGCCAACAGGTTGGGCGAGGTACTCCCAAAGGAGAGAGGTATGCACAGGACGCAGGCCCCACTGTGACCCAGGCTCCTGAGCGCAGTGCCCAGAACCCACCAAAAAACGAGGCTCCACCCCTCATTTGAATCTGCCACCTGGTGCACAGGACCAATCAGAAGACGCGATGTTCAATCCTTCATTTGCATACGGGCGTAACCAATCAAAAGATGCTTCACAGCCCTCATTTCCATCCCGCAGGAGAGCAAGTTTTCCCACAGGACAGTTTTCACAGAGCTGCGCCAAGGGAGTGTTTGATCGCGTGACTGTCCTGATGCCTTATTGGCACGACAGGGAAGTCTGTCCAGGAACTTTGGGTACAAAGAGCTACTTTCCTTATCTTCGGGCCACCACGAGCCTTTTCACACCTGCTCTTGCCCTGTAGAGTGAACCTCTTTCCACCTTCACTAAATGTACGCTTTTGCTGGGTGTAATCGCAGCACTTGGGAGACTGAGGCAGGAGGACCCTTGGGAGTTCAAGGATAGCCTGGACTAAATAGTGAGGATCTGTCTCAAACATTTGGGGGAAAAAAGTATACTTTTGCTGTCTTTTGGTGTGTTTTTGTTTTGTTCATTTCTTTGTTCAAGACATCAAGAACCAGAAAGAAGCAGGGCAGGGCTGAGGATGTAGCTCAGTGGTTCGCCGCCTGCCTCAGGGTCCCAAGTTCCCGTGTTCAATCCCGGGTATCACAAAAAAAAGAAGAAGAAGAAGCAGGGCGGAGGCAACTTAGGAGGAGAGGGTCTCGGCTGGCATTGGGTAGCCAGCTGCCCACAGCGTGCTCTTTCCATCCTCAGAATAAACGCGGCCCTTGCTCCAACCCGGGGCCATCCCTGCAGCGCTCCTGGGCCCCTGGGCCCGGGTCACCACACACAGAGGGGCTCCGGGGCCAGCCCAGCGTTAGCACGGCCGGGAGGCAGGTGTTGTTGTGTTCTTGCTATTGCTGTTTTCATGTCTCATTCTGTGGTTCTGGGGGCCTGGCCTGGTTAGGCAGGCGCCCTGCCACTGAGGTCAGAGGAGGGCCCGTCTGCCCTCACTGCTATGGAAAGCGAGCCTCAGGAAAGACGGACACCGCCAGGTTTGCACAGTGCCATGCGGGGGTGCACAAGCTGCTTGTTAGGCAAAAGCAACCGAGGTTCTTTTTTTTTTTGAGACAGGGTCTCACTATGTAGACCAGGGTGGCACAGAACTCCCGGAAGTCCTCCTGCCTCAGCCTCCCAAGTGCTGGTGACAAGTGTGTGTCACCACCTGTAGCTGAAGCTGGTGAAGAACAGAGCTCTGGGCTTAGGGTGTAGCTCAGCAGGGAGCACACGTTTAGTAGGCACAACACTCCAAAAAAGAAACAAAAGAAACCTCCAGACCATGACTTTCCAAGCAGAGCAAGCAAGAGGTGGGGTGAGGCTGAGTGCGTGGCCGTCAGCCGCTGGCTGGGGCTTCACTGCCACAGCGGTCGGTCCCTGACCTGCTCACGTCTCCCACTTTCTCCACCTGCCAGGGGCCACCCTTCCCCCTTCAGGGTAGGAACTAGCTCCGGTTAGGAGCTGCAGCAGCTCTTTCGGACCAAGAGGACTGGATTATGGACGCAGTTGCCCAGGTGCTGTCGTCCGCTGCCAGCCGTCACTGGCCCCGGAGCCAGCGCGGGTTCTCAGCCCAGGCCGTGCGCCAGGAGCACTCGTGGCTGTGTCCGGCTCGGTGTCATTCAGGTTTCCGGCCCCACCCTTCCCAGGCTCCCTCCCGGCGACCCGTGGACAGCCCAGTCTTTGTCAGGCTCAGTTCTCACTGATTCAGGCACAGACACTGCGGCACACAGTGGTTTTCAGTTCTGAGTCGAGAGCGCTGTGTTTAGAGCTGGGGGTGTGGCTCGCTGACAGCCCCACCTGGCATGGGCAAGGCCTTGGGTCGGACCCCAACACTCCAGGAGGCTGAGGCAGGAGGATCACAAGTTTGCGATCAGCCTGGGTAACACAGGAACTTAGTGAGGTGCTGCGTAGGAAAAAAGGGGCGAGGATGTAGCTCAGTGCAAAGGCCCTGAGTTCATCCCCGTTAGCAGAGAGCAGCGCCGTAGGCATCCGCCCGGGGTGTGAGCCTCGTCCTCTCATCACAGGGTCCCAGCCATCAAGCCTGACTCTCCTGGGCTCCTGTGAGCTGCCCGATGTCCCCCTTGCTCTTTCCGCCCGTCCGTGTGCCCTGCCGGCCTGAGACCCTGTAGAAACCCAGGGAGACGTTTCCCAGGAGGAACCGTAACATAACCAGCCTCTGAACGGCTGCTCCCTGCCGCCACCTGGCTGCACCCCGAGACATGACATCCAAGGAGTGACTGCCGCCTGGGTCCCTGTGGTGGCTTCTGACTTAACTGTAACTGGCACGGCCAGTGTTCAGGGGCCCTTTGTCCCGCCGGCCTGCGGATGTCCAAGCACCTGCTGCGTATGGGCACGGAGCCGGTCGCGGTGGGGCACCCCCCACCCTGTAATCCCAGCACTCGGGAGGCTGAGGCAGGAGGGTAGTGAGGAGGTCGAGGCTAGCCTGGCTGGAGTGAGACCCTGTCCCCCCAAAAAACCCAAAACAAGACAGTGGTAATCGGATCCCACCGCAGTGAGTGGCGGGAGATGGGGCCACCGCCCAGGCCCTCTGGGTCTGAGGTCGAGCACGCTGTTGGCATCGCGGGGACACCAGGTGCCACCCCGGTGGTCACAGGCCTGCCTGGCCACACTGGCGGCCGCATTCCCCCGCCGGCTTATTGTGGGCTGTCTTATCTCAATAGGAAGAGGCAATTCAGGGAAGAATTTCCTCACCGCTGCACTCGAGGCCGCACCCGCTTCCTCGCTTCTCCCTCCAGGCCGCCCAATACTCACACCCACCAGGGCGCCGGGTCGGGCCTGACAGGGGTTTATTTTTTCTCAGTGCCAGACAAACTGCAATCTGCGTGCCCTCCGGCCCGGCGTCCCAGCACCCGGGGCTGGCGCGGGGTCACCGCAGCCCTGGTCCTGATGGCAGGTGCGGGGCACCACGGGAGCCCTCTGGTGCCCAGCGTGTGAGAGGCTTTCTCAGCCCTGCCCTGTCTCTGACAGCTGTCTGTGGAGTAGCTTTAAACCCATCGGGGTAGGGGGAGAGAAGCACACAGTGAACAACACTTTCATCCTACTCCCCTAGACTCACCGCTAATTTGAGAGAAGGCCTCGCTATGTAGTGCAGGTCGGCCTCGAACTCATGGTGATCCTTCTGCCTCAGCCTCCTTCATGCTGGGACTGCAGGTGTGCACTACCATGCCCCACTGTATTTGATACAGGGGATTGAGCTCAGGGTCCTCAGACTGAGCTAGTGTCTATGTACCTCTAGCTGGCCATGAACTCCTGGGGATCCTCCTGCCTCAGCCTCTGAAGTTAGGCAAAAGCAATCGAGCATTATAGGCCTGTGCCACTGTTTTTTTTTTTATTGTTTATTGGTACATTTTAGGGATACAGTACAGTTACATTCATTGTTGGGATCATGTACCTTTACATGGCAAGTCTTTTGTTTGTTTTTTGAGAAGAGTCTCACTATGTAGTTGAGACTGACCTGGAACTCACTATGTAGCCCAGGCTGGTCTCGAACTCACAGTGATCCTCCTGCCTCAGCCTCCCAAGTGTTGTAGTTACAGGCATGCGCCACCACACCCAGCTTAAAAGATTTATTTTTAATTTCGAAGCAAACTTTCACTCTAAAATGCCAAGCTGGACTTAACTTGCAGTCCTCCTGCCTCAGCCTCCCACAGCACTGAAGCTCCAGGCATGGGTCAGCAGGCCCAGTTTAAAGCATAATGTTTAACATATGGCGCTCTCTTATTAAGCTACTTATTTATGTAGCTGTTCTATACAGACAGAGGGCTTCCAGTGCTTACTGAGGACAATGTCTTTCAGAGAGTTTCAGATCATCCATAACAGCCATTGCCCCAGAGCTTAAGGGCTTATTAGGGTGGCATGGCAGAGTCTGGGTCTTGCTGGGGCTGTGGGTTTAGAGACCCCAGACCTGCGGGAACAGAAGGCAAGGGAGAGGCCAAGACCAGGCAGCCCGAAGGCGGACACTGGCTGCATGGGTTCAGGCCCACACTGTCGCCGGATAGGGTCTGGTGGGTTCTTTCCAGGTCCTTGGGGTCCTGAACAAAGGATTGGCCAAGGCACTCAGGAAAGGCAGCGAGGGGTACATTTACAGAAGGTAGAAAAGAGGTTCACTGCACGGGTGAGAGCGGCCAGTGAGTAGGCTCACAGCGGCCCCCACCATGAAGGGGCAGGGGCTCCTGTGTACCCAGAATCCCAGGGTTCTCTCCCTCCCACACGGATAAGGCACTGGAACAGTTGTCCTATCACTCACTTGGTGTCACCACGTGCAACCTGCCCTGTAGAAAAGCTCCCCTAGCTGCCCGCTGTATGCAAATGATCAGGAAGTGTTTTCTGATTGGTTGTACTCATATGCAAATGAAGGGCTCAAAGAGAGCATCTTCTGATTGATCCTGAGCACAGTACCAGGTTCAAATCAAGGACTACACCCCCCAAAAAACGCCAAAAAATAAAAATTGCAGAGCTGGGCGTGGTGGTGCCCGCCTGTAATCCCAGCACTCAGGAGGCTGAGGCAGGAGGATCCCTGTGAGTTCGAGACCAGTCTGGGCTGCATAGTGAGTTCCAAGTCAGTCCCAACTACATAGTGAGACCCTGTCTCAAAAACAAACAAACAAAAAATCAAACAATAACAAATGCTGGTGGGGCTGTGGGGAAAAAGCCCCCCAACTGGGCTGAAACAGCCGCACTTTTCCTCTCCAAGCCCACCTCACCGCAGCGGCTGACACAGGAGACGCGCGCCCTCTCGTGGCTGCAGGAGGCAGCGCTCCGCAGGTTCCCACTGCAAACCAAGGACGCTGTTCTAAGGCGGGACCGACCCGAACCTGTGTAACTTGGGTCTCCCAGGGCCCAAGACCAAAAATGAATAAAACGCAGTCTTTGCCGTGCACCAAGAACAACATGTGTTCATAACAGAAATTTTCATAAAATAAGGAAATGCTCCATCATTCTGTTCCTCAAGGCGATTGAACAATCACTGAATAGCCCTGAGATGTATTAGAATCATGTCCTGTACTTTAAAACCAAATTATGCAGATAGCTTCTCTCCTTTTACATGTATCGAGCATTTCCACATATTCTTTTGGTTGTTTTTTTTTTTTTTTTTTTTCAGACAGGGTCTTCCTTTGTGGTTTACATTTTGAACCACTATGAACTCACTATGTAGCCCAGGCTGGCCTTGAACTTGCGGCGATCCTCCTGCCTCAGCCTCCCCAGTGCTAGGCTTACAGGTGTGCGCCACCACGCCTGGCTCTGAGGAGGATTCCCACCCGTGGAAAGAGACAACGGGAAGCCCCAGGAGGAAAGGGAGTCACAGCCTGGGTTAGGGGAGGCTGGCGGCAGAGCGAGGTGGAGCGGCCCCCGGGGGCCCCCAGGCCTCTCCCCAGGGCCCGCTAAGCACTGTGACCAGGTGCGGCAGAGTCTGACAGGTGTGGGGATTAGGGGAGCCGAGGCCAAGACAGGGCCTGAAATCCAAACCCAACCCCAAACGCAACGAAGCGCCGTAGGCACCAAAGCCCAGGACAGCACCCTGGCAAGGGCTCGGCGCTCCGAGGGCGGCTCCCCATTCCGCGCAGGACACACCCTGGCTGAGCGGCCGCAGGTGGCAGGGCCGCTGGAACCTGAAGCCACAGCTGTCTGGGCGTGCAAGGGAGCGCGCGCTCCGTTCGGCGTCCGGAAGGAGACTGAGTGCATCGAGGTGCTGGGCACGGTGGCCCCACAGCCCCCCACATGGCGCCCCATTGGCAAGAGAGGTGCCGGTGACCCCGCAGGGAGCGCCGCTCAGCCCCAGCGGGGGTGGTGTGTGTCTTCTTGTTGTTGCCCTGTATGTGTGTGTGGTTTATTTTCAGGCCATTCAAAACATTTTTATTTTGACAGGGGGCCTTGCCTAGGCGGGGCTGAACGTACAATCCTCCCGCCTCAGCCTCCCAGATTGCTGGGATCACAGGTGTGTGCCACATTGGGCTATACTGACTTTGAGGTTTGTTGTTCATCGTTTACTTCTGCAGGACTTGCACACCAAGCGGCTTACTAAGACTGAGCTCCAGCCGGGTGTGGCACACACACCTGTGATCCCACCGATCCAGGAGGCTGAGGCAGGAGGATCTCAAGTTCCAGCCCAAGCTGGGCAACTCAGTGAGATTCTAATAATAAAAAATAAAAAAGTTTTGGGCCAGAGCTCAGTCTGGAGGCCCTGGATTCCGGCCCCAATCCCATAACAAAGAAGTCCATCGAGAAGCCAGGCAAGGACCCGGATGCAGCCGGGACACTGTGGGGCGCCCTCTGCTGGCCTCCTGAGGTAATGACGCGTGAAGCCTCTGGGGTGAGGCGTGGCGGCGGCTCCATCTGGCTCAGGCTCCACACCGCCCCTCACCCTGCACCCCGGAAAGCCTCGGAGGCCCCCACAAGGCAGGGATGGGCGGCTGTCCACAAAGACCCAAGTCCATCCACACGGCAGCCACCACAGCCGAGCCCCGGAAAACTTTTCCACGCAAAATAAAATAAAAAAAAAAACAGCTACAACACAGCGCCAGCAGCTGCTGCTACAAAGATCAGGCCCCAGGATCACACAGGCTTCGCCTGCAACTACTCATTTCTGCGATTTTGTTTTGCAGTTTTTATTTTGAGACAGGGTCTTGCTGAGCCATTAAGTTGCCCAGCCTGGGTTTGAACTTGCAATCTTCCTGCCTCAGCCTCCAGTGTGCTGGGAGTCCAACTTTACAAAGGGACCTTCTACGGATCCCCAGCAGGACAGCCACTTCCGGAGTACACGCTCCTGCGCGCCCCTCCGGCTGCCCGGTTCCCTCCAAGGACGGCACCGCCTCCTCCGGGAAGCTTCCCAGGGCTGCCTCACCTCGGTCAGCTCCATGCTATGCGGCGGCCGGAGGCTGCCCCGGTCCCCGGCGACTTGCGGTGTGACAGCCCGTGCCGAGCGGTGCCCAGCCCGAGCCCTTCCAGGTGGAGGCAGTTTTAAAGTCAGGAAGCATTTTTTAAAACAAGATTCCCACCCTCCTTCCCAAGCGCTGGGGCTTGAACCCAAGGCCTTCGTACTGAGCTACATCCCCGGCCCACTGGTAAATTTTTATTTTGAATCCTTGTTGAGTTGCCAAGTTGCCCAGGCTGAGCCTGAATTCGAAATCAAGAGGCTGAGGCAGGAGGATCACACATTTGAGCTCACAGTGGGCAATTTAGCAACCAGGTGAGACTTTGTCTCAAAATAATAATAATAATGATGATGATGAAGGGTTGGGATGTAGTTCAGTCCCCATTTCTGCAAACAGAAAACAAACCAAAAAGAAAGAAGAGAGAAGCGTGTGAAAGAGGGAATACATAATCTCCATGAAGTGTAGAGAAAAACCCAAATCGCTCTCGTCAGCGCGGATGGAACGCAGCATCTGTCACTGCGCTGCCGGACGGTCCAAGTGGGTTCGGGGGACTCAATCTACTTTATTAGAGCGGTCAAAGCCGAGGGGGCAGCCCGGGGCTTTCCCCGCAGCAGGCAGAGACCTGGTCCTCAGTCCCTGCGCAGTGCAGCAGCCCCTGGTTGCCCGGGTCCCTCTGGCCTCGGGGCAAAACCCGGAGCTCCTCCCTCCGTGGTCCTCACCACACAGGAGGGGGCGCTCGAGACCCAGGGAGGTATGAGGCAGGCCTTCAGCCCTCCCTGCCTTCCCCGCTTTCCTGCTGGGGGCGCCTGTCAAGAGACAGGGCTGCCCACTTTGATGCCACCGTGTCCCTGTCCCTGGGGAAAGGCGTGTGGAGGCACACGTCTGTAACCCGTCAGCATTCAGGAGGCTGAGGCAAGAGGGTCTCTGGGAGTTCCAGGCCAGCCTGGGCTACACCGTGAGGCACGCTCTCAGGAAACAAACTGCAGATAGCTGCACACGTGGGTGATGCCCTGGGCCTCCGGCCACGGCTCCTGCTGGTAGAGCTCTGCCAGGCACCAAGGATGGAGGGTGCGAGCAGTGGGTGCAGTGCGGTCCAGTGTGGCACGGCCCAGGGACGCCAGGAACCAGGTACTCGGGCTGTTGGTCTTGGGCCACAACGGCTGAGGTGCGGAGGAGCCCAGCCAGGGCGTCCAGGAGCCATGAGCACAGGCAGATGCAGGAGAGCAGATTCCCCGGCCCTGGGCACAGAGGGGAGGGCTGTGAAGCAGCGACACTGGACCCCAAGACCCAGGCCCCTCAGCCTACGCACAGCCCCAAGGATGTGGCTTGTTAAGTGCCAGCTTTGGCTCAAGCTGCTTCCTCTGCCAGGTGAACTCCTATTCATCCCTCAGAACCTGGCTGCAACTTAACTCTGACAGCCTCCTCTTACCACTTCTATCTTAGGGGGAGCCACCTAGCACATCCTCCTGGCAGATGTTTTACTGAGCACGTCAAGGGCAGGCCAGGGTCTTCACCCTCTTGACCTGCTCTCAGTGTCCAGCTCCTGGGGCTGGGCTGGGGTCTGACTGTCCCTGGGGATCTCAGGGCAGGGGGACTGGGTCAGGAAGCTCGGCCCAGCCCTTCCGTGGCTGGCACACTTATTCTGAACCAGGCCAGGGGAGATAATATTCCGGAAATGTGGAAGCCAAGGAGACAGTTTTGGAGAACAAGTAATGGAATATTGGCTCAAAAACAAGAAATAGCCTGGAATCTGAGCACTCAGGAGGCTGAGGCAGGAGAATCACAGGAAGTTTGAGGCTAGCCTGAACTTCACAGTGAGTTCAGGACCATCCTGGGCTACACAGTGAGATCTTGGCTCATAAAAAAACCAAATAAAGAGGCCGGGGATTTAATTCAGTGGTTCCACCATCTGCCTCGCAGGCGTAAGGCGATGAGATTGACCCCCAGTACCAAACAACAAAGAACAAAGAACACCCAAGGCTCTAGTGGCCCCGCGGCCAAGCTCTGCAGCTGCGGGACCCCATCACGCATCACTGCTCCTTCCCAGAGAAGGGCAGAGCTGGTGCTGTGTAACAAGCACTTACCAAGTGCCCCTCCCTGCACCCTTCCACCTATCCTGTGAGGGATCATCCCCGTTCTCACAGGCGCAAAGGTTTTTTTTTCTTCCTTCCTTTTTTGAGACAGGCTCTGGGCTGTACCCTGGGCTGACTTCGAACCCTCAGTGATCCTCCTGCCTCAGCCTCCCGAGCGCTGGGATTAAGGACGAGTGCACACCTTGGACTTCCAGGTTCTACAACTCTGTTAGGCTGCCAGAAAGGGCAGTACAGACAACAGAACCCAGAGCGCTCACGGACACTCCCCACGGCACCACCCGGCCCTCCAGGGCTGCCGAGTCCCGCCTGGCATGGCTCACCCTGAGCGGGGCCTGGGTAGGTGCAACCCTGAGAAAGGATCACTCTGCCCCGGCGCGGCCTTCTCCCCGCAGTGCCTCCGAGCACCCCAGCCCCGCCTGTCTGGTTGGTGCGGGCCCCTCCAGTGGTGGAGCACTGAACCGCGACCCTGGACCAGGCGGCGGGCAGGGTGACGTGCCGAGTGCTGGCCCGGTGCCCCATTTTCTGAGCCTGACCAGGCCGAAGCTGCCCTTGTCCTGAGCTTCTTTCTTCTGCACCTCCGGAGTGCGGCCCGGTTCTCTCCCAGTCTCCACCTGCACCACTGCACGATTCAGGCGCCTGGGCCTGTCCTGGAAACACAATGTTTTGTGGCCTTTGCACTGAGCTAGCATCCCCGACCCTTTTTATTTTGAGACTCGTCCTGCTAAGTAGCTAAGGTGCCAGCTGGGCTCACATGACATGTGCACACAACTGTGCCTGGCTACTGATTTTAACTTCTGCATTGGTACTAGTGAGTTTGCTTAAAGCAGGACTGAAGTCACCGAGACAGTCTCACTGTGTAGTCCAGGCTGGCCTGGAACTTACTGTGATCCTCCCGCCTCAGCCTCTGCTTCCTGAGTGCTGGGATTACAGACGTGCACCCCCACTCCCAGCCACGCAGGACAGAATTACAACTTTCATTGAAAAAGAAACCACAGCTCCAAGGCAGGCAAGGTGGTGCACGTGTGTAATCCTAGTACTCAGGAGGCTGAGGCAGGAAGATCACTTCAAGTTTGAGGCCAGCCTGGGAAACATAGTGAGTTTGAGGCCACCCGGTCTCAGACAGCTGCCCTCCTGCCAAACAGAGCAAAGTGTAAGGTGGGTTTCAGACACTTCAGTTGTAATGTCAGCACTGCCCCCACTGCCAACCAAATGAAAAAAGCCTGAAGGATTTGCTGGCCTAGGAATCCAGGGCTGGTTCAGATCCAACTGCTTCAGGCCGGAGAGCTTCCCCCATTGCACACACCTGGGAAGAAACTGGCCCTCAACCGCAGTCTGGGCACCCAGGGCCCCTTCCTCAGCATTTAGGGAGATCCTGTCGCATCACGAAAAATAAAAAAAGGGCTGGAAGTGTGTTCAAGGCCAGCCTGGACTACACAGTGA
The DNA here is from genome assembly GCF_012274545.1 of Fukomys damarensis. NCBI lineage: Eukaryota > Metazoa > Chordata > Mammalia > Rodentia > Bathyergidae > Fukomys > Fukomys damarensis. The sequence continues at coordinate 44,888,185 of NW_022900924.1, read as the reverse complement.
GAGCTTCTCTCAAAAAACCTAAACCGCATAGTTAAAAAATTAAAACTCGGCTCTTCCCTCACACTGGCCACACGTCAAGTGCTTAAGTCACACGGCTGACTCCAGCCACCTACTGGACGTTTGCATTCTGCCCGCCAGCTCGGACAGTGCTTGGCTTCAGGCACCCTCACGCGGACGTCCATCCAGACGCAGCCCACCCTGCTCGTCCTGCCGTGGGCTGCCCGTGCGTGTGACGGGACCTTCGTGCACACCCTGGCTCCATAGAGGGTCCCCTGGGTCTGTGGTGTGTGTGCTTTGCAGCACCCAGCAAGCTTCCTGCACAGCGGCGTCCGTGGGCAGCCGGCCCCTCATTCATGGCCTTGCGGACGCGGCGCACTGGACGCAGCGCGGCAACTGGGCTTCTTGCTTACTTCCGTCCTCCCGAGCTTGTCCCTGCGCTGCTGTGCTCACCTCCTGCACTGCTCTCCCTTTTTGTGAGTGTGGCTATGTGGCGCAGGCAGGCTTTGAACCCTCAGCAATCCCCCTGCCTCAGCCTCCTGAGTGCTGGGATTACAGTGTGCATCTCTGCACCCTGCTGCCCCGCTCTTCCTGTCAGGCTCTGGTGAATAAATATTTGTTAACAGGAAAAATGTGACCTTTGAATCCCCAGGATATAACATTTTCCCTAGTAGAACACATCTCAACACAGCTGTCACCAGCGGTGAGGAAATGGCTCTGCTGCGTGACTGTCAGAGCCTGGCCCACGGCCTGAGACAGCCAGGATAACGGCAGCCGGCGACCCCCACAGAAGCCCTGTGCGCACGGTTCCTGGGGATGGGCCATCCTTACAATCGGGCCACTAGGACGAAGTGCTCAACTCCGGGATCCGGGGCCGATGTGTCTTTCCCCACAGCACCTCCGCCATAAGCCAGGGTTAAGCCCTGAGCTGGGGGAACAGCAGCTCGGAAGGCTACAGAAGCACAGGAGCGGGGCCCAGGACAGAGCGCGGTGTGTGGGTTAGAGGCTGGGCCCCAGGCCGCCTGTGACGGGAGGAGCTCAGGGGCGCAGGGCCGGAAAGGACGGCTGTGGTCACCCGGTGCCGCTGGTGGCTTTGCAGATGGAAGCTCTCGGCCCCCAGCGACTCTGAAGGACCCGCAGCCCAGGCCTCTGCCCGGTCACGTCGGGCTGTGCTGGAGGAGTGCAGGCAGGGCCAGCCCATCCGATCCACATCCTCAGAAGCCGCCCCAGAACCCAGCAGAGCTTTAGCAAAGCAAGACCACGGCGGGATGTGGACGGGCCAGCCGGTAGGTAGTTCACCTGCTCACACTGAGAGGAAGGTCAGTGGCAATTTAATTCTTTTTTTTTTTGATTTTTTGAGACAGGGTCTCACTATGTAGTTGAGACTGACCTGGAACTCACTATGTAGCCCAGGCTGGTCTCAAACTCACAGCGATCCTCCTGCCTCAGCCTCCTGAGTGCTGGGACTATAGGCCTGCACCACCATGCCGAGCAGTGGCAATTTAATTCTAATCTTTCAGAAACTCCTGATTCCCAAAACAGAAGCACATGTACATCTGTATAAACACACAATACTGCCATCGTCCTGGGCCCCCCTGGGCCCTACTTCTGGGCTCCCTGACTCGATGGCCTCAGCCAGTGTCCCCAGCTGCACCCCTGTGCCAAGCCTGTGGGGTGACTGAGCCCCAAGCCCGGGAGAGTCCTCGGCCCGGCAGCACTGAGCCACCCCCGCCTCCAGCACAGCCTCAGGTCACATGTCCAGGTGCTTGTAGAGTCTGCGGCTTTTCTCCTTTTTGTTCCTGTTGCCGTGTTTTTTCCAGGGCTTCCCAGCCACGTTCTCGGTGCTCACAGTAGCTGCGGACACCAGGCCGCTGCCGGGCTGGTACCCCATCATGGCCTGCACCCCTCTCGTCAGGGCCCTCACGTTCTCCTGGAAAGCAGATGAGAGGACATCTCGGTGGGAGGGCAGCGCAGGGTGTCCTTCAGGGACCCAAACTAGAAACTAACTCTAAGGAAGCTGAGTTTCCTTGAGAAAAAGGAACCCAGAGGGACGAAGTGTGAAGTAACATCCGTCTTTGTGTGACAGCACCGGGAGCGCTAAACTGCAGATAGCTGTGGCCAGGCCTAGGCAGGGCCCACACGGACGAGGATCACGCAGCTCCACCTCCTCGACAAGGGAGAACAGGCGGAAGAGGACGTGGCTGGAGAGGACTGTCCTCCTTCCGGCCCATTCGCCAGAAAACCATCCCGCGGGCCCTGCAGACCTGTTACCCTCCCAGCTCCACTTACAGCCCAGCCCTTTACCTCCCCTGGCTTCCCTCACCTCTATCTCTGCAAACAAACCCATGCAGCTCCTGGGGTCTTTTCTCCCACCAGTAGTTAGAGCCCCACCTTTATCTCTTTGTCCTTCTTAATCTCCCACCATCATCTCTCACTGGGGTTGGTGGCAAGACAGGAAACCGCTCTAGGGGCTGAGGTCAGATCTGTGAGCTACTGTAGCTCACAGTAAGCTGGCAGCTTTCACGGAAGGGGCCTTTAGAGATTTCCAGCAAGCACGAAATGATTCAAATTAAATGTCCTGTACGCTTGCTGCTGGGCCTGAGAAGAACCTGTGGTCCTTCTGCACACCGCCAGCACACTTGGAAAGAACTCAAACGAAGTGCTCTTGGCTGAGGGGCTCGGTGTCCCGGGCCCCAGCCCCGCACGGTGAAAGGGTGACAGTCACGTCACTGTCTGCTCCCTGGCTCACGGCGCAGGGCACCAGAGAAGGAAGCAGCCAGCCACCCTCTGCATGCGCCCAGCTCCTTTCTCTCCAGGTAAGGGCAGTCACTTGAGAGCACCGTTATTGTCACTGTTCCTGCCCCGCAGTACTGGTTTAGCACGGAGCTACAGCCGCAGCCCACTTAGAAGTGTTTTGGAAGCACGTTAATTAAGTACAACCCTATGAGTAAACTTTTCTGAACACAAATTTGCTTTTTACAATGCTACCTCTAAACTGCAATTCAAGTTGCTAATACTGTGAAGTGCAGGAGCTGTCTCTCTGGCACTTTCTAACCATAAATTTGAAGAGGCCTTGATAAGCATGGTGTATGAAGAACTCCCGGAACTCAGCCATAACCAACATTTAGCCAGGTGTCGTGGTGCAGGCCTGTGACCCCAGTGGTCGGGAGGCTGAGGCAGGAGGACTGTCGCAAGTTTGAGGCCAGCCTGGGCTGCATGGTGAGTTCAAGGCCAGCCTAGGCTACACAGCAAAACCCTGTCTCCAAACAAACAAACAAACAAACAAAAAACAAAACAAGGAAAAAGCAAACAAAACAAAACAACAGACACTGCTCTGAGGCAAATACACATGTACCTATGAGCACTGGGAGAGAGGATTGGGGACACAGAAACCCAATCAGAACCACCGGACAGCTCTCCACACACGTCCAGAAGAGCAGAGAGTGCTGACAAGGGTGTGGAGAAATCAGACAGCTCCGGCACTGCTGGGGGGACGTCAGCACGCATCGGCCGCCTCAGAGGTCACACACAGGCGACCTCGCACACAGAAGCCCCGCTGCTGGGGACAGACCAAGGACGCGAACGTGTGCTGTGTAGAGCTCGTGCAGACCCACAGCCACGCAGACAGGGAGCACAGCGCCTGAGGCGAGGGGAGCGGGCCGAGCTGCTAACAGCGTAGGAGGTTTCTTTTTCGGGTGTTCCTACCCTGGACTCACAACTCTGAAAGGCCACTTTAAAATGGAGCAGGAGAACTTCAGTTGTTTATGGTGTGAACAGCTCAATGTTTACTGTGAAAAAGAATGTGTTGGATCAGAAGTTAAAGAAAAACTTACTTGATGGAAAAATGTTTTGTCAACTACGTTTTCAATCTGTCTCCCTTTTCTGTTTCTACTTGGCTGCGTTTTTGTTTCTTCACCGTTCATCCTGTTCTCCAGGGGTTGCTGGTGCTGATACTGAAACGTCACGGGGTCTGTCCCGGGAGGGGGGTGGCAGTGCAGCAGTTTACCCTGTAGAGACAACAGGGGCCCAAAAGGAGACTCTGAGCAGGCTCCCGCGTGGGGTGGGGACCCTGCTGAGCTGACTCCGGAGGTCCAACAAGAGCTTCCACCTCGCTGCCCCCTGGCTTCACACCAGATGGGGTCTTGCCCTCGGCTCCATTTCACTCTGCATCTCAACTGAGGACGCTTCAGTGTGCTCTTACGATTACCCCTGGGCTAAGGATTTTCTAAAACCAAAACCAGGACGCGACTTGAAAGTTCTGACTGTACCAATGGGAATATTAATCTGGGATCTGATATCGAGGAGTCCCCAGGAGGCAGTGCTCGCCTGGCAGGTGCGAGGGCCTGGGCTCCATCCAGCACCGTGGGGCAGGGAACCCCAAAATAACCCTTAGCCTCTTACATGTGGGCTGGGCTTGCCACCTGGGTATAAAGTACCTCTTCCCGCCAAGGTGTTTTGTTTGTTCTGTTATTGAGACAGGGTCTCACTATGTGGTTGAGACTGACCTGGAACTCACTGTGTAGCCCAGGCTCGTCTCGAACTCACAGCGATCCTCCTGCCTCAGCCTCCCAAGTGCTGGGATTATAGGTGTGCGTCACCATGCCCGGCTCCACAGAGATGCTTTAAAAGTTGTGCCTGTTACCCTTCTCTGCTCCCTCTAGCATTAAAAGGTGAACGGATAAGCGATTTCTATCCAAACAGTAGTAACCATGTTCTTTCTGAATTGCAGTCAAACAGCACAGCCTACTTTTATTTCTACACTCCCTAGATTCAGATTCAAGGAGAGGGGGGAATCAAAATTCAACCTTCGCAGCTAGTTTTCACCAGGAACCGCTACAGTGCTGGTTTTTGGAAAGACCTAAACTGAATACATAACACATCCTGGGGAATTAGTATGTAATTGGCGCTGAGCTTAGGGATGAGGAAACCCCAAACAGTGTGCTCATTTGTGACATGACAGAATATGACCTCAGGGGCTTGGTTTTAGTTTTAATTTTTGGGGTGCACACACTTTATCCCTGTGCGTTATACCCCAGCCTCCTTGTTCTGTATTAGTGAAGAGATACATGGAAAACATTCAGACTCACTCCTGCCTTAGCTCTGAAAAGGAACGTCAGCCCTTATCATTACTGAAACCAGGCAAGCATGGGAAGTAAGGCTCTTGGACTGCAACACTGCAAGGAAGACTGATAGATACAGTGGAAGTCGATATAGTCAAAGTATGTCACCAGCCCCTCCCATAACTGTGCGAGGCTAACTCCCCTGGATGGGGACCACGACCCTGATTAGAACTCCATCTCCACGGAAAACTATCTCCTCAGAACCCAAAGGGTGGCAATTTAGCTATGAACACGGCATGTGGGTGAAGAAGACTTGTTTATTCACGAGCAGCGCAAGAGGGGACGCACTCACCCTGACGTAGTCCTTCAGGATGTAGCGCGCAGAGCGAGGCTGGTCTGGCTGGCCGTGCGCCGTCATGAACCCGCGCATGTCTGCGGGAGAAGCAAAGGCACAGAACCTTAGCTGGGAGACAGTCACGACTCACTGAGGCAGTGCACTCAGTCCCTTCCACGGATATGCTAATTATGCATGCTTCCTCCTGTTTTAAAATATTAATTCACTCTACAGTGAGTATCTTTTGTTTAGCACTAAAACACGTGTGACCAGGATACAGACTACCCAGCCATACCTGCTATACTTGGAAACCACCTAGCACCACACTGTGAAGACTCATTCACATCCCAGTGTCCTCTGTTCCTCGAGCTGAAACCCTGACTCAGAGAGGCCGCCGTAGTACATTATTAGCAGCAAACCCAAAAGCTGCGGAGCAAGCTTGTGTTTTTTAGCAGTACCATGGGGCTCTCTAGCACCAAGCTACATCCTTAAGCCTTTTTATTTTTTATTTAGAAACAACCTCACTAAGCTGACCAGGCTGGCTTCAAATTCGCGACCTTCCTGCCTCAGTCTCCTTGATAGCTGGAAACACGGGCACGAACCACATACCTGGCAACAAGCTGTCTTCTTTAGTGATATATCTGTATGCTTTTTTGCAGTTTCCCAAACAGACCTTAAAGATCCCTTTAATGCTGACTCAATTAGCAGATAGGGGAGAACACAGCAGTTAAGAATGTGGGCTTTGGCAGATAGGCTGGACTCAGAACGTAGCTCCCTTATACACTAGCTACATGTAGGCCTTTTCACTCTAGAAGAAAATATTTAAAATCCTAATTCATATCATATACAAAAAATTTTAGATAGATTAAAAAAAAATCTAAAACAACAAGTATTACAGAAAAATAGTTTTGTCTTTTGGACATAGGGAAGTTTCTCCAAGTAAAACACCAAACCTAGTCAAGCCCCAAAGGGGAAAAAAGTCTGTGAAGACTGCCAACTTCTATAGGGCTAAAGAAACCATAAATAAACATTTTAGGAAAAACAACAGGCATGGCATGTAGACGGAAGAGAAGGTAATCCCTGAAGAAACTCAGAGAACCAATGAATATATGCAGACACCCAACTTCACGAGCACTTAAAGAAATACAAAGTAAAACTGGCAATCTGGCAAACCCTTTTACAATTTACTGCCAGAGATCCTCTTCTGTTTTTGTTTGTTTGTTTGGTTTTTGAGCCAGGGTCTCATTATGTAGTTGAGACTGACCTGGAACTCACTATGTAGCCCAGGCTCGTCTTGAACTCACAGGGATCCTCCTGCCTCAGCCTCCCGAGTGCTGGGATTATAGGCGTGTGCCACCATGCCCGGCTCAGAGATCCTCTTCTGAGCAGGCCCACAGTGATCTCAGGAAGGTTACTGCAGGGATGCTTTTACAAAGTGGCCTTTCCTCTTGCTGATTTTACCAGGTGGTGCCGGATGAAAAATGGTACTGAGGATATTATTAAAAAATACAGCAACCAGGGATGTGGCTCAGGGTTAAAGCACGTACTTACCCTGGATCAGTTCTGAGAACCTGCCTTCCATTAATTCTATTAACTATTTCTGTTAACTCACTGCACTGTTATCTTTTGTTTGTGTTTTAAAATAAAAAACAACTCACATCCATAAGCCATCAGCAACTCTTCTGAGGTTGGAGGTCGGTGAGGATCTTCGTCTTCCCTGGGTTTCACGATGCTGATGCCGTAGGTGGCTTCCAGGACCCGCCGTGGAATGTTCTGGCACACGTGACCCAGTCAAGGCGCCCACAGACTGGAGCTGACCGTCCCCACGGCACCTGACATGCAGGCCAAGGCACTGACCGTCTCCGCGCTCACTGTCCTCCCCAGATAGAATAGAATAGATATTCACAGCAACCATCAGCTTCTTATACACCACGATCACTCCAAACCAGTTCTCTAAAACTGATTACCTTTATCTTGTGAAGCAATATTATAAATAAACAACAAATCTGTGAGATAACCCTACACAAGACATGAAGCACAGGTGTCTGTTGCTAATGCCTACGACCATGCAAGATGACTGTGCTTTGCTTTGCCCTTCACCCACACATGCATGTGTCCCGCGTCCCCTGGACTGACGCTGCTGGAGAGATGGGGCCCACCTGAGTTTCGCCTCCGTCCTCTGTGGCCCCTCACTGCCTGCAGGTGAGTGCCCAGCACATGCCCTACGCTGATCTACACAGAAAGCACAAGTTAACATCCGTGTTCCCAAATTTAGCCGGGCACGGTGGTGCATGCCTGTGATTCCAGCACTCCTGAGGTGGGAGGACTGCTGTGAGTGCAAGGCCAGCCTGAGCTATATAGAAACCATCTCAAAAAACTAAAAAAAGAAAAGGAATTTAAGCTGTGGGGACTGTAGCTCAGTGGCACTGCACCTGCCTGGCAAGTGCAAGGTCCTGAGTTCGATCCCTCTGTACCAAGAAGAAAAGAAAAATTTAAGTATTTAGTGGGTGTGGTGGCACACACCTGTAATCCCAACATTCTGCAAGGCCGAGGCAGGACAAGTCTGAGTCCAGCCTGGGTAACCCAGTGATTTAGAAATCATCTCAAAATAAAAAATAAAAAGGGCTGGGGACAGAATTAGTGCATTCTTTTTAACAACGAGTTTGCATCCCAATTTAGTGACACACTGTTTTATTGAATCAATTCTTATACTTTAAAAACACAGATTGACACTGGGGATGGAACCCAGGGCCTCCATGCTGAGCCCCTCCTTCTTTTTTTTTTTTTTTTTTTTCCCGGTACCAGGGATTGAACTCTGGTCCTTGTGCTTGCAAGACAGGACAGACACTGAACTGCTGAGCTAAATCCCCAGCACCCCCTTTTTTTTCTTTTTCTTTTTTTAAAAAAAATTAACAAATTCTGTTTTGTTTTTCTTTTTCTGGTACCTGGGATTGAACTCAGGGCCTTGTGTTTGCAAGGCAGATGCATTGGCACTGAGCTAAATCCCCAGCCCCCCTTCTTGATTTTTACTTTAAAACAGGGTTTTAGGGCTGGGGATTTGGCTCAGTGGTTCCACTACCTATTCTGCAAGTGCAAGCAAGGGTCCAAGTTCGATCCCTGGTACAAAAAAAAAAAAAGACAGGGTCTTATGATTCCCTAGGGGGTAAATGATCCTCTTGTCTCAGCCTCCCAAAGCGCTGTAATTACAAATGAATGCTTTACTCATTTCTTACAGAAAAAGAGAACAACGTGGTTCAGAGATTTGTTAAGAACTGAGTAGGGCATGGAATTTACCTTCCTCACAAGCTAACAAGCTAGAGCACCAGTTTCATGGAGTCTCCTCTCTCCCCGGCGCCCACAGAACAGAGCAGACTGATCTGCTGACTGCGAGGCAGGGGTCACCAGGACCACACAAACACCTGCAGTGGACACTGCAAAGCCGCACACAGGAGCAGTGTGTGGAGGCTTTTGCTTTGCTGTGTCTCAGCTTGAAATACAAGCAGAAGGAAACAGGAAACAACAGCAACAACTGTCCTCCACGGATGTTCTCGGAATAGAGGTACACAGTAAGTGTCCCAAATGCACTTAGCAAGTGGTCCATGAACGCTAGTCACCGGGATTAACAACAGCCACTGTGTGAGGCAGGTATCACCCTGTGCTAGAGGACAGGAGAGTGTTCAGTGGGGCAAGCTTGCTCTCCTGGGCCCCTCAGCCTGGGTGTGCAGCTGGGCCTCTCTGTCCACACTGGCTACGCTTCTGACTCCAGAGCTGGGTTCTAACTTGGAGTCCTGAGCCGGGCAGATCGCCACTACTTCATATTCTCCCTGCTACAGGGGCAGACCTGAGCCCTCCACATGACACCAGAAAGCACTGCCCCAAATCTCCAAAGCCCCCACCGGCCCGGAACCACCAGGAAGGATATAAGTGATACTGGAGGGACGTGGTCTCGCATCTGGTCGATTGGCAGGATTCCGCTGCAGGTCATCTCTGCCTTGGTGGACACGAAGGACGGCATCACCAGCCCGGGGCAGTCACACAGGCAGAGGCCAGGCTCCACGTAAAGGGTCTATAAGAGAAGGAAGGTACAGGTACTGGGTGCACAGCCCAGAGCAGAGCTGAGCGAGGAGGGGGCAGGGCTGGGGCACAGGATCACCTGGAAGTGTTTGGTGTGGCCGGGTGTGGCGGACACTGACACTTTCTTGTTGCCCATGATGGTGTTGATGGTGGAGCTCTTGCCGACGTTAGGGTAGCCCACCTAGAAGAATTGCAGAATCATGAGCAGTCCCAGGCCAGCTTCCAGAAGCCCAGAGGCAGTGAAAGCAGAGGCCGGCACACGCACCCAGTCATGGCCAAGGCCTCTGACCAAATGCTCAGTGCATGCCACGCTTTGCTCCTATGGGGTGGGTGCCTTCATCCAGGCCAGGGGGTCAAACTGCATTAATCCACAGGCTCTGTCACCCTCCAGGCAACTTCTCCCCTGCCCCACATAGAGGTCTTTTGCTCAGTTGTCCCACAGCTCCCTCCAGTGGGGCGGGCTAAGCCAGGTAGCAGGCGGACACGCACAGCCACCACACTGGATTACTTCACAACTTGGCAGCCTCGTGTATGGCGGGTGTCAGTAGCATGAGTAAAGGAACTGTCCCTGGACTCCTAGAGTATGGAGTTCAGAAAGGAGGACGCTGCTCAATGTTGCCATAGGAGAAAGCGATCTGCAGAGAAGCCAGGGTTTCCAGTGCTGTGCACATTTCAGCAACAATACAGAAACCATGCCTTAAAGCTGAGGGGAACCCCTAGCTTTCCCAGTGTGCATCACAGGCGAGCTCACTCTGCTGCAGGATGGGGACACACACCCAGGTCTGCATGACCGAGATGGCTTCTGGTGCACAAACACGAGGCTCTCATTTCCCAGTGGCCCAGGAGGAGGTGAGACCAAGCAGCACTCACGCTGAGTGGGACTTGCTGTGCGTCCCTTTCTCCCCGAGGGATCTCTAAAGCCATCTCTGACAGCTCATTCTTCCTTGCTAGGGATGGGGCCTCTGGAGCCATGCTGCAGCCCTCAGGGCATGGGCATCTCCACTGCCACTTGTGGAATGAGGGTGCGTGAGTGGGGCGGTGCCTTCTCCTGTGTACTGTGGGTGTCATGCAGCAAAGGCACCTGCCCCGTTTGCCTGGCTGCAGCACGCCACTAGGACTCCCCTAATGGGCACACGGGACGTGCAGTCAGTCATGAGGTGCACAGGCTGACCGTGATCATGGGCCTCCAGTTCTGAGACGCACGAAAAGCTCTCATCCTGCCCAGCCACCTCTCCACATGGCGCATATGGCCCAGGGCTGCACCGAGGCAGGGTGGAGAGCAGCTCAGAAACAAGAGCAGAACCAGCACAGCCCAGGCAGCTGGCTCAGAGAGCCAGCTCCACATTATCACCTTAGCAGCCTCATCCTGACACCAGGGGAACAGGAGGCGGCGAACCTTAGGGCAGCGGCCAGATTCTAGGAGCTCGTGTGGCTGCCCAGGTGGGTGACGACCCTCAGCGTGCAGTACATCTTACCAGGCCCACGGTGAGCTGCCCGACCTTCACCCTCCTCCCGGTGTGCAGCCGCTTCAAGAGCTCCAGCAGCTCCCGCTTGGACACCAGGTGGCTGAGGTTGCAAGGCCTCGTCTGCAGGGCTTCTGTGCCCTTGGCCCCCAGGTCTGCAGGACAGTTCTCCTCAGCGCCGCTGTCTTCCTCTGAGCACGTCTGCCAGTCCTCCTCCTCCTCCTCCCAGCAGTCCTCATAGTTGCTATCACTGCCACTGTCGCTGTCCTCGCCGCTAGTGGCAGCTTCACTGTGTGGGTGAGGAGCGGTGCCTTCCTCAGAGCTGGAGTCTTCAGACTCGGCTGTGCTGGCTTCCCCAGTGTCAGGGTTCCCTGGCTCCTGGTAAAACAACAGAAACCCAAAGGTCCCAAGATTGTAACTGCACTTTTCACTCAAGGGACAACACGTAATGAGCCGGTCATGTAAAATGAACAGAAGCAAGGAAAGTCGGGGAGCCTGGGAAAGGCGAATGCAGGCAGCAGGCAGCAGGCAGCAGGCGGCAGGCAGCGAGGCCTTCCAGGCAGTGTCAGAGCTGCACCCCTCAGCTGTGGCTGCACCTGACAATCACACAGACGGCTTTCCTGTTTTAAAGTAAATCTCAAAGCACGGGGAAGCGTTATGTTGACTTTTAGGCAATATATTCTTTTGCAGTGGGCTGTACAATAGAACAAAGCATTCATCATTTACAATAAAACATCTTAACATTCTCTCTGCACAAAACAAAGGCATTTGTCATTTAAGGGTCATTTTACATGCACGTCTTTGCATGTGTAAGGAAACTACTACTCCCTTCTTGTGTGTGGCTGGGGACCGAGCCCAGGGCTCTGCACACAGGCCAAAGCTCTACGGAGCTGTGCCCCAGACCCGCTCTTCTTTTATCACTGCACCCATTCCCCACCACCCGGGATCAATCTCAGGTTCTTGTGCTTGCCAGGTAGGTGCGGGGCCACAGAGCTACATCCCAGCTCTTACACTGCCTTTGCTAAGTCAAAAAGCTCCATGACGCATAGACAGAGGCAGCAAAATTCCACCCCAGTGTGAGCTGGATGGGATTTCAAAGTGAGAAACCTTGTATCACTCCTCAACCATTTAGGATCAGCGTGGTTGACAGCGACAGAAAGGAACTCAGTGAACCTGGTCAAATAGGCATCCTAAACATCAGCAAAGGAGACATAACATTGGGATTTTACGATCACATCTGGCAACTTAGAAACGTGGCCTACAAGACAGCCATAAAGTTAGAAGCAATTTTATGATAAACGAGCAATAAATGTAAAGAAGTCAGTGTATCCTCACTGTAAACTGTCCTCAGTCATTTTGAAAATCAAAGTTTTTAGGGCTGGGGATTTAGCTCATGTGGTACCGTGCCTGCCTGATAAGTGCAAGGTCCTGAGTTCAACCCCCAGTACTGCAAAAAACAAAAAAAGAAGGATTTGTTCACTCATAGGCTAATCAGTCTCACAGCATCCCATGGCTGAGAGGGCTAAATGCAGAGGGCGGAACTGGGGGGACCCTGATCACGGGGAAGAGGAATCTCCGCAGCACATATTCCGTACCAGCACCTTAAGATGCACTCAGGTCACTGCTGCAGGCTAAAAAAAAAAAAAAAAAGAAGGATTTGTTCACTCATAGGCTAATCAGTCTCACAGCATCCCATGGCTGACAGGGCTAAATGCAGAGGGCGGAACTGGGGGGACCCTGATCACGGGGAAGAGGAATCTCTGCAGCACATATTCCGTACCAGCACCTTAAGATGCACTCAGGTCACTGCTGCAGGTCGGCACTCAGGAAGAGGCCTGAGCCATGCTCTGCAGGATATGACACCTGAAGACACAGAGTCTATAAAGAGGAAACCAAGGAGATAAACCCTCCTCACACCACACACCACACACCACACACCAGGGAAGGACCGAGGGCAAGGGATTTCTGAATTACAGAGAAAAAGGACCAGGTTCCTGGGCCATGGAGAGTCATCCAGTGAGATGCCCGCCTGGCGGGGAGGGGCTGGACTCACAGGAGCACCTAGCTGAGCTCCCACTGAACTTCAGCACTGACCAACAGAGAGGAAAGGGACGCAGGCTGGGGAAATGGAACCAGACCGAAAGTTCTATCTCATTTCTTTTCATATTTATTTTATTGCAAAATAAAATAAGCCCCAAACTGTTTCTGTAAAATTTGGGTTAAAGGGAAATAACATGGCATATCTTAATTTAGGGTTACTTAGTTTCTTTGTTTTCAAAACAAAGTCAAGAGATTTGGATCAACCCCTGAAAAGTCCCTACATCCTTTTGTTCTAACTTCTCTTAAAAGCAATTACAAGGTCATTATGAGGCTTCCTAGAAAACTTCCTGCCTAAAAGAAAAAGAAAAAAAAAAACAATTAAAGAATCAGTGCCTAACACTAGGAATGCCAGACTACATGAAAACCACAAAGAAAGTAACTCTGCGATTGACCTTTCTACAGGTCATCCTATTATTACAGCATTTATGGGGGGAAAAAAATCCCCCAAAGCAAAAGTAGTATAATCTCCACCAAGAAGAAACAGAACATAAACGAGGCCCATTAATCTTCACAAGACCCTCCCTCAAGGTAGCCCTGCAAAGGCCCCAAGTTACCTCAGAGTTCCCACTGGGCTGGGCGGCTCCAGTCAAAGCCGACCAGAAAATAACCTGCACGCCTTCCTGTTCAAAGTAAGCAGCCCAGGCGCGGCGCTGCTCGGCGGTCAGCAGGTCCGCCTTGTTGATCAGGAGGACGTTCTCCTTGTCGGCGTCCAGCTCCTTCACGTAACGTTCCTGGGAAGGTAAAGACATGCAAGGAAAAAACTGGGCTCATTATGCTGAAGATCTCCAGTAACAGGTTTTTTTTTTTGCCCCTAGTTGTAAATCACTTTCTAACTAAGATTTAAATCTTGGTACATTCTTATTAATCCTTTCATAAACTCTGAACAAAGGTTTCACTGATCAGATTTGTTACTAACCAGTTAAAAAAAGAAAACCTGTACTATTGTAACTATAAGTAGTTCTCAAACAGAAATGATTGCCTCACATGTGTAAGATGTTCTATTAATTCAAATTGTTTCACATTACTCCATGTAATCCTTACACCTTAGTTACCATTCCTTGTAGTGTTTTAGAAACTTAGGTCACTTGTAAAATACCACAAAGGGTAGTAAATAGGGCGTGAGGAGAACTTAATTGAGGTGGGTTAAGAAGCGCAGTGATCAGACTAGGAGAATATGCTGAAGTGAGTATAATGCTACTGAAAATTGGCAAAAGTGTTATTAGTAAAGTGGCTTCTAAACTAAAAGAGACTCTTTAAGCGTGTGCTTTCTGCAGGTGGAAACAGCTGTCCGAGAAGACATCCATCTAAGCAGTGGCCCTGTGCAAGCTGTTGGGCCGGAGAGGGAGGAGAGCACAGAACCTGCGTGCAAGGACTGTGCTGAGGCCCTGGCCTCTCCACTGTTCCAAGGATGGAAATCGGTACTTACCAAATCCTCACAGCGAAACAGGAGCGGGTTCCGAGCATCTACTATCTGGACCACAATATCACTGAAATGCAAGAGACCATCAAGTCAGGCTCCAGGAAGGAAGAGGGACCACTGGCCCCACACTGAAGGCAGAGCGACAAACCCTCCCACACACCACGCCCTGCCACGTGGCCATCCCTTGAGGCACAGCTCTTCTCAGTTTGAACTGGCCCTTATGGTAGCTACATAACCTGCCCACTTCTGATAATAGTGGAGCCCAAAGAGGAATATGAGTATCCTGCTCAGAGGCCCTGCTCTGCGGCTCTGATGCAGCCTCAAGGGGCCCAAGGGGCGCTCACTGCTGAATTCTCACTGTGACTTCTACGGGACCCTCCTGGAGAAGCAGAGTATTCAAACGCTGCACTCTTAGGTGGCGTCTACTAAAAACCCAGTCCTGCATCTGCACTTATTAACAGTCCTCGAAAGAAAAATAATAAAGCTCTTGCTGCCAGCTGCCACCGAGAAGTCAAGATCTCATTTGAACTCAGGACTGCTGGAGAAGACTGTTTGCAGCTAGCCCACAATCACCTGACCGCTCGGAAAATGTACTTTGTGGCGAAAATACAAAACCACCAAATACTTGCTCCAGCTGGCAGGCTGAAACAGGAACGAGTTCAGCTCCTTCCATCGCATGAAGAGGTGGTGATGAGAAAACCTGCAGCCAACAGCCAGCCCCTTGCCTCCATCACCCACAGCGCGGCTTTCTCTCCCTCACCTCCATGGCAGGCTCCTCCCTCCTCGCAGTCTCTGCAGCTAAGGAGACGCTCCAAGACCACAGTGACCACTGCTGGACAGGACCCAAGAGCTGTCAGTGCCACCACCCCACAGCAGGCTCCTCAAATTCTAAGTTGGACACTGCGCTTTTCTCAGGCAATCCCACAGCTCTGCTAGACACCGAGGGGTCAACACTACCATGGAAGGCAGGGGTCCGGACAACTCCAAGTGCATCTGCTTTCACGAACTAAACACGAACTAGCATGATCTCAGGATTCAAAAAGAACTCACATACTTGTGAATTTGTGACGAATTGCTGTTATGTTTTCTAATTACACAGGCCCCAGTATTTCCTCCCATAAGGTCCTATTCTCACTTTCAAATTAAATCAATCTGTGGGCCGGGGATGTAGCTCAGCGGTTCTGTGGCCTGCCTTGCAAGCGCAAGGACCTGAGTTCAATCCCCGGTACCAAAAAATAAAACAAAACCAAAATCAAATTGAATCAATTTGGATGAGGAGCTAAACTCACAAGGCCCAGATATACAGACGGAATAGCAGCTTTAAAATGACAACAAGAGGGCCAGGGATTTGGCTCAGTGGTTCCACTGCCTGCCTCGAAAGGGCAAGGGCCGGAGTTCAATCCCTGGTACCAAAAAAAAAAATTAAAAAAAAAAAATAAAATAAATAAAAAAGACAGCAAGATAGGAAGACACTTCTGGCCAGCTTGCTTCGAGGGCAGGACCTGGGTGCAAAGCGTGAGCGGTGGGGCAGGATGCACTGCGCAGGCAAGCAAAGCGGCTTATCTCACTGGAATAGTGTTCTGCCCTCAGAGCCAGCAGCTGCCTGCATCCTGCTGCATTGTGTACCCCAAACACTCTGAGAGCCACTACTAAAATTAGGGTGCAGATGGCCCAACCAGCCTGTTAGCAAACAGAAGACATCTGTGACAGAGAAGACAGCAGTAAATATTTCCTGTGAAAGACGCAGCAGCAGCCAGGGCTTAATAATATTTCTGTGTAATGCAGATCTATTTCCTTGAGCTGGAAACCTATTCCATCACGGGG
This sequence comes from Fukomys damarensis, assembly GCF_012274545.1. Taxonomy (NCBI): domain Eukaryota; kingdom Metazoa; phylum Chordata; class Mammalia; order Rodentia; family Bathyergidae; genus Fukomys; species Fukomys damarensis. The sequence goes on along the minus strand of NW_022900924.1, from coordinate 44,871,913 downwards.
TGGGCACGTATCACACAGTGAACATAAGAGCAAGCAATATTACAATCCACCTGACGCTGGACATGTCAGCGAGCACAGCTCACTGAGGAAACAGCTGCTGCCTGGGGGCGCCCAGGGCAAAGGGCTTTCCTGTCCAAGACAGACCGAATGCACACGGCCACCTCTGCTCCCCCTCCGGACCCAAAAGGGAGAAAAAAGGATGAAACTCTAAAACAAAGGGAAAGAAGAGCAGCAACTACAGAAGGCAAGACGCCGAGTCTCACAGGCAAGTCTGCCTGCCCACCAGAGCAAGGGCGAGACGTGGCCAGAACCTGCCTGGTCCCAGGTCGGCCCTGTTGTTCCTTTTACCCGGTGTGTGCAACCCAACACAGCCTCTTCCTCCACCCCAAAGAAGAGGGCTGCGCTTGCTATAGGAGAAAGGGACCCCAGAGGTGCCAGAACTGGGACCTCAGGCCCAGGAGAAGGTAGCCGGGGGAATAAAGGCAGCCTCCACTCCACCTGCCCAGCCCCTTGAACCACTCCACATCCCCAGGACCCTTCGGGTGCTCCTATTACACACACACCCCCTCTGGGCCAGACGCCCTGTTGTCACTCTGACAAGCTCCCCTCCTCGGGTAGGGCCGTCACCCAACTATGACGAGCCTCTTACACAGGTCATGGGCCAGAATAGAGGAAAGGAACAGAGGAAAGAGAGGAGAGGAAGCAGAAACAAGCTAAAAACATCCCAGCTCCCCCGCCCTGAGGGAGCAGGGTGAGGGCACCTATGAGACTTTTTACCCTGAAGTTATTTGTAGGAAAATGGATGCACAATCCAGCCTTACAGAAGAGGTTGAGTGGTACCATATTTCCCCTACATTAAAAAAAAAAAAAAAAAAAAAAAAAAAAAAAAAAAAAAAGAGCTCTATACCCAGCAGAATACAAAGGGAAGTAGAATTCCCTCTGTTATAGACAGAAGGGCAGTGGGCTGTGTCACAGCGGAGAAAGGACTAACGTTAAGGGCTAGGGGTGATTTTGTGTGTGTGTTTTTCAGCTGAGACAGGGTTTTGCTATGAAGGTGAGGCTGCCCTTAAACTCACTGTGTAGTCCTGGCTGGCTTCAAACTTGAGAAGATCCTCCTGCCTCAGCCTCCCAAATGCTAGGATTACAGGCATGTGCCACGATGTCTGGTTTCAAGTACTATTTTCTTGGCAACACGCTAATGTAGTAATACTCTTTTCTGAGAATTGTAATTCAAGCATTTGGCTTTCTAATGTTCTTACCAGATACATTTTATGGATTTAAAAAAATACAGACTGTAGGTTCCTTGTTAAAAAGCATCATTTAAAACAAAAGTCTGCTGGGTGTAGTGGTGCATACCTGTAATCCCAGCACTCAAAAGGCAGAGTCAGGCGGATTGCCAGCCTGGGCTGCAGAGTAAGTTCAAGGCCAAGCTGAACTATATATAGTGAGGCCCTGTTTCACCAAAAAAAAAGTTCACTTATCAAACCCCTGAAAATAATTCTGAAGCCCTTTGAAGAAGACAAAAACCTCCTTACTATGCTAAGGTGAGATTAGAGAAAGTTGACACATCAACTTTTTACGATCAGGAATTCTCAGTATTGCAAGGGACACAACGAAAATTTCCCATTCTGAACTCATCTAAATCATGCTCTTTTTTTTTTGGTACCGGGGATTGAACTCGGGTCCTTGAGCCTGCAAGGCAGGCCACTGAACTGCTGAGCTAAATCCCTGGCCTTGCTTTTTTTTTTTTAATCATGTTCTTTTTAAAAGCCCAACTAAAAATATAAAAATAAAAAAACTCCCAGGGGCTGGGGTTGTAGCTCAGTGTAGACCACTTGTTTAGCTTACTGGTAGGCCACTGATTCAATTCCCAGCACCACCAAAAACAATAGAACAGAACAAAACAAAAACACCTTGTAGTTTTCCCAGGCATGGTAACACACACCCGCTATCCCAACACTCAGAAGGCTGAGGCAGGAGGATCACCTCAAGTTTGAGGCCAGCCGGGGGTACACAGTGAGTTTAAAGCCAGCCTCAACCACAGGATGGAATTACTGGGGAGGGAAGTCCCCCCTGGGTGTGGGTGGCAGCCAATGGGCTTGCAGCCTGGGTGGAATACAGAGGGAAGCGGGGAAGAGGGCTCGCTTCGCTTCTTCCTGCGCGCCCTGCCACAAACTGCTTCTCCTCTGGCGCGTCAACCTGCCTGGGAGCCAGCTGTCTTGGGACTGAAACTTCCACAAACTGTGAACCAAATGAACCTCTCCTCCCTCTAACTTGTGGGTGCCAGGTATTTTGTCCCAGCAACAAGAAAGTCACTAAGATAGTCATGTACCCAGTTTTACTTCTGTCCAGGAGGCTGGGTGCTGAGGGTTGGGCATAAGCCCAGGTACTCACCAGGTGAACAGCAGGAATACAGTCCACAGCGAGGCCCGTGATGGCCCAGGACCTACTGGGGGCCAAGTTCTCGGGGAAGGGACTGCACTGCATTTATCTGGGTGCCTGGCAGCTAGCTGGACCCACAAGACAGCTGAGTGAGCGCTGCCATGTCTCCTGTAACACTCATCCTCACCAAGGCAACTATCCCTTTTCATGCCACGTTTCCCATTACCAGAGGAAACGCATACATCTGTGCAGGAAAAACTACACAACTCGCCTGACAGAGGACGCTCTCTGTTCTCATACTTGTCCATCATACTTGTCTCATGCTTGTCATCTGGTAAGAAAAACCCTTTCACTTTAAAAAATTCTCAATAGCTTTTTGTATATTTTAATCCCTGTCCTCACGGTCCTTTTAATCCCCATCTCAGGACAGCACTTGAGCCCATGTCAACACCTAAATCTAAAACCACTACCACAGACTCTTTATTACACAAAAGAAGATGGTGCACGCCTGTAATCCCACCACTCAGGAGGCTGAGGCAGGAAGATCACCTCAATTTCGAGGCTAGCCTGGGCTACACAGTGAGTTCAAAGTCAGCCTAGACTACATATTAGACCCCGTCTCAAAGACAAAAACAAAACAAAACAACAGAAGGAAAATGGTTCCTCACCTTCTCTCAATGACCCTCCAGAGCTGACGCCAAAAGTCCAAATTTCGCTCAAATGGAGTCAGTAGCAACTTCTGCTCCTCTTCTAGCCTGGTTTTGGAATGAGAAGTTTGTATCTTTGCCAGATGATAATAGACAATTTTAAGCGATATAAATGCCCAAATACATTACTTTAAGAAGCATACAAATACTGTCAAATTATTTTTATATACCTCCGGCTCAGTCAATATAACAATCAGTTATTCATCTCACAGCCCACCACATTCAAGTTTTATCCCTCAGCTGTCCAAGGCCTGCAGGTTGACCTCTCATACAAGGTCATACGACTCCTGCTGGAAGAACGCAGGGTCCCCGACAGCCCACAGAATGAGCGAGGAACGGACCAGATAACCAGCTCGCCATCCTTGTGAGACCCACGCACCAGCCACGTCCTGTCGCACACACTCCCATGTGTGTCCGCGAGCAGCACATGACCAGTCCCCTCTTCAAGCGCTCAGACGGCAACACATGCAGCCAAAGGCCCAACTCAGGGCTCAGGGCGAGGCCTGAGGCTCGGACACTCACCGGACGAGCTGGCGTCTCCATTTCAGGAAGTTATCTTTCTCCGCCTCTCTGAGTTCTTCTGGACTAGTTTTTTTGTCCCAGACTGGCCTGAAACGATCATGGGGTGGGTGGGTGGGGGGTGGAATTCCACATACGGCATCTGGATATGACAGAGGCAGCTGAGGAAGGAAGCAGCTCGGCGGCCTCCTCAGTGGCCAGGGCTGAGAATCTGCTTGCTCACCTCCGCGGAATGCTCAAGAACTGTCTGTTTTCTTCATGAAGCTTCTGAATTCTCTGGCTCTCCTCAAAAGACAGCAGTCCAGTTCGGGCCCCAGGGTCCACAAACTTAATATTTAGCTTCTCTGTTTACAGAAAAGAAAAAGCACTGTTATTTAAGAAGCAATATAAAATACAGAATGTCAGTCATCTTGATAAACTACAATATAGACTAAAATTAGAATTTAAGCCTTCTTCTTTAGATTTCTCTAGACTGAAACAAATTATAATTTCCAAATGAACTTTGCTACAAGAGAGAGAAATTAAGAAATCTGCACTGAAATTTTCAGAAACTCACCACTTTAAGCACTGACTTTATTACTTTCCCTGTGGTAAAGGTCGTCCAGGGAAACAATTTTTTCATTTTTCATACAAAGAGTAATTTCAAGCCAATGGGAGTTGGTGAGGAGGAAAGAGTGAGAGAACAGGCCTGCTCCAGTTTGACCTGGTGAACCACTCACCACTTATGATAAATACCGCACTAGTGGCTAGGTCAAGAAAAAGAAGGCTGAGGCAGGAGGATCAAAAGTTTGAGCCCAATCTGACAACTTAATAACTTAGTGAGACCCTGTGTCAAAAAATAAAAAAAAAAAGAAAAAGAAAGAAAGAAAGAAAAGGCAAGAGAAAAAGCAGCCAAGTGTATGTGTGAACCGGAGACCTCTGCCTAGGCTGCACCCCTTGCCGCTCTGGGTCTCCCTGTTTCACCAGCAACCTCACCCCAGGACAGTGGGAACACTATGGGGAAGTGAGCCAAGTGCGGTTCCCCAACGCCAGCTTCAGAGCTAACATCAGAGCTAACCTCCCGGGAATGTGCCTCCCCTCAGGGTGAAGACCAAGGCCCGAAACTCTCATCAGCTGCACCAGCTGCATCAGTCAGGAACTCGCCCCGCACTTGCTTTGTGACCTTCCAGCCCCTTCCCACAGCTCTGTCCCTTCTGGAAACATTTGGCCCCTGGACCTGTGCCCTCGACCTTGGCCGCCATCCAGGCTGCAGCACCCCCTTTCCCCGTTCCATCCCCTCACTTGCTCTCGAGCTGGTGACCGGCACCCACCCTCCAACCCCACCGCCATGTCTTCCACGTCCTGTAATGCTGAGGGCAGGGCAGCTGGCCCGGGTTTTCTTTCAGATAGAGTTCCTGACCCCATCTTTTATTTATTTATTTATTTATTTATTTTCTGAGATAGGGTCTCACTATGTAGTTGAGACTGCATGGAACTCACTATGGAGCCCAGGCTGGTCTCCAGCGATCCTCCTGCCTCAGCCTCCCGGGTGCTGGGATTACAGGCGTGCGCCACCACGCCCGGCCTGACCCTATCTTTCATGACCACAATGTCTTCAAAAGACTTCACAGCATCCAAAACAAAACCTCGTAGAAATAGTTTATAATTAAATATCAGATTTTGAGCAGCTAGTACAATGGCTGAGAGTAGCTGGTGTTCATAAAAGTATTTTGAACAAAATCAGTAAATGATTTGCAAAACGTGACATTTATGATAATAAAGAAGTAGAGATAATAGTTTATAATATCATCTCTGACAGCTACTTTTCTAAGTGCTTAGGCTACATGAAAAAAAAAGAAAGAAAAGAAAGGGAAAGCAGTGACAATTAAGATTATGTATGGAAAAATTCATGATGTTGACCAGTCCTTTAAAAATAAAGTCACAAGCCAGGAGTGGTGGCGCATGCCTGTAATCCCAGCACTCAGGAGGCTGAGGCAGGAGGACCACTATTAAGTTCCAGGCCAGCCTGGGCTACATAGTGAGCTTAAGACCAGCCTGAGCTACATAGGGAGACCCTGTCTCAAAACAACAACAAATATATAGATATAGATATAGATAGATTCAAATTTTCTAACAGAAGCCAAAATAGGATCTTGTTTTTAATAATAAAAATATAATAAAAACTTTGTCCACCATAATATTGACTGATCTTTCTCCCCCCCAGAGACTGCGGTTCTTGAATCTGATAGGAAGAAGTACAATCCAAAGTATCCTCTAGAGCTGACTGAAAGCCTGTGGCACATGTGGCACCTCACAGCTTGAACTCTCCTGCACTTTCCTTCACTGCTCTTGGGCAACCCCTTTCGGGCACGGAGAGCCTGGATTTGCCCTCAGCAGTGCCCTCAAACACTTCCAAGCATCTACATCACCGTGGCAAGAGGTGACGGGAGCAGCGTCACATGACTCACCAGCTATGAACTCTGTTCCCGCGAGTTCCGCAGTTGCGAGAAAGTCATCGAGGGAGCTCTGTTCAGTCACCGACTGCAGGTTGAGACGGCCCCAGTCATAGCCATCGTTGAGTTCGCTTGTGTGCAACTATGAATGAAAAGCACAAAAGGAAAGCTGCTTTCTGTCGCTCCTGACGTCCAAGAGGCTCTGACCTCCTTTGCAAACTGTTCTGTGGTCTTGAGGGTAGGTTAGTCTCTACAGAATCTCATACTAGTAATTAGCACTTACATGAGTACTTTCACATTTCAGGAGAGACACTTCCCCTTCACCATTTAAATTTCCAAAATCTTTTGAAGTTCATTTTCTTTTATCTCCATTTATTGATCAGGAAACTGAGACCTAAATAGGTACAGTAATTTGCCTATAGTTACAGATGAGAGTCACAGAATTGGAACCAGCCTGCCTCTGCCAACCAGTTAAGTAAAAAATTGTATGACAGAGCGCCACAACAAGAAATACATTTTAGGGCTGGGGATTTGGCTCAGTGGTGCTGCCACCTGCCTCACAAGAGCAAGGTTTTATATAGAGTGACTTTAAAGTGCATGACACACAGTGATCCAAGTGGGCAAGTACTGATCATTATAGTAAAATGAAAACAAAGACATCTTGAAATAATTTACCTGAGCACATATTACACCCTAATACCTTCTTATTGGAAAAAAAAAATTTATATAGTGACTTTAAAGTGCATGACACACAGTGATCCAAGTGGGCAAGTACTGATCATTATAGTAAAATGAAAACAAAGACATCTTGAAATAATTTACCTGAGCACATATTACACCCTAATACCTTCTTATTGGGGTTTAAAAAAAAAGTCACAAATGAACTCAACTGGTTCAAGGCATAACTCAGTTTGACAAACACCATTCTAAGTTATATACTAAGTACAGATACGAACAAATAAAGAAAAAAAAATTAAGGGTCAAAAGCTTAGGAGGCTTGGTGCATCACAGAATCAGCAAAAGCTAGAGCAAGAATTAGAATGTTTGGAATTCACACTCAAGTTTCCCCACTGTTTTTACTTTTTATTTGTGTTTTTTGGTACCGGGTATTAAACTCAGGTCCTCGAAATTGCGAGGCAGGTGGCAAAACCACTAAGCCAAATTTCCGGTCCCCTCTCCACTGTTTTCAAAAGGTGACAACAATAACAAGTTGCCTCAAAAATCAACTGACATTACCAGTGACCTAAGGTCCAGGGTGACTGAGGGCCGAGGACACCGCAGACAGCCCCAGGGGCACACAGAACGTTAGCACTCGGAACACCAGCAAGTACTTGGGGGCACCAAGTGAAGACCAGAGTGTTAAACACAAGGCAAAGGCTGACTCTTTCAGGCGCCCCTCTGACCCTGCAGCGGCCTTCTTAGGTTTGGCCACACCTGGTAAATGAATGAGCTAAAAAAACACAGGGAAGCGGGGATCTGAGTGAGTCTGTGCTTCTGAGACAACCAGTATCTTCTGGAGGATCAACTGTTGGAACGGATATTTCTTGTCTGTTGACACAGGGTCTCCCCCCACGTAGTTATCCTGGCCAACCCTGAACGTGCAATTCTCCTGCCTCTGTCTCTGGACGCGCGAGTCACCACGCCCAGTTACAATAAAGGGAATTTTTGTTTTTTGAGACAGGGTCTCACTATGTAGTTGAGACTGACCTGGAACTCACTGTGTAGCCCAGGCTGGTCTCGAACTCACAGCGATCCTCCTGCCTCAGCCTCCCGAGTGCTGGGATTACAGGCGTGCGCCACCACGCCTGGCTCAAAATCAATATATTTTCAAAAGTTTTGTTTCTCTCTTGCTCAGAAACTTCCAAGAGCACTTAAGATTTCTAGGGCAAAAGACAAACGTACTCAGGACATTTCGGCAATTGTGACTCTCCCTCAACACACCAGTCCTGCTTGTTTCAAGCCTCTAATTCTGCTCCCTGCTCTGCAAAACGCGTCACTTGTGGAAAATTTCCCTGTGACTTTTTACCTCAAATTTTGTAACATTCGGGACTCTTGAAACTAGACAGAAGAAAGAAAGATAACGCGCGCGGTCTGTCTCACCCAGGAGTCAGTGTGACGGCGGCTACGGCTCCGCTGACTCTGGTGGCGGATAAGGGCCCGGCCCAGAGAGGCGCTACCCGGCGCCCTCCTGCGGCCCATAGCATCCCCGGCGAGGTACAGCCCTCTCCTCACGACAGAGGCTTCCGGTATTCGCGGCTCTGCTGCAGGAAGTGACGTAAGGTAAAGTCCAAGTGGTTCAGACCCGCGGTTGACGGGGAAAAGGAGAATGACAGACTCCAGAGGGCTCATTACATGTATTTTGTGTCTCCCAGTATCACAGGAAAAAAATGTAAAAATGATTCTGGGAACTTTATTGTAGATACGTACGAATGTCTCTATTTAGATCTAATGATTGAGTTAAGAGAATGGTACGTCCCAGATTTGTTCTTCGGTCTCTAGCGTCCGTCCAGAAACTAGGACAACTAGAATAGATGGCCGCACACGTTCGCTGGATTCGCCCCGCCTTCCCGCTTTTTTGCCCAATACCGTTGTCTCTAACTTCCGGGAGAGCTGGTAATTTTTTTGTTTTCAATAAAACCTGGTGTCCCCAGGCGATGCTGCGCGTCGATCTAGCCCTGCAACTGAATCGCATTTTGTTTACCTACTCCCTAGAGGCAAACTGGGGAGATAAATCCCCGCCTTAATGGGAGTTCCGAATGGGAAATGAATGATTATTTCGAGGGCTTGGCAAATTATAGAGAAAGCCAACAGGGTCTGACTGCTGATTTATTTCAAATAAAAAATATTTCTAAATTCCAGCTAATATCGCATCAATGTTTCCTATAATTAAAATGAAAGGGAGCAGCCGGGCGTGGAGGCACGCGCCTATAATCCCAGCGCACATGAAGCTGATGCAGGAGGATCCCCACGAGTTGGAGGCCAGGCTGGGTTACATAGTGCGTTCGAGACTAGCCTGAACTACGCAGCGAGACCCTCTCTCAAAAAACTGGGGGTGGGTAAGAGGCAGAGGTGGAAGGAAAAATAGCAAGCTGGCTCCACCCTTAGAGAACCGGGCTTTTATTCCTCACCTTATCAAGCGCTCCCTCTAACAGTAATATGAGAAGACAGGTTAGGTTTAAGTGTGTGCTGGTAAAACACGTTCTCAATCCAGAGAACTGCCTCTGTTGTGATCTCAGAGGAGGCAGTGTGTCTAAATCGTAGAGCCAAGTTCATGCAGAGTCAGAATTCAACCCACCCTGTCATTAACCTGTGTGTCCCTGGGGGTGCTGGGGAAGGAGGGTCGTTAGCATGAATTGTAGAAGTCAGTATAATGCATGTATTAGCTGGCTTGATTTCCTCTCGCACATATGTGACACTGAAACATAATATGCTGTACTTGATGGACATATGTAATTTTTACTTGCCTGTTAACTAGAAATAAAAGATCGAGGAGCCATTTAAATGTGGCCCCTCTCAAACTGTAATGTGCACATAAACCTCTGGAGTCTCAACAGGAAGATTGTAATGTATATGGTCATTATAGGTGAGACTTGGGTCTTGGCTTCCTTTTGGTCTGTTTTGTTTTGTTTTTTTGAGACAGTGTCTTGCCATGTAATTACACCTGGGTTTCAATTCTCTGTGTAGCCCAGGCTGGCCTTAAACTTGTGACGAGATCCTCCTGCCTCAGCCTCCCAGCTGCTGGGATTACAGGCATGTATGGAGCTTGGTTTCTGATAAACTCTGGGTAACACAGATGCAGGAACAGCCCACTCCCTCCTGGTGCAGCTGCAGATGTGGAAGTGGACTGGCTAGGGGTCAGTCATAGGAAGTTAGCAGCAGGCAGAGTTGGGCCACACCACACATCCATCTTGGGATTTGCTTCCAGCCCTCTGCGTGCGGCTTCTTCCTGGGGCTCTTGCTTCACTGAAAGAACTCTGCGCAGCTCTCCAGGGATTGCCCGCCAGCCCTGCGGTAGTTGGCAAGGCCTCCCGAAGTTAGTGCTCACAGGCCAGCAAAGGAACATATTGGGGCATGAGCTCTCTCATTCCCCAACCCACTAGCAGTTTGTCTGAAATCTTTGAACAAGCCGGGTGTGGTGGTACACACCTGTCATCCCAACCCTCGGGAGGCTGAGGCAGGAGGATCGCCACAAGTTCCAGGCCATCTTGGGCTACATAGTGAGTTCAAGACCAGACAGAACTATGGTGCGATTCTGTCTGGAAACAAACAATAAATATAACCTCCAGAACTATATTGCAAAGACACGTGGAATAGGATTAGCAAAAGCTTCTGGCATTCTCTCCAGAACTGACGGGCTAGAGATCATACGAACATGAGGTAAGGTTTACAGTGTAATACAATAGGTGAGCCAGAGGATCCTGCTGCCTCACGAAGCTCAACCAGTAACTTGAGGCTTCACCCTTAGTTTCCTTCCCCGGATTTCATCACTTCCAGGGGTTATGAGGAAACAATCACCTTCAATTTCTGTGCCATTTTTCTTAGAGCGCCAAAATATACTGATCAAACAAACCAAAGCAATTACAAGACTTGTGGGGGAATCAACAGGACCTTGACACTAGCAGCAAATCTTCCTGGCTGACAAATAAGCAGAGCATCGATTAGTCTAATGTTCCCCCGAGATATTACTCAGAGAACTTGTTTCAGTTTTCTTATCTGATGAATGGGGACAATGACAAAAATCATAAATTCCCATCCTGCAGAAATAGCAAAGGAGAAAGTACTCAAGATCATGGCTCAGTACTCAGTGGGGTACTGAGGTTTTTTTCTGAGACAGGGTCTCTAGTGTCCACGCTGGCTTCAAACTCAGTATGTAGCTCGGGCTGCCCTCAAATTTGTGATGATCCTCCTGCCTCAGCTTCCTGAGTGTTAGGATCACAGGCACACGCCACCACGCCTGGCTTAATGAGGGCACTGGGGTGCACATTTTCTCCATCACTGAGCTAGGCAGGTGAGCACCCCACTGGATAGTGTTCACAGGAGGGCACAGGGGAAGGCAGCTGCTGGTGAGACAAGTCCTGGATCCAGATGCAGAGGAGTGAATCAGCGGAGGAAGGGAGCCGCCACTGTGGGGCTGAGGGCTGAGCACCCTCTTGGCGCCCGCCTGAGTGAGGAGGGGTGAATCACCCGGGGTCCCTGCCCTCTCCCTGAAGAAGCGATTCCGTGTGCGCGCTCCAAGGAACAGCTCAACCCAGCAAAAGCCAGCCCCTGCGTCATGCCCAAAATGCGCTCGTATCCAGCGGTGTCTTACAAGACTGGTCAGGTCCTCCCGGGCCCCACATAGCCGGTCCTGTCACTGCAGACAGCTCGGTTAGGTGGAAATACGGGCAGAGAAGGGCCAGGCCTTCAGGGAGCCAGTGCAGGAGGGAACCGTGGCTGGAGGCACCTGGGAAGATTAGTCACAAAGGTCAAATTTGCATATGTTCTTAGAGGTAAACTGAAGCTTGAGATCACTGGTACCACCCTTCTGAGATCTCCCTGTAAATCAACCCTTGCCTCCCACCCACTAAGAACAAGACAAGCTCAGCAACACATCTCCTCGTCTCGCAAGCATGAGGTCCTGAGTTTGATTCCTGGTACCAAAAAAGAAACACTGCTCAAACTAAGACTAAAGACAAGACTAAGACTATAGATTATTGACTGTCTCAATTACTTTTTTGTTGTCATTGGGTTGTTGGTACACACCTGTAATTCCAGCACACGGGAGGCTGAGGCAGGAGGATTGCTACAAGTTTGAGCAAGATCAAGCCTGGCTACATAGCGCGTTTAAACCCAGCCTGAACTACATAGGGAGACCTTGTCTGAAGGAAAACAAACAAAACCTTTTCTCGTTGCTGAGACAAAATACCTGATACCCAAAGTTAAAGGGGGAGAGGTCTCCTTGGCTCACAGGACATCTGCTCAGCTCAGAGTGTGAGCAGGGCCCAAGGGCCTCTGGGACTCACAGCCTGGAATGCCCCGTCTGCTACTGCAGCCCCAGGGAGAGGCCCGGGCTCAGTCACAAAGCACATGGGCATTCCGGGCACGATGGCGCATACCTGTAATCCCAGCACTTGGGAGGCTGAGGCAGGAGGATTTCCAGGAATTTGAGGCTTGCCAGCCTGGGGTACATAGTGGGACCCTATCTCAAAACAAAACAAAACAGAAAAAACAAAAGCATGAGTTTGGGGGGCCTGGGAACAGTTTCTTCTCTGCTCTCCCTCTGTAAAATGAAGAGATGGCACAGGCTCCCCTGACATAGCGTCTGCCACAGACGGTGTTCAGTGCCCTTAAATTCCCCACTGTCCCCATATGTCCCACGGCCACCACCTCCACACATGCCTTCTTCTCCCTCTGGACCGCTCTCTGCTGCCTTGGTCTGCAGCAATCTGCTCAGCTGAAATGCTTAACTTGCAGCCCTCTTCTGCCTCCATAAGGCGAGTCCTGATTGCTTCACTGTTTGCTAGAAGTTCTCTCTCCCTCTGAGTCCCAGAGTATTTAGAGTTTTTTTTGTTGCTGTTGGCTTGTTTTTTAAGTTTTGTTTTGTTTTTGGTACCGGGGATCGAACTTGGGTCCTTGTGCTTGCGAGGCAGGTGGTGGAACCACTGAGCTAAATCCCCAGCCTTGTTGGCTTGTTTTTTAAGTTTTGTTTTGTTTTTGGTACCGGGGATCGAACTTGGGTCCTTGTGCTTGCGAGGCAGGTGGTGGAACCACTGAGCTAAATCCCCAGCCTTGTTGGCTTGTTTTTTGAGGCAAAGTCTCACTATGTATTTCAGGCTCGCCTTGAATTCATTATGTAGCCATGTTGGCTTTAAGCTCCCGGCAATCCTCCTGCCTCAGCCTTCCGAATGCTGGGATGGCAGGTGTACATCTGGCTCCAGTGGACTTTTACAAAAGGGCCAGTGCGTGGCTACTTGGTGAGCTCATGGGGAGGGTTGTGTCTGCCCAGTTCACCAATCAACGAACCTCCAAAATGTAGGCCTGCCTGGGGCGCAGGGAGTGAAGAATGTGCATTCTACACATTTTTGTGTTTAAAAGCCTCTGGCTCTGTGTTCACTGTATTTATTTGTTTCTGGAGATGGGGTCTCGCTATGTAGCCCAGGTGGCGATCCTCCTGCCTCAGCCTCTTGAGGGCTGGGATTATAGGTGTATGCCAGCATGCCCATTCTTTGGGTTTATGTTTAGCAGAATAAAAGTGTCCTAAATTGAACTTCAGGCTCAGGGATCTGCACCTCAGCTCGGCCACTTGCTCAGTACTCTCAGGGCCTGTGTTTCTCCTCTGTAAACCTAGAACGGGGCTGGCCAGGTTGTCCTGCAGGGCCCTTCCGGTTCCGGTAGCCCATGCCTGCTACAGCCCTGTCCCTGTGCAAATACGCACATGGTCCACTTCTGTTCCGCGGGTGCTGACCGTACATGGGCGTGGTTATGGTAGAAGAGTTCAAGCCTGGCCGGGCCAGGTGCGCCAAACGCCAGTCTTCTGAGCAAACTCGAAGACCTCTCTGCGGATGAGCTAACTCACCCAAGGGCGTGGACGCTGGGTCTAACAGGCTGTACCTCCGCCCCTAGTGCGTGACTCCTTCACCTTGCCCAAGAAGAATCACCCCACCATAGGTCTATCCAATAAGACATCACTCAATGTTCTCCACAATGCATAGATCTGCATAGCCTATCAGACAGTGCCACGTAATCAAATGCTCCTCCCATGCTCCTCCCCCATGCGCCTTTCCTAAATGAAGCGGAAGGGTCCCAGAAACCTCCCGCGGTCTACCTGGTGATTCCACACCTTGCCTTTCCAGTCAAGCTTCTGAAGTGAATTCCGCAGACCAAACAGTGGATGACAACACGTAGTGGTGGTGGGCATCATGACAGCTGTGGTGACACAAGAGGTGACGAGTAGTGTCCGTGGCCCCCGGGAGCACAGTCTAGCAAGGGAACAGGGATTTAAAGACAAGAACGCTGTTAACAAAATGAGCATGGAGGGCGAGATCCACACCAGGGAGCTCGGAGCAGGTGGGTAGGGCCAGGACCAGTGAGCTGGCTCTTAAAAGTGAGTGGGAGAAGCCTGGTGTGGTGGTGCACATCTGTAATCCTGGCACTCAGGAGGCTGAGGCAGGAGAATCTCTGGGAGTTTGAGACTAGCCTCTGTTATATGAGTTCAAGGCCAGCATGTCTGACATAAGGACACTCTGTCTCAAAAAAGGAACCAAAAATGCATTTGGTTCAACTCAACACAGCCTAAATATTACTACCCAATGTGCATCTCGGTACTGAACAGCCGCATATGGCTGATGACCACCCTACCGGCCAGCACAGGCAGAGTGCTCTGCCCTCTCTGGGCCACTGGCCCTGTCTCATTGGAGGCTGTGTCCAGTGACACACCTTCTGGGCCACGTTTTGTTTTGTTTTGAGACAGTCTCCCTGTAATTCAGGTTGCCCTTGAACTCACAGTGATCCTCCTGCCTCAGCCTCCTAAATGCTGGGATCACAGGTGTGCACCACGACATATGACTCGGCCCACGTTTCTAAAGCAGTCCGTTACTACTGCTAATGCTGCCGCTTGCACCCAGGACCTGATCTTTTATTAGCTGCTCGTTGATTATCTGCCTAACTTTGGTCTATAAATCCCGCGAAGGCAAACACCTCTGTCTGCTTTACTGCTCTCCCATCAAACCGAGCTGACTCTCAGCAAACATTTGCAGGACACTTTGAAGATTCCAGATTCCTCCTGTCATCTCTGAGGTCGACAGCCATTCTGTGGGATGTTGAGGGCGGTGGAGAGGGAGGAGCCGTTCCAGAGGCCTCTGTGGCGTGGAAGGCCGGCCCCAATGCCAACTTGGGGTGGGCCTCCTGCGGTCCGCGCTCTTTCCCACTGGGACTTGGTGGCGTGTCCACTGGCCCGGCTGGTTTTCTAGGAAGCCATCCCACGGAGTGGCGCTTCTGCCTGCCACCACTGGATGGCGCCGCGTCACAAAGTAGTCACAGTGCGATTGGTTTCCCAGCTGACTGCAGAGGTCCTGCTGCGGAGCTGCCAGTCTCTGATTTCCGAGCCGGCGACCTCAGGAGCTTTCAGCGGGGGTGGCAGGCCGGCCCCAGAGGCGGGCCCAGGCCGGGCGGGGTGGAGATGGCCCGGCTCCCCTCCTGGGTCTCGGCACAGGTCTGGGCCATGAGTCACGGCCGGGTGTTCACGTTTGCCTAGAGCCCGCCCGCTCCCTGGGTTGGAACTGAGTTTATTAAAGGGGCGCGACAGAGTGGGAGCAGCGACCCTGCGTCTGCCACTGTCCTTCGTCCTCAGAACCTCCTGGCCCTGGGTCGGTCAGGCCGTTCCGGCCTTCAGAAAGCAGAGGCTCGGAAACCCATCAGGAGGAGCCCTTCGGCTCTGATAGGGAAATTCCTCCTTGGTCGTCATTAAAGTCCACCCTACCCTGCACGTGTGCATGCATTATCAACCTTCTGTGGTTTTGCGTCCTTTATACCCAGAAGGCCCAGCAGTCCTTGTCGATAGGAGAAATTCTGTTCACCCTTCAAATGTTACCACTGCCGGGAGTCTGTTCTGATTTCCTTAGTCAAGACCAACTTTCTCAAAGTATTTCAGGTCTTTTTCACATCACGTGGCCCACTTTCTCCTAGCACATGGTCTTCCTTTTCTCTCCCCGCTTCCTCTTTTTCTCCTTCTCCTTCTTCTTCTGAGAGGGGTCTTGCTATGTAGTTCAGGCTGGCCTTGAACTCATTATTGTTGCTCATGCAGGCCTCAAACTCGAGGTGATCTTCCTGCCTCAGCCTCCTGAGTGCTGAAATTACAAGCCTGTGAAACCACGACCACAGAGGCAAACAGGCAGTTTCATGAGCCCAGCAAGGAGCCACCAAAGGACATCGCCCAGCTGGCACTGAAAGCAGTAGGGTTAATGCAATCACCACGCCCACGGGAGGGTGGCCAGGCTCTATCCGACTCTCCAATAACAAATGCCATTGGAATTTTTACTAGGAATTCTCATCTCAGATGTGTCAATAATATAATAAAACCGAGCGCCAGGTCTGTCCAAGTAAACTGAGGCCGGACCCCACACAGCAGCACTTAGGGTTGTGCTGACCTCAGGAAATAGCTCTGCTCGGGGCGGGGCGGAGGTCACAGCAGGAAGCAGTACTGGGGGGTCCTGGGAGCTGGGAGCACCCCATTTATTGACTGTAAACAGCAATGTTCATTCCAATCATCTCAACACTCACTTTTCACTACTGCTGTGTACTTGTGGGTAACAGGCTCCAAACTGGTCAAAAATAACTCTGCCTCACTGCTTGCTGTTTCTTTTCCTTTCTGAGACAGGGCCTCACTATTAAGTCCAGGCTGGCCCAGACCTCACTATGTAGTCCCAGCTGGCCTCAAACTCTTGGCAATCCTCCTGCCTCAGCCTCCCAAGTGCTGGGATTAGGGGGCTTGCTTTCTTTAATGGAATGGCCTGCTTGCTTTCTTTAACAGAATCCAATTCTGAAAATAGTACTCAGTATCACCCAGGGATTCTCACAGAGCGGAACTGCGCCACTAGGAAAACAATCCCTATTTGTTCAACCTTTCTGCGCTGGAAATAACAGCCTACCATCTCACCCTCCGCCGCCTCCCCCAGAAGTTTCGATCTAGGCGTACATTTATTCAGTGAGTTGCACTTCAGCTTTAGGGGTGGGGTGTCAGAGTGCAAGTTCCTTTTGCTGTGGGGTAACGCCAGATCGCCGTGGTTTCTGTAGATGTAAGAGATGCCGATATATTTAAGATATAACCGAAGGATTGGATTGGTCTCTTTCTGCCCTCGACCAAGGGCTGCAACCAGGTCCCTTTAAGAGACCAGAAATTCGTCGGGCGTCGCGGCCCGGAGCGGATCTTCTCCTCTGCTCCTCCCCCGTCCCCGCGCGCGAATGGTTCGCGCCGGCCTATATTTACCCGAGCTCTCGCTCCCGGACGGCAAGGATGTGAGCCTGGCGAGCCGACTACGACGCGCAGGAACGGGCCCGGCGCGCTGCTAAGGCGGGCAGTCGACCAAGAGAGCCGGGAGCGG
>NW_022900924.1:44853966-44854398 GCF_012274545.1 Fukomys damarensis | reverse complement strand
CGTCACCCTCAGCCAGCTGCTGATCTCGGGACTCACCTGGCCGGGGCAACCGCTCTCCAGCAACCCCTGGGGGTGGGGAGCCTGGCCCCGGGGCGCGCTGCTGCAAGAGTCCCGGTGGCTCCGGGCCGGGGCCCGATCGCCGTCTCCGTAGAGTCCCTGCATCTCTGCACCCCATCCTGGCTGCGCAGCGGAGGCGCCCCCTCGTTTCTCCGCGCGCGCGCATCTGGCTTTTTTCGGAGTCATTTTCCGCTCCACTCACCTTCCCTTTTTTCTTCTTGTCGCTCGCGTGAGACTTTTGTCCTCGTCCTTATCTAGACTGGGGTGACTGTGCGCGCGCGCGCTCCCGTGCCTCCACCCCCTGCGGGGTGCCCAAGTACTCTCTGTGCTCCTCTGCCTGACCCCCAGTGAGCAGTTTTATTTTTTGATCTTGCT
>NW_022900924.1:44816594-44853848 GCF_012274545.1 Fukomys damarensis | reverse complement strand
GCGTCCAAGCCCAAGGGCTACGCCGTGAGCCTGCACTACTCTGCGCTCAGCTCGCTGGCGCGTGCCTGCCCCGAAGGCGCGCTCAGCCGTGTGGGCAGCATGTTCCGCTCCAAGCGCAAGAAGCTACACATCACCAGCGAGGACCCTACGTACACTGTGCTCTACCTGGGCAACGCCACCACCATCCAGGCGCGCGGCGACGGCTGCACCGACCTGGCAGTGGGCAAGATCTGGAGCAAGAGCGAGGCGGGCCGCCAGGGCACGAAGATGAAGCTGACGGTGAGCGCTCAAGGGATTCGCATGGTGCACGCGGAGGAGCGCGCGCTCCGCCGCCCGGGCCACCTCTACCTGCTGCACCGCGTCACCTACTGCGTGGCTGACGCGCGGCTGCCCAAGGTCTTCGCCTGGGTGTACCGGCACGAGCTGAAGCACAAGGCGGTGATGCTGCGCTGCCACGCTGTGCTAGTGTCCAAGCCGGAGAAGGCGCAGGCCATGGCCCTGCTGCTGTACCAGACGTCGGCCAACGCGCTGGCGGAGTTTAAGCGCCTCAAGCGGCGGGACGACGCGCGCCACCAGCAGCAGGAGCTGGTGGGGGCGCACACGATTCCCCTGGTGCCACTGCGCAAGCTGCTGCTGCACGGACCCTGCTGCTACAAGCCGCCGGTGGAGCGCAGCCGCAGCGCACCCAAGCTGGGCTCCATCACTGAGGACCTGCTCGGGGAGCAGCAGGAGCAGGAGGACGGGGAGGAGGAGCCCCTGGAGGCCTGCCTGGAGGAGGAGGACGAAGAGGAGGACGATGCGGGGGACCGCACGTCGCAGCTGGACCCAGACCAGGAGGGGTCCGAGGGGCCGGGCGCGCTGGTGGCAGCCATGCGCGCGGAGTGCGGCGACTTGTTGGACACGGTGCAGAATGGCCGCGAGGAGGCGCTGGGCGCCGGGGCCGGGACGTCGATTCCACTGCCGGGGGAGGGTGCCTCCTCCGACCTGAAGGCCCAGCTGTCGCAGCTGATTAGCGACCTGGGCGAACTCAGCTTCGGCAACGACGTGCGCGCCCTGCAGGCGGACTTGCGTGTGACGCGCCTGCTGTCGGGCGAGAGCACGGGCAGCGAGAGCTCCATCGAGGGCGGGGGCCCCGACGCCCCCTCTGCCACCGCCGAGAGCCCGGTTGGCTCTACCGACGGCGGTGCCAGCCCCAGCCCCGACGCGCCCCTCTCGGACTGAGCACTTGGCATGGACTATGCTGTGCGCCCCTGGTACCCGACAGCGACTCCCCAAACGTGGTCACAGCAACCTCCCTCTCCCCTTCCCGCCCAAGGAAAGGGGAAACGGGGCGCCCCGCCCTCGAGGGCGCCTAGGGCTGGGGTTCCAGTGGCTGCTTCCTTCCCGACCTGGGGCGCCCCAACACTTCTGGCTGCTCCGTTTGAGGTGGCTCAGGTTGCTCTTCGGCATGTGGGGAAATGCAAGAGGAAAACTCCAAAGGAGAGGGAAACCCTCTGGGGTGGGGGTGAGGAGAGTCCTCCGAGCAACTGGGAAAGTCCGGCCGGCAGCCAGCTTCCTGTTTGTGAGGCAGCTGGGCCAGCGGGGAGGTTTAACTTCCTGCGACCCCCTCCCTGGGAGCCATCTTGCGCTGTCATTGATGTGTCCTTTAAAAAAAAATCGCTGTCACAACATCAAGGCTTTAATCCCATCCCGAATCCCCAGTTCTTTTTGGTGCAAGAGCTTGGGCTGTTTACCTCCGACTCAAGACTCTTGAAAAAATTGCCAAATTCCTCAGATAATTGTTTGGCGGTGGGTTATGAAAGAAAGTTGCATTTTGTTTACAGTTAGACATCTAATATCTTCAAAAAAGGAGTTTTCATTTAGAAACACACACCTTCCTCCTTCCCCAAAGACCTCACTCCGTGATGCTGTGTAAAATATTTTTGCACTGTTATGAAGTATTTTCGACTTTTTTGGTGTACATAACTGTGTTCTCAGAGCTGAATGTTTATATCTCTTTTGCTGTGCAAAAGAAACATGTAAAATGTTGTTCAGTTGTATATATGGAAATGTGGATAAAACATTTTGTTATTTTTTGAGTAGCGGGGTTCTGGTTCTCTTGCACGCCGTGGGGGCCACAATAAAGAGGAGACTGTCACACGGCAGGTGAGTGTCTGCAGCTGCCGCCTGGGGCGTGGTGCTGAGGTGGCTGAGGGGCCAGTGTGTCTCGCCCCAGGTCCCGCTCAGCTCTGCGCACTGTCTGGGACCTGCCCCTCAGGGTATTCCATGCTCCTCACTTTGTGTGTGTGGAAATGTTCTCTGGTCTTGGATTTAATTTAAAAAATTTAATTTTGGGGAAGGCCAGAAGGAGTTGTTTCCCACCCTCAGACCTGTGCTTATGGCAGAAGGACTTCTGAGTCTGTCGAGGTTTTGTGTGTCATCCTTGTGGTCAAGGAGGAAGCTGCAACATCGTGTTTTCCTCTCTGAACAGCCAGGCAGCCTTAGAAAGGGACTGGAGAGTAGAGGAAGTCCTCTCTGAGGAGCAGGGCCGTCTCTGCTTCTCCGGGAAGGAATAGCAAGCCCGGGGAAGTTGTGAGTTCCAGTTCTGCGTGCAGGAGTCATGGTGTCACCGTGCAGGCGCGCCGGGGTGGACAGGTATAGAGAACAGGGTGGAGAGGAGCCCTGGGAGCTCGGTCGGGTGTGCGTGTTGCTGTAGCGTTTTCATGCTTCCTGCCTGTTTGTTTCTGCTGTAAACTCCAAACAGATGTCTGGAGTTGGGCTCCACCCCGTCAGTTTGAAGCTGCCAAAACTGTGTCTCTGCAAATTCTTCTTCCCTTTGCCCCTTCTGGCCTCCTTCCCCATGTCGCAGACGTGGAGCTCACTCCCGTCTCCTCAGGCCACTGTTATCTTTTTATCACAAGCTTGTTCAGAGCAGCCGGACCCAGAGACCCCGAGGAATCTGGAATTTTCTGGAACAGAGCAACAGAGGGTGGAAGAACTTCTTCCTCATTAGTGGGAGTGGCTGAGGGCTAAAACTCTTAAAAAGAAAAGGTAATAAGTGGGTGGGAAATAGTTTTAAACATATTTGATGTCCACCTAAGGACGTTAGGGCCTGTGACTCTATTATATTTGCATTTGCTAGAGTCCCTGTTCTCTGTGAACACTCAGATGCACACACTGATGTTTTAAAGTAGCTAGGTTAGTCAGGTTGGTGATGCATGCATGCCAATAATTGTAGCACTCCAGAGGCTGAGGCAGGAGGATCTCTGAGTTCGAGGCCAGCCTGGGCTACATAGTGAGTTCAAGGCCAGCCTGAACTGTGTAACAACACTTTGTCTCCCAAAACAAAAGGAAAAAAGGCCAGATGGCATTCAGGAAAGTCAAATCGCAGCCCACCTGTCCAGCCATGTAGATGCCCTTCCCTAGCACTGGGGCTACTTGGTCAGCAAACAGCTGGGTGTCATCCTGTGTGACAAAACTGCAGATTTCTATTAGTTCTGCACCTTGGCAAGTTCCTCTGCTATTCCAAAGTGACATAAAACAGCGCAGGGAATTTGGCTGACACTCGGGAGAGGTCGCCTTCCTTTATGCTGGGAGCCTTAAAGATCGATGACATTCAAACCAACACCATCAGCAGCTGGGGCCCCACTCATTCTGTCTGGTTTCCTCTTACCTGATTTATAAATAGGGAAAAGGGGGCTGTGAGGAGGGGGAGGAGAAAAGCAGATTGGAGGAGCAGCTCCCCTCCTCCCAGCCCCCAGTGCCCTCTCCTCAGTCGCTTTCCTTGCTGCTTTTGGTGCCTGTCCCCGCCGCCGCAGCCCAGGGCTCTGGCCTGATGTAATTCTAGAAGGGAGGCGAAGGTGATACACGATTCACCTCGTTACATCTCGGCCTTCAGGGATGATATCACTCCAGTAAGAGGAGATGTTTCAAATGAAAAAAAAAAAATCCACCTTGCTCCTGGCACTCCTGGGGCGGAGAGCGGTGTGACAGAAACACAGCTAAGTAGGTGAAGCGCACATTCCCGAAATCACCCGAGTGCATCGCTCGTCCAGTTTAGCTCTTCCTTCTCGCAACGTGAGGCTCCGTTTCTCCTTTACGTAACCCGATGGTGCATTCTCTCGCGGCCGGGGCGAGCCTCCCTCCGGGTCCAGCAGAGTGGCGCTGATGGGGCGAAGTGCCCAGGGACTTCCGGCAACAGAACGTGGCCACGAGCGCCCACAAGCAGCATCCGTCTCCTTCTGTCAGTGCGAGCACAGCCCGCTGCAGCCCCCTTCCTCACACACAGAAGCTGCTGAGAGAAAACGGGCCTCTCCCTGCTCCACATTCTGTGGCACCGCAGATTTCAAACACATCAGATTGGAAACAGTTCCTTCCCCGGGGACAGAGCTGTCTGATGGCCCTGCTGGGTGACCGGCCTGGGAGAATCTACCCCCGGCGCCACGCTGGAGATTGAAAAATGTCGCGGGAGCCGGCCGGGAACACCAGAAGGAACAACTGTACAGGACAGAGCTGCCCTCTCTTCCAATAGGGTTTAGTAATTTCATAGGCGCACCTGGCCCCCTGCTGTGTTGGGCATCGCTCAGCTGGCGTTGGCTGGGAAGGGCGGTGTGACAGGACCAAGCCGTGTGTGGATCACAGAGGCAGGGGCCATGGCAGACACGGCAAGTGTTCAGGGCCCTGGGAAGGCAGGAGGCTGCCGGGCCTGGGTGCGCCGTGATGTCTGTGCATAGCTTTCTGCATGCAGCCACCTCTGGGTCTGGCCTGCTTGTTAGCTAGAGCCAGTTTTGATCCCTGGGACCACATTGGATTTTTGCTTTTTTGAGACAGGGTCTCGCTGTGAAGTCTGAGCTGGCCTCGAACTCATGGTGACCCTCCTGCCTCAGCCTCCTGGGTGAAGTAATTACACACAAGCTGCTTCTTTGTGAGTGCTGAGGATAGACCATGGGTCCCGCAGCATGCTGGAGAAGCACTCTGTCGCTGAGCTGCACCCGGGCTTGGTCCTTGTTCCCGACTCCCACAGAGGTAGCCCTTTTGCCAGCCTCCCTTTCTGTCCCACCCTCTCATCGCATCACTTCCTGTTAACACTCCTCCCCTCTGGCTTCTCCAGGTGCTCTGCTCCCCTCCCTACCTGGTCCTACTTCATTCCTCCTTTCCACAAACATTGCTCAGACATTAAATCATCTAAAAGTGAAGAAAGCCCACTTTTTAAATTCTTAAAATTATTTTATGGCGGTGCCGGGGAGCGAACCCAGAGTCTCGTCTATGCTGGGCATCTGCTATCCACTGAGCTTCGTCCCTAACCCCGGAGAGCCCGAATGTCAAGGGGAAAACAAGCCAAGGCAGGTGCCAGCCAGCACCACTCCTGCAACGCCAGGGCACACATGGCCTGCCAGACACTTAGAGATGGAGAAACTGAGTCACAAGGCTGATGTCCGGCTCAAGGTCACTCAGGAGGGACAGAATCCAGGCATTCAGATTCCCAGCCTCTGGCTTCACAAGCCTCTGGTTTTCAGGGCTTAACAACTAGACTTTTAGCTTTAGAGTAGCAGGAAGCGGCAGCTGAATGATCCTTTATTTGCCCTGTTCTTTGTATCACCACACTTCCTACCCGGTAGATCCTGGTGGTGTTTATGACTCTGTTCCTCAGCACCCACCTCCCCATGACGGCTGAGGATGAGCAAGGTGCCTGGCGCTGGCGGGAGAGAGCAGATGTCCGGCTGCCTGCTGCTAGGGGAGGGGCAGTGCCCTCCCTCCCCTCGGTCTCGTGAGATATAGTGTGGCGAGAGCCCGTCCTCGAAGAGCAGGTCGTTCTGGGATGGGGACCTCCTTCCATTGCACCATGGTGATTAATCATCTGTATCCTTCCTGCTTGGCTGAATTCTCCAGTGATAAGTGTGTCTCAGGCATCTCTGATTCACCCCTCTTAGCACAGCACCTGACACCTAGTGGGTACCCAGAAAATGCTCAGGGAGTCATGGAGAAGCAATCCCGCTCCAGGTCAGAACAAGTCTGGTACACTTTAAGGTCATCACCCAGCCAGAGGAACCAAGGTTTTCAAGATGTATGTTTCTCGAGGAGGCAAGCTTGGGATCTGTTCAACCTCAGAGCTTTACCTGAGGTAGCTTCAGTTCCCAAGATTTTCCTTAGAACTTCCCGGACCTAGGGGAACAGATGTCAGGTCCCTGGTATAGGAAGAGGTGATTTAAATTTAGAGCAAGTGCGAGTTTTGTTTTTTTGGACAGGGTTTTACTGTGTAGTTTGGAATGGCCTTAAACTCACTATCTGGCCTCGAATTCGCAGCGATCTTCCTGCCTCAGCCTCCCAATTGCTGGGATTACTGACATGGGCCACTATGCCCGGCTACAGCAGGATTTGTTTTGTTTTTGTTTTGCAATTGGCTTTGTATGGAACTGAAGTCTTATTTCTGTTCATTCTAGCCCCAAGGTCATTGCCCAAATCCTTTCAACTTGTGCCAGATGAAGACTCAAACCATATAGCACAACAGAAAGTCTATGCGCAAGAGACTTGGGCCCAGGCCCTACCATGACCTGAACTCCTGAGTGTGGGATGCAGCCTCTGCTTCCCTCCCTGCCCAGGGTCCTCCAGGCAAGATGGTGGCGTGGGGTAGATGTCATCAACTCTAGTGAGCATGAGTTCGAGCCCTGAGTGTTTCTGTCTTGCCCATCCCTTAGTGAGGTGCTTCTGACTACTGACCGTGGGCTGGGAAGCGTCCTGAGCTCAGGGACCTACGCTTCCTGAACCCTCAAAGGCCTGGCTTGGGAGCGACATTCCCTTGGACACAGCAGGGATTCTTTTCACTTGAGGCCATGCTGGTCCTTTAACGAGCACTGTCATTGAACGATGGGCCACTCTAGGGCCCAGAGAGCTGAAAAAACTTGTCAAAGGTCATCCAGCAAGTTGGGACCAGGACCTGAGTCTCCTGACTCCAGGTCCTACACATTTTTCCCTGCATCCTTTGCGATGGGTGTACATTAGTTTGCACTCCAAGCCCCTCTTCGTCGTCTCAAGACCCCGAGAGCAGACAGAACCACAGGGTCCCTCAGCTCCAGCCCCTCATCTTCCAGATCAGGAAGCTGAGCTCAGAAAAGGGAAGGGATCTGTCAAGGAGCCAGAGGGAGAGCTCAAGCCTCTGTTTCCCTCAGGGTCTTTCAGAAGCCTCAGCAGTAACGCAGGGCCCTGGGCCAGGTGTCTGTGTGATGTTCAGGATTCTCCTTCCTCCCATAGCTGGTAAAGACTGCTCTTTGTCTCCTGGAGCTTATAGAGGAGGCGATGGATTCTTACCTACATGACCTTTCCAGGGAACTGACATTTTAATAGGGGACTCTTGGATATTAAAATCCTCTGAGATACAAATGCCAAAGACTAAGGGCATTTCAGGCACCATGATGGGATGAAGCTAGATTAGGTGGTGAAGAATATTTTAGAGCAGGGAATGTGTCCCATAATATTCCGTTTTCCCAGCACCACAGGCCACTTTCCTAATGCTTCCAACCGTGCAGCTGAATTGCACAGTGAGAGGTGTTTCCAAAATCACACAAGTTTGAGAAGCGGGTGGGTTGGGTCCGCGCCGCTGGGTCCTGAATCGAGACACCGTCAGTTCTGTGTTCAGCTCAGGGCTCGCAGATGACCGACAGGCAGGCACCTCCTGCAGAGCCCCAGAACCTCCTTATCCATAGCTGCTGCCTGTCTTCCTCCTCCTCCATGGAGTCTCCTGCAGGAAACCCATCCCAGCCTTTGGAAGCCGGCTTGTCCCTGTGGCGCTGACTTCTAGGGACAAACCCTTTAAGGGTGTCCAGTAGGAGAGCACATCTCTTTAAGCCACAGCCATGCCCCCTGGGAGGTGGTCACACTCCTAAGACCAAAGCAGCCTCCATCCAGCTTGTGCTTCAGATCTGCTGCCTCTGACGCAGGTCCGAGCAAGCGTCCTGTGGTAACCAACAGCTGAGGGGCGCAGCAGGGTAGGCGGGAGCCGGGCCGTTAGGTTCAGCAGGAGGAAGACGAGAACTCCAGACTCAGTTCTAGCCTGGGTTTTCCCACAGAACTGACACTGGGCAAGTTTCGCTGACGTTGAGCCAGATCGTTTGGCAAATGGAGTTACCAATACCAGACCAAGCTCTCTCTCGGTTGTTTAGTGGCTCCAAATCTAAACGCTGAGGAATACGAGTTGCATGAAGCGCAGTCCGGGGAAGGAGTGGCCGCTGCAGACTTTGAAATAACACGGCGGGAAGTGCGCAACAGTGAGGACACCGACAGTGACGGCGGGGAGCTGTTGGTGGGTGCTACAATGGCAGTGAACCCGACTGTCTCCTGCCCAGTCGTGTTCGTCACTGTGGCACAGGAGCGCGGCGGCCACCGGGACTCTCCGGCTGGATTGTCACCCGTTCCTTATGCCGGGGTCTGGTTATCAGCCCGGCTCGGGTTCCCAGAGCGACGAATGGTTCACACAAGTCCACTCGGTTCCCTCAAACCTCCCGCAGTATGTGCCATTATGATTTCATTGACCTCAGTCAGATATCCCCGAAATGGGCACCGATCTTAAAGCGATTCTTTAGATTAATTGTTTTCTAGAAACGTGGAAGCCCTGAGATTATTCTTGGGGACACGCAAGAGGGTGCACCGAGGAATACTGAGGGTCCTCTTGCGCCGATGGAACGGCAGCCTGCGCCTGAGCGTGTATATGTGTCTTGTGCGCCCGGTTCAGGGCTGACTGTGAGTTGTACTTTAAACTCAGGCTGTTGTGCTTGGCGTTGCCACAAAACGATCAGTAAAAACTCATCGCAAGGCGAGAGCTATGCTGATCCTCCTAGATTCCTGCCAAGAAAAACTGCAGATCACAGCATCCGTTCCTTGCTATTGTGCTCTGTTTTCTTTGTTTTTTTTAATCTTAAAGGGTCCTCAAGATAATCAAAACCACCAATTCCTCTCGGGAATGCTTTGTGTGGCTGGAAAGCGTGTTCCAAAGAGAACTGGCATGACTGTGGGTTTCAGCTGGCTCGAGACAGTCCTGGCTTATGGTTGGTGTCTGCACGTAATTATAGTGGAGTCACCTCTCACTTTGGAGAGCTCCCCAGCTGTGTGACAGAGGATGCAGTTGGCCACCTGTAACCCAGGCAAGTTTGACCTTAACCTGTGCGAGCCTTCCTTCACTCTTTCCGGTTCTCCCCTCCCCTGTGGATGCATTTCTAAGCATCTGCAGTGCGGCACACACTGTGTTGCTTGTGGGAGGAGGCGGGAGAGGGTGGCTGGGGAGGGTCATGGACCTAGGGAGGCAGGAAGCAGTCCTTGCTCTCTCGGAGCTCTTCATACAGTGGCAAAACTCAAAACATAGAACACCAATCCAACATAAAACGAGGTGCAGCGCTTTGCTATAAATGAGCAAGGGCTCAGCGATACAGCATTTGCTCAGCATGCGTGGCTACTTGGGAGCACTGCAAAACCAAAGAAAAAGAAAAGAAGAAAGGTGATATAAATAGTGCATAAAGTTTTGAGGGAACACTGAGAAAGAGCAGCCAGTGCACCCCGGAGAGGGCAGGCAGTCGTGGAGGGCTTCACAGAGGAGGTAGTCATCCTCTTCAGCCATCACAGTGGGTCTCTGCCAAGGCTCTGACTGCCTGACCTAGGTTCTAGAGGAAGCACATTTCCCCAGAGCTCTTCTTTTTTTCTTAAGTTTTTTTGGGGGGAGGGGATATTTTAAAAAATCTACCACCAACCTGTCTCTAGTCCTATACTTCGAAAGTCCATTTCAGAAAAATACTCATGTTCTTCCTCTTTGGTCCATTTCTTGATCCAGCACTTGGTGTTATTTGGGCTCACAGTTCTGAGAGGTTTCAGTCCACAGTCGGCCAGCTCCCAGGCAGAAACAGCATGGCAAAAGGGCCTGCCTTGGCATGGTGACCAAGAAGCAGAGGGAGAAGGGAGGAGCCAGAGAGGGAGATAAATCCTTCCAGGCCACGCCCCCAGTGACCTGCCTCCAACCAGGCCCCACTGTAGCCTCTATAACCTAATCACTTTCCAAAAGCCTCAACTATGAGCACATGAGGCTTTGGGGACATCTGGATTCAAACCATAACACTTGGCAACCAGAAAGAGTAGAGCATTGTGGATCTAGTTATATAGGGTAAAGAAGATACTAGCTGCCTTAAAAAAATCCCATGCTCTCACTGGCTTGACACAATTAAGGTTTATTTCTTGGTATATAATATTAAATATGAGTACCCTGAGTTGTTGGGTAGTCATTCAGGGGCCCAGGCCCCTTCTGTATTGTGGCTCCTCCATCTCCTGGGGGCAAGATTCATGGACCACAATGGGCCAGCCAGCTGCTTTTATTAGAATGCATCCACACCTATTCATTGTGCTGCTAATGCACTACATCAGCAGTGTTTAGTGCAGTGGTCCCTGTCCTTTGGTATCCAAAGGGAGTTAGTTCTAGGAGCACTTTTATATCAAAAATCTAAGAATGCTCAATTCCTGCATATTATTTGCAGTGTCACTTATGCACATCCTCCAGTATACTTTACATCACTCTAGATGACCTATACTACCTACTATGATGTAAATGCTATGGGAATAGTTGCTTTACTGTTTTATTTTTTATTAATTTTTATTGCTGCGTGCTTATTTTTTAATTGATCTTATTAAAATATTTTTGATCTGTAGCTGGTTGTATTTGCAGATGCAAAGCCTACGGGTATGAAGGGAAGGGACCGTCACTACGGTTCTGATACGTGTTCCCCAAATTTTGCATGGATTGAAGACCCGGTCCCCAGGGAGCACCCTTAGAGTGCTGGTGAAGGTGGGGCCTAGTGAAAAGTCCTTAGGTTTTTGTGAGGGGTGGGCCCTTAGGACCCCATTCTCCCACTTCTCTTTGCTTTCTGGCATGAGGCGAGTGGTTTTTCTCTACCACACTCGCTTGCCATGATATCCTGCCTTACCGTAGGCCTAGAGCGATGGGGTCATCCATTCCATCACGGCCTGAAGCCTCCAAAATGTGAGCCCAAGTCAAACCTTTTCATAAGTTAGTCATCTCAGATATTGCTAAGTTTGGATTGACAGTGTCCTCGAAGGCCTCAGGCACTCATACGCAGGACTTTTGGAGGGTGACCGGGGGCACTATAGCTGACGTGCTGTTAGGAGAGGGGCCTGGTCAGGGAGGCGGGCCCCTGGGGGCGTGGCCTGGAAGAGTTTATCTCCCTCCCTGGCTCTTCTCTTCCCTCTCTGCTTCCTGGCCTCCAAGTGAGCAGCTCTCCCCTGACTAGACCCTTCTACCATGCAATTCCTGTGTGTCAGCCTGCTGAACATGGACTGAAGCTTCTGCACTGTGAGCCAAGATAACCCTTGCTCCTTTAAGTTATTTTTCCCCAGCAAGGAAGAGAGTGACTAAGACGAACATTTTGTTATAGTGATAGAAAGTTGATAAACACTACTGTGCAACTCAGAAGTCTGAAATGTTTGTTATATGACTCTTTACAGACAAAATTTCCTGACCCCTTATCTGAGAGCTCAGAATTCTTGCTGGGTCATCTGCATCTGGCCAAAGGAATGTCCTCCTGTGGACAGAGAAAGGGTGCATGTGCCCATTTACGAGGCTGTGCTGGCCAGGTCCAGAAGTGAAGCACATGGCTTCTGCCTACATCTCATTGGCCAGGGCCCAGTCCACAGCTCCATGTCCCAGCTTCAAGGGCTGCTGGGAAATGTAGTGTATGTGTGCTCTCAGAAGGGAAGGAAAATGGGCTTGGAGAAGCGGGGTGCAGGCTCTGAACATAGCGGAGGGGCCTTGGTCATTCCAAGTCTGCTAATGCAGTGGACATTTTAATCTTTTTTTTTTTTTTGTACTGGGGATTGAACTTGGAACCTTGTGCCTGTGAGGCAGGTGGTAGCACCACTGAGCTAAATCCCCGGCCCATGGACATTTGAATCTTGAAAGCTACAATTCCAACTGGCCCAAACATGAGAAATTCCCACTCTTTTGTCCTCTGTTCATTTTTATGAACACTGGCCAAGTTTCCTACGAGCTAAGACTTTGGGAAGATTGTAGGAAAGAGTTACTCCTAAGAGTTAGTGTTTGTTGTTTAGTTTGTTTGTTGTTTAGTTAGTTTGCACTTGGTCTCCTAGGCACAGAACCCAGAACCCAAGTAACTGCTCAGAGAAGAAATGCTGAAAGCTTTACCCCAGTGCTAGAAGGAATGTTTGAGATGAGCTACCCCTGCCAAGGGATCCCCTAATTCCCGCAGCCCATGAAAGCTGATCTGTTTTTCCGGGACAGCCCAGCCCTAGACAGGCAGCTCTTGTTCTCCCGAGATTTCTCTCCCTGCTGCCTGGCGTCCTGGTCCTCCTTCCCTGAGAGGCTGTGGGGATGAGCTGCTGGTTCTTCTCCAGCATGCAGGGCAGGTACAAGCCTTGCCGCAAAGTCCTCTGCTCACTCCTTGGGGAAACCCAGTCATCCTGGTCCTGGACTGCCTCCACCGACGCCACCATCGGAGGGGAGGGGACTGTGATCCCACCAGGTCCCCACCAGGGAGTCCAGGCCATTTTCTAGATAAGAGGGGACCTGGGTATAGGTGTGAGGGGTCACTCTGTGCCCTGGAAGGCCCTGAGTGAGTGTTCCCCCATGCCACGGTCCCACAAATTGCCTAGCAGAAGTGTCCCAGTCCCTGTAAGAAGCACCTCTTCTAATTCAGAGTCCATACTGGCCTGAAGGGAGTGCAGGGAAGGCAGGCCTAATACAGCATGTGTCACTTCATGACGAGGACGTGTTCTGACAAATGTTTCACTAGGTGACTTTGTCATAGTGCAGATACCACAGATTGTACTTACACGAATAAGACAGCCCCAACA
Source organism: Fukomys damarensis (assembly GCF_012274545.1). Classification (NCBI taxonomy): domain Eukaryota; kingdom Metazoa; phylum Chordata; class Mammalia; order Rodentia; family Bathyergidae; genus Fukomys; species Fukomys damarensis. The sequence continues at coordinate 44,841,011 of NW_022900924.1, read as the reverse complement.
CCACTACGTGGTATGATCCTATGGGGCCACCGTTGTATCTGTGGTCGGTCATTACACAGTGTGGGCAACTCCGCTGTGCTGTACTGGTTGGATTTTTATTCTGTTTATTAGCATGTTGACTTACAGTAAACTGTTCTAATTTAAAAATAATCCAAGGACTGTATAATGCATTCTAGGTATATTAGGATTTAAAATAACATTTTTCAAAAGGCTTATGGTACCTGACAAGGATGTTTGGGAACTTTACTAGTATGGGCACGAATGGGAGGTAACATTATTTTATGACAGCTATTACCCTTTGATAACTTTAGAGGTAAACCTGCAAATAATTGAAAACAATATGGTTATCAAGAAAAAGGAAGTAAGGAAGGCAGGAAAGGACAAAAGAAAAGAAGAAAGCAAAGGAACAACAGGAGCTATATATGGCTCAGATTCAGAGGCTGGGCTCCCTCCTGATTCCACCAGGCTCCCATGTGGCCTTGCACAAAGTCAAGAACTTCTCTGGGGCCTTCATTTATAAATATAAGCTTGATGCTATCCTATGTGCAACTCAAAGGAAATCATAACTCATAAGCCACTCTTGAAAAATATTTATTTTTACTTATTTTGAGACAAGGTTTCACTAGGTAGCCCAGGCTGGCCTTGAACTTGCAGTGATCATCCTGCCTCAGCCTCCAGGGTGCTGAGATTACAGGTGCCACCGTGGCTGTCTGTGTACACTACTTTGTGTGGAGGCATGTTGTACAAATGTGAGGAGTGGTCACTGCTGACATCTCAAGGAGGAGGCCAGGCTTGGACTGTGTCTCAGCAGGGTTGAGGTGGCGCCCATGGAGGCTGTGGCCGCGCTGGCCCAGACTGTGTCCCTCTCTGGCTGCTTCCTGGGTCCCCTAAGACGTCTCGAGGGTGGAGAGGCAGCATTTCCTTAGCACCTGCATTTCTAAAGGCCAGATGCTGGGCCGGGATGGCCTCACCCAGGGACTGGCAGTGACCCTGCTCTCCCAGCTTCTGTCTTGTGTTCACACCACCCAGGGGTAGGCCGCGCGGTGGGAACGGCTCAGCGTCACAGCGGAGACCCAGAGGTGACCGGGCGGCTTGCGCACAAAGGCGGGCTCCTGGTGTGTGTGTCTGGAGCTCACCAGGGTCTCTAGTGGTGGCAGAGTGGGTGACAGAAGAGCAGGGTCTGGAGCCAGGGCCCCTTTGTGCTGCAAGCCTAGGAGGGCGGGGCCAGGAGGGATTATGGGTAAGTGGATGTCAGGAGGGGACGAGGAGAGGCCAGGGGGGTGGGGAGGGGACGTGGGCAGCTGGCGAGCATGAGGCAGTGGGTGGGGTTGGGGCCGCCGCTCCCATTATGTGGCTGTCATCAAAGTGCCCGAATGAATGAAGGTTTGCAATTACAGGGAGACGTGGGTTTGGGAATTTCCCAGCAGCAGGCCCAGATGTTAATTAAACCAGAGATGGGTCATTATCTCGCCATGGAGGGAGCACAGGGAAGCACACAGATGGCGCATGGCTGTTACGTGTTATTATTTCTGGGCTGGAGGAGGCCCTGACCCGGGCCTTGGGGCACCGCCGAGGGCACGGGCCCCGTTTGGGTGCTGGTCACTAAGACTCTTCCCAGTCCTCCCTCACCTCCTCAGCAGGGTCCAGGAGATCTCGCATCTGCCCTGTTGAGGCGTCTGACTTGTGTTCCCGCACTGGGGTGCAGACAGCCGCGGCAAGCTTGGGGTGCAGGGCGCAGGCGGGCCACTCTGTCCCCCGTGTCACAGCATTGAGAGGTGCGGGACAGGAAGCCTCCAGTGCGCCTTGGGTCCCTGCTCAGAGGCCGACCTGGGCCTGGGTGTGTGGGGTGGGAGGGGCCCCCAGAAGGCAGGGGGTGGCCCAGTGACACAGAAGCACTGTAGGGGGGCTTGGCCCAGTGGCTACTGTGTGTAGCAAGTTATGGAAGTAATTCAAGGTTATACCGATGAGTGTGGCTATGCTAGCAATCATGAAAAAAATAATTTTTTATCTGTAAATTAATTTGTAAATATCCAAAAATTTTTTACCATGATAGTACAGTAATATACTATTATTATTATTATTATTATTAATGTTACTTAATTCTTTCATAAAAGCACCATTGGGCTTTGCTTTCCTAACTCTTTTCTAACCAGGCTACATTTCAGAATCAAAGGGAAAGGGCCTAGGGATTTAGCTCAGTGGTGCTGCTGCCTGCCTTGCAAGCGCAAGGACCTGAGTTTGATCCCTGGTCCCAAAACAAAACAAAACAAAAACTAACAACAACAGATACAGAGGGGATGGTCCCACCTGGAAGAGGTGCCACACACTTGTCACGGCACTCTGGAAGGCTGAGGCACGAGGATCACAAGTTCAAGCCTAGCCTGGGCCATTTAGTGAGTTAGCAAGATGCTGTCTCAAGATTAAAAATAAAAAGAGGTAGGGGTGTAGTTCAGTGTGAAGGCCCTGGGTTCAATATCCATAGGGGCAAACACCACAGTGAATACATGAAAATCAAAAGCATGCTGCTCCATGTCTGCTGGTGGGCAGGCTGCGGACCTGGCTGCCTCTGGCCCTCAGGGCAGTGGGAAGGAAGTTCATCCATAGCCAGGGGTCTCCACAGCGCTGCAGACGGACAGTCACCTGTGGGCTGGCCTCAGTGTACCTGTGCGGGCGAAACAGCTACCCTGAGGAAATGGTGCGTTACTTCAGGTTGGACCCTGCATCCCACCTCCAGGCAGGAGATGGAAGGGGAGCGGCACCTCCAACTCCAAGCTTCCCTCCCCAGGCTGGCTCTGTGTCTGCTGCTCCCTGAAGCACAGGAGGAGGGACTGCTGGCAGCTCAGCGCGGTGGGCAGCCGTCACTTCCAGGCAGAGGCCCTGAGGTGGCTTGCACTCCTCCTGCTGTCCCTGGCTCAGCCACTCCCGGTGGCCCTGTCCCCAAGGACACCATGAAGGTTTCCTAATTAAGCTGTTAGCTGCGTGGAGACCCGGATGAGGCTGCCTGGTAGAGCGTGGCCATGATTTTGAACATCAAAGGAGCCCTGGCTCACGGCTGAACCCCGGCGTGGCTTTTGAAGAGCTGCATCGTATAACAGAGATGGAAAAAGAGGCCCGTGATGCCAGTGTGGCCTAGTTATGCTCCACCTGGAAAGGTAGGCGGGAGCGAGTGACTCTGATTCTCTCCAGCACGCATGGGGAAGGCTGACTGAGCATCCAGGACAGGCCTTGGAGTAGTTGGGTGGGCTGGGTTTCCATGGCTGAACCTCGCATCGACTCTAGGAAAGGAGAGAGCAATCGCAAGGCACCTGTCCATCCATGCGCGGCGAAGGCTGTCGGGTTTCCGAGTAAATGATCACAGAGGAGTCCGGGTTCCTCCGCCTGCCAGGAGGACCTTCCTCAATTCATGTTCACCACGACGTCCACACTCTCGTCAAATTATTGAACTTACCCAGGAATGTTTCTCAAATACGTCAAACATGCTAATTAATTTCAATAATAATAGTTATAAACACATATGTAAAGGGTTTTTTGTTTGTTTGTTTGTTTTGGGTACTGGGGATTGAACTTGGGACCTTGCGCTTACAGGGTAGGCGCTAAAGTTTTTTTCTTTTTGAGACAGGGTCTTGCTATGTAGTTCAGGTGGCCTGAAACTCACTATGTAGCTCAGGTTGGCTTCAAACTCACTGTGATCCTCCTGCTTCAGCCTGCTGAGAGTGCTAGGATTACAGGTGTGCACCACTATGCCCAGCCACAACTAATATTTTATAATTATCTTACAAAAGCATTGTTTTAAGTGCTGGGGATCAAACCCAGGGCCTTGTACATGCAAGGCAAGTGCTTTACTGCTGAGCTACATCTCCAGCCTACAGTGGTATTTTTTACATCTATCGTTTCATTTAGTTTTTGGTTTTTTTTCTTCTAGTATCAGGGATCAAATTCAGAACCTTGCACTTTTGAGGCAGGAACGGTGCATTGAGCTAAATCCTCAGCCCTCTATTGTACTATTATTATTGTTGTTTTTGGTACTGGGAATAAGCTTGGACTCTGCATGAAGCTACATCCCAAACCTTTTTATTTTTATTTTTAAATTTTGATATTAGGATCTTGTTAAATTGCAAGGCTGGGCTTGAACTTTTGATCCTCCTGCTTCAGTCTCTTAGAGTGCTCTGTTACTTTTGTGTTTGTTAGTTTAATTAATATTTGTATATATTTTATTGGCTTTTCGAGACAGAGTCTTGCTATACAGTCCAGGTTGGCCTTCAACTCTGTGTAGCCCAGGCTGGTCTCAAACTCAGTGATCCTCCTGCTTCAGCCTCTCCAGCACTGGGGTTGCAGGCGTGGACCATTATGCCTGGCACCTATTGTTTTATAGCTGAGAAGATAAGGCACAGAGTGGGGGACTTGGGAATCTGTTTCTACCAGGGAAGGTAATGATCATCTGGTCACAAACTTTCCTTTTCGGATGGAAAGACCAGCGGGCAGGAGGAGGTTGCGCAGGCCTTTCAGTAACTGGGGCAGAACTAACACGCTTGGCGCTCGCTCCAGGGATTGAGCAGGGGCTCCCCAAAGTCCGAGATGCTGTCTGCTTGATCTGCGATTTCAGTGCGAATGCTGCTGCGGGGCACGCACCCCACTCTGTGCCCCTGGGGTCAGGGCCCAGACAGGGCCTTTAACATGTGATTATGTTCCGGACTATTTTGAGCCTGTAATTGTCCAACTTAACACGATGTGAATGACAGAACACAGGGGCTGGGTTTTAACTACTGAGAATAGGACTCTGAATCTCGGCGGAGGGGTGGAGAAAACATGATGGTGAAATGGCCCAGGAGCCCCAGCCGCTGCAGAGGGATCTGGAAGGGATTCTGTCCTCCATGTCCTCTCCACACCTCCAGAGATTTGGTGCACCCTGTGGCTTTGGGAGGGGAGAGAAAGTCAGAGGGGCACAGAACCAGCCAGGATTCCCTGTGGTAAGTGAGCTCTCAGTACTGCTGAGGTACTAATGAAACGCCAGAGGAGAGCCGGGAGTGTCGGCGCACGCCTGCAATCCCAGCACTGAGAAGCTGAGGCAGGAGGATGGCTCTGAGTTCGAGGCCAGCCTGGGCTAAACAGTGAGTTCAAAGCCAGCTTGAACTACATAGCGACTCCATGTCCCAAAGAAACAAAGAAACAAATAAAAAACCGTGGGAATGAGGAGACGAGGGGCAGGGGAGGGCTACTCAGCATGGAAGGGGACAGAGCTGACGAGACCAGAGGGAAGGGTGAGACTTGTGACCAGAGGTGTTCTGTGGGCCGCAGGAATCTGAGGGGAGCATGAACAGTGCCGCTGTCCGTGTAAGATGTCTGCTGCAGCGTGTGTGTGTGTGTGTGTGTGTGCGTGTGTGTGCATGCACGCACGGATGTTCCAAGCGATTGGAGGATTTTATTTGGAGACGTGCTCGCGAAGTTGCCTAGGCAGGATTCGAACAGGTGCTCCTCTTGCCTGAGCCTCCCAGAGTGTTCACCACCTACGGGGTACCTGGAGAATTTTCGGCGGCGACGTGGAGGGCTGCGGGGAAGGAAGAGGCTCCGCAGGCCGGATGGGGTGGGGAAGGCGGGTGCAGGGAGAGCGGCTGGGGTGAGGGACCGCGTCCCGAGGACTTCAAGGCTGCCGAGAGGACAGCAGGGAGAGGAAGGCATGGCTGCTGGCCTGGGAGGCCCAGCACGCCTCTGCCCAATTCTGCATTCAGGGATTTTGGTGAAGCCTTTAGCGCAGCGTCTTCTGAGACTCCGTGACCATTCCGTATAAATTGCAGCTTTTGCTGCCGAGCAGCCTAGGAGTCGGGAAACATTGGTATTCCATCGCCATGCGTGGTGACGCAACCTCAAGAAACCATTCATTACGCATCTGTCTGTGTGCCCAGACTCGGCGGCCAACCCGTGTCGCTCCTGGACGCAGAGCAAGTTACTGTGCCCTTCAGGGCTGCCTGGAATCGAGTGGGTGGACGAGATGAAGATCCTCATCTCGCATGAGAGCGGAGACGACCTTCATTAGGCTCATTTAATGTCGCCCGGCCTCCAGGCGGCCCCAGATGGGAGGCGCCATGAACCCTGCTCCCAGGACGGCAGCTCGCCCTGTGGGGCCTTTTATGACAGCAGCACCGGGTGGAACAGGTGTCCCCCTGCTATTAAGTTGGTTTTACAAACTGTGTGCTGGCCAACCAAGTAATATTGGCACAGCTACACCTTACCCCGAAGGGGACAAGGTATTTGATATCAGATGAAAGGACTTTGGAGCAACCCGGGAAACGGTCCTGGGAAAGGAATATTCCAGAGGGAGAAGGTCTGGGCCCCAGCAAGGGAGACCTGTTCCTAAGGTGCTGGCTCCAGTGGGCAAGAGGCAAGGCCGAGAAGCCTGTGCCTTTGACAGTGTTTAAGTTATATTACAAAAGCACTCTTTGCAAATAATTTACCAGACAGTTTTTTAAATGAATACTCAGCTCTCTGTATTGCTTAAATTTTTTTTGTTTTGCTTTGCTTTCTTCTTTAGAGAAATGGAGTCCATCTTTCTGGAGAAAAACTACTAGCAAGAAGGGTTCTCCCAAAATGTATATTTCTATTTTTTTAGTTTTTGAGACAAAGTCTCACTGTGTAGAGCCCAGGCTGGCCTCACACTCTCAGTGATCCTCCTGCCTCAGGCTCCCGAGTTCTGGGATCACAAGCGTGCGCCACCGCACTAAGTACTCAGCAGTTGGAGGAAAACAAAGACACAGTAATTTGAAGTCCACGGTTTCACCTGCCTGTCTCATGCCCTTGTTTCTGTACAGCCACACTTCTGAGAACTGTCCAGCCCAGTTTGTGTGGTTCCCAGGCAGCAGGTGTCCTCCGTGTGTCCACCTGGCACACAGGTGACCCAGCTTCTACATGGGGGTGTGAGCAGCAGCCCCACGCTGGGCCGCAGAGTCCCTTCTGGGGGAGTTTTGGATCTGGAACTCAACTTCTTCCTTTGTGGTGCAGCCAGGAGACACAGCGTGTGAAGAGCATCCATCGCTGTTTCTGTCCACAGCGAGGCAGGTGCAGAAACTGAGTGTTTCATCACTTTGGGGTCCAAGCCTATGCATGTTAGGCAAGCACCTACCAATGGGCTGCATCTTCAGCCCGTCTTTAAATTTTTTTTTTTTGTTTTGGTTTTTGTTACTGGGTATTGGAACTTGGGACCTTGTACTTGTGAGGCAGGCAGTGGAACCACTGAGCTAAATCCCCGGTCCCTTTTCTAAAAAATTTGAGGCAAGATCTCACTAGTTTCTCAGGCTCAAACTTGATAATCCTCCTGCCTCAGGCTCCCGAGTAGCTGAAATTACAGGTATGTGCCACCATGCCTGGCTGGGAACTTTTAATAATAATTGACCATGTCAAGACATCAAGTGGAATTTTATTTTCAAAGTAATTTGTACTTATTTAATTTACCGAAGGATTGATCCTGTAATAGATTTGAATAATGACAGAGACTCTGAAAACCGGATCTTTCTGGGAATCCTCCAGCAGGGTTGCTGCACATAGTTGTATATGTTGTGCACTGACTGCATCACTCAAACAGGTGCCATTCACACAGATGATAAAGTGAATGATTCTCCTGTGCCGGAGAGGTGCAGTGTACAATCTGCCCCAGGTGGATAGCCCTTTGACCCTGTAGTCTTTTAACCACTCCTTTTTTTTTGTCTGTTTAAATGAGGCAGAGTCTTTCTGTTGGTGACAACCTAAGGAAATTTAAATAATGTATCATCTCCCATCCCAGTGGCCGCTTTCAAGTGTCCGTACTAGAGGAGGCCTGGCTGTGGAGTCTGACTTTTTCAGCATGATTCATCCATTCGCTGTCTTGTTAGTTCTCAGGGAAGGAGGCAGCTTCAAACACACAGCTTGGGAGGAGGTCAAATGTTCTCCTCCACCCAGCCCGACTCAGGCAGGGCATGCCAGCTCCTACCAGTTCCTTTGCCATTGCCTGAGCCCCACCCAGCATAAGGGAGGTGCATGATGTGCTGACTCATGAAGGTAGACCAGCTGGCCATTTTGCACAGCTGGTAGGCAGCTCATGGGATCATCTTTCTAGAACATGATTTAGCAGTGTGCATCAAAAGCTCTACAAATGTTTTCTGGCACATTGTCTAGGAACTTAGTTGGGTGTGTGTGGGGGTCTTGAATCCCAGCACTTGGGAGGCTGAGGCAGGAGGGTCTCTGTGAGTTTGAGGCCAGCCTGGGCTGCATAGTGAGTTCAAGGCCAGTCTGACTACACAGTGAGACCCTGTTACAAGAAACAAAACAAAACAAAACAAGCCAGGTGTGGTGGCACGTGCCTGTAATCCCAGCACTTGGGAGGCTGAGGCAGGAGGATCACTATGAGTTCAAGACCAGCCTGGGCTACACAGTGAGTTCCAGGGCAGTCTCAACTACATAGTGAGACCCTGTCTCAAAAAAAAAAAAAAAAAAGCTATCTAGGATCTTCTCTTAAATATTAGATTTATGCTGAGAAATGCCCATTGTAGCTTATGTGTATGGATAAAAATTCAGAATATTTTGAATGTCACTTGTGTGATAGATAATAGAAAATAAGGTAAAAGAATAATCCGGACTTATTGAAATTATGTTTATTATGTTTTTAGTAGTATGGAAAAATAAATATATTAGGTTAAAAAAATCAGCAAGATAATATAGCACACAGGTAAGGGAAAAACACTAAGAAAAAAGACTGGAGAGAAATAGACTAAAATGTTTCTATTGTTATCATTTCATGCTTGCAGTACCTTAGATCATCATGGGGAATTGGTGCATGTGCATAAGGCATCTTCATTCATTTAAAAACTGTCTAAATACATCAGGGAACTCATGACAGGGACGGGTCCTGGGTCACAGGAGTCCCAGGTCAGAATAGTCGTATTTGGCATGATTAATATAATTTTTAAAATATATATATATATTTTTTTTTTGCCTGGGGATGTAGCTCAGTGGTAGAACACTTCACTTTCCTAGCATGTGCATAACCCTGGGGCTGATCTCCAGCACATCCACACAAGTTTTTCCTAAAATTTCTAAAATGTGATATGAAGAATACATGTTACTTTGATAATCAGGGGGAAATGAAGTTAAATATTTGTTTGTTTGTTTACTCATTTATTCTGTGGTATTAGGTATTGAACCCAGGGCCTTTGCACTGAGCTATATCTCCAGTCCTTGTATTATTATTATTATTATTATTGAGACAGGGACTTGCTAAATCGGTAAGTTGCCCACTTAGGGGCTCAATCTTGTGAGTGTCCTGCCTCAGCCTCCCAGAGTGGTTGGGTTTGCAAGTGTGCCACCAGGTTAGGCTCCAAGTCAAGTATTTGCAAAGGGAGAAGTGCAGACAGGGCAGCTTTCAGGTTGGGCTCCCCATGTGCTGGTAGCTGGTGGTGTCATCCTGGGCTTAGGCGTAAGTCCCTGGCTTGGCTTGCTTCTGTTTCTGCGGGAGGTCTGGCCGGAGGTGCTGCCTACCCCGTGTGTGTCGCTGCCCTGCCGGTGGCTCCAGGAGGGCTTGATGGGGGAGGCTGAGGCGGCAAGGCAGGGGCAGGGAGCTGGCAAGGGACAGGGCCCAACTGAGGCTCTGGTTCGCCAAACCCAGATCCCACTCCTAGGCCTACAGCCCGGCAAACACACTCCTGAATGTTCAGCGGGGCGCAATGAACAAAAATCGGAAAGCTGCCTGTCCTCAACAGGAGGATGGAAACACAGACGATGGCATTTTCCCGTCCAGTGGACACGCGGCGGCATCGGGACACCAGGGAACTCACATGACTGGGACGGCCCCAGGTCACAGGACAAGGCAAGCAGTGGTGTGAGCTCATCAGTATCGCGTCTGTGACTGTGTTTCATACATTAGCCACTTTTACGGTGTAAAATATGTTACTTTAGTTTGTTAATACTATGAGACTTTCTATTAGGTTGTACAGGATGATTGTGTTAAGATTAGTAAACACACGGTATACTTTTCAAGCACACACCCTATTTGCTGAGTGCTTCCCGTGTGGTGGATCTTGGAAAGAGGAAACTAATGAACCCAATGTCCCTGCCGGAGTGGCAGTGTTGCTCCTGCCCAGGCGGAGTCCCTCCTCCTGGGCAGACATCATTAATCTACCCTCTCTTTCTCCCCAGTGAGCACGGATGGGACCCTGTGAAGACTCGGTAATAAGGGCTGGCGTCGCTGCGCGCTCACTGTGGGCACTGGCCACACACACTCTCAACTTACCTCTGCACGATTCCCCGCGGAGCTGCCGCTGTGACCCTCACTCTGTGCAGGTCCTGTGTGCTAACCACTTTGAGAACGTATGCATCTCACTGCCCCATGGGATCGCCCAGCTCCCCACCCACCCTCTCTGGGCTTGGTTTCCCATCCGGAGCACCTACCAGCCCCTGCCTTTCTGAGCACCGAGCCACACCGGAGGGTGAGGGTAAGTGTCTCTCTCCTGGCCTCATCCCCAGCTCCCTGATGGTCTGGAGCCAATGAGCGGGAGCCTCCTTTCACCACCGCCACGGTGACGGCTCAGATATCAGGAAGAAACGGGAGTGGGAACAGTGGATTCCCAGACCTGGCCCTCTCGGTCAGCCAGATTTAGAAATGCCTCTTCTCATTCTTCAAAGCCTAACATGGTTTAATTCTGTGAACACACCTGGGGCCTGGCATTGGAGACCAATACAAACACTAGCACTGGCTAGAAACTGCCTCGGATTCTGTAAAAGACAGTTGTGGATGAAGCAAAACTGACTGGTGTGAAAGGATTCTCTCCTAGGAATTCCTGCAGAATCAGACCTTGTCAGCCTGGGCTTCCCTTTTCTCTTCCTGGGCCTGTCTGTGTGCACAGTCACAGTTTTGTTTTATTATGATTTAATTTAATTAAATTAATTTGGGGGGGTGCAGGGAATTGAACTCAGGACCTTGTACTTGCCAGGCAGGCAGGGTGCCGCTGGGCTACATCCCCAGCCTCAGCTTTGAGTTTCTTGCTCGCTAGGTAGCCCAGGCTGGCCTCGAACTCACTGGGATCCTCCTGGCTCAGCTGTGCACTTCATGCGCGGCTACAATGCTACACTATTCAATCAGAAAAATTGAAGAAGGGTTAGTCTGTCAGGGCTTCTTCATTAGGAGAGAAAGACAAATCTATGGCACTTTAAACACTACATGGTTTCTGTTTCTAACCAGGCGTGGAGACAGCTTAGTGGCTGAAAGTGGGGAATAGAGATCTGAACATCGTGTCTTTCTTATCACTCTGTCTAAAAACATCTAAAAGGCCAACCGAATTAGGCCTGCTGCGGTCTGTTAACTGTAGTTAGGTGGCTTTCTAATCTACAGGGTCACGTATCTAAGTAGATTTGTGGTTTGGTCGGGATGAATGTGTCCACTGCCTGGATCTGAGGGACACGGAGTGACACCCACGCGTGATCCATCCCGTATCCTTGGCTGAGTGGCCCCCAGCGGATTCGTGTTCTTCTGGATCATGTGAATGTGGCCTTATCTGGAACCAGGGTCTTTGCGGATGTAATCAAATTAAGATGAGGTTATTTTGGATCGGGTGGACCCTGAATCCAAGGACTCGGGTCCTTAATCAGAGAGAGACAAGAACCCAGAGACACAGGGACGAAGCAAGGAGACAACGGAGACAAATACTGGACGGATGCAGCTGCAAACCAAGGAGTGACCAGGGTCGTGGAAGCCGCCAGAAGCTAGGAAGGACCAAAGAAGGGTTGTCCTTCACGGGGAGCAGGGACTGTGCACACCTTCAATTTGGACTCGGAGCCCCCAGCACTGTGAGAAAATAGGTTTCCATTTTTGTTGTTGTTGTTTCAGACAGGTTCACACCATAGGCTGGCCTTGAACTCACAGCAGTCCTCCTGCCTCAGCCTCCTAAGTGCTGGGATTACAGGCGTGCGCCACCTTGCTCAGTTGATCTCTGCTGTTTGAAGCCAGCAAGCTTGTGGGGCTTTGTTGTGACAGTGTGAAGAGGCCAACATGGAAGGGACTTGGTGGAACTGGACCCGTGTGCAGTGAGGCCTTTCTCCGCAGAGCGAGGCCATTTCACTGCTCATTGGACTGAGAAAGGAGCCCAGGGTGGTGGCTTCCAGAAGTCCAGACAGACGTGGCTCCTAGACTTCCAGAGGAGACTTTCCAATGGCTAATGTCAACTGAGAAAAATGAGAAAAAATGAATGAAACCATCAAAGTGTAAAAGGAAAGAGGAAAAGGTATGCAAAAAGGTAGCATCCAGCCTGTGACTGAAATGATGAACTCTCCCCATGTTCGCATGACAAGTTTGGGAAGAAAGACCCCAAAGGGCAGCTCTGAGGTCAAGGATGAGGCGGAGCTTCGTCCGGCAGCGTTTCCAGCACAATTTCTTGCATACCACAGACTTCAAGAAACATTGGTGAGCTCAGTATGGCGGCGCATGCCTGGAATCCCAGCACTCTGGGAGGCTGAGGTGGGACAATCTCAAGTTCAAGCCCAGCCTGAGCAATTTAGAGCCATTGTGAGACTCTGTCTCAAATTAAAAAGAATAAAAAAAGCACTGGGCATGGAGCTCCGTTGGAAGAGTCCCTGGGTTCAATCTCTAGTGCTGGAAAGCAGAAACAAACAGAAGCTAATGCTCTTTTCAAGAAGAGAAGGCAATGATTCAAAAATCCTTGGCAGTTCTTTTTTCCCCAAAGAAATCTGGATTACCCAAAAGATTCCCCCGAGCCCTTCTTAATTCCTAAGTAGGCAAATCCAGTTCTTTTAAATAGGTAATCACCACCGTAGATGGACTGCACTGGGGACCAGTGACTCACTTGGTGTGAGAGCACCTTGTGAGCACTGACTGATCCCTTTGGCTGCGGTGCTTAGATCCACCCTAAGGGGCTCAGCATTCGCCCACGTTTGCCGTAATCATGGCAGGCTGCGGTCCACGGATTTGCTTGCATGATGTATTGTTGTACATCTCTGTGATTCATTTGCTGTTCATCAGGAAAACAAACCTCCAATTATCCTGTTGCTGTTACGAGAAAATACAACCCACTTGCAGCTCGACTTTCAGCAACGTGTACGGGTAGGAACACGGGAATGGCAGCGTCTCACAGGAACTGCCGGGTGCTAGGTGGACAGGGACTAAGAGAGGGAGGCGTGCAAAGCAGAAGGGTGGTTTTGAGCCTGGAGTTCGTGCTACAGCAGCGGGCTGTGCTGTCTTTATTTATGTGGGTATTTTCTTTTTTTACTGGTACATTTAGATACACAATGATTGCATTCGTCGTGGGGAATTTGCACCTGCACATGATACATCTTACTTCTTTTTTCTCATTCCCCTCCCTTCAACCTCTCTTCCCTCCTTATTTACAAAAGCTTTGTTTATACATTTTCCTTCTTTCTCTCTTTTTCTGGTCCGTTTCTCCCCCTCCCCCCTCATTTCCCTTCTCATTTGAACATTTTCTTCACATTTCCCAATATCTGTTTTACATTTTGGTCCTTATTTACCCTTTTGGTTCCTCACACCGGAGTTATAATGTGGTATTTAAACATGTGTTTCCAGTTTTTCTCACTTAAAAGTACGGTCTCAAGGTCCATCCAGTTAGCTATAAATGTCTCAAACGTGCCCTTCTTTATGGCCGAGTAGTACTCCGTTATATCCCCCCATCTTTATCCACTTGTTGGTTGATGGGCATTTGGGCTGTTTCCAGGATTTAGCTGTCACAAACTGTGCCCCTATAAACGTGGGTGAGCATATATTGCTGTGGTCTGATGTTTTTAGTTCTTTCAGGAAAATATCAAGAAGGGGAAGGCCGGGCATTTGGCTCAGTGGTTCTGTCGCCTGCCTCGCAAAACCAAGGACCTGAGTTCAATCCCTGGTACCAAAAAAAAAAAAAAAAAGAAGAGGAATAGCTGGATTAAATGGAACCTCCAGTCCTAGTTTTTTTGAGGCGTCTCCACACTGATTTCCAGTCAGTGGTTGCACCAGTCTACACTCCCAACAGTGGAGAAGAGTTCCTTCCTCAACCCACAGTCTCTCCAGCTTTTGTTATTGGTTGATTTTTTGATAATGGAATCTCAGCATTGTTTTAATTTGCATCTCTCGAATGACCAGTGATGTTGAACATTTTTTCATAATATTTATTTGCAGTTTCTGCTACTTCATCTGATAAGTGTCTTTTCATTTCAGATGCCTGTTTTTTTGTTTGGGTCTTTAAATTTGGGGGAATCTGATTTTTTGAGTTCTTTATATATTCTAGTTACTTGTCTTTTGTCTGAGGAACAGCTGGCAATTTTTTTTTTCTTTTCCCTCTGTTAGTGATCTCCTTTGGTTCGCAAAAGCTTTTTTTTGGGGGGAGGGGTACTGGGGATTGAACTCAGATCCTTGCTCTTGCAAGGCAGGCCACCGAACCACTGAGCTAAATCCCCGGCCTGTGCAAAAGCTTTTTAATAAGATGAGATTTCAGTTGTTGATTCTTTGTGATAGTTCCTATGGGACTGGGGTTTTGTTTATAAAGTCTTTGCCTACACCAGTGTCTTCAAGAGTTCTGTCTATTCTGTCCTCCAGTAGGTTTCATGTTTCTGTTTTAATATTTAGATATTTGAATCATATTTTTTGGAGACAGGGTCTCCCTATATAGTCCAAGTTGGCTTTGAACTCTCTATGTAGCCCAGGCCGACCTTGAACTGGTGACAATCCTTCTGCCTCAGCCTCTGAAATGCTGGGATTATAAGCCCGCAACACCATGCCTGGTTGCCCTCTTTTTTTTTATTTCTGAGTATGTGTGTTTGACTACAAATGCCTGCTAAGGACTGAGAGGTCAATTAGCAGAGAGGTCAAGTATATTTAAAAGCCGATGGATCCATGGGTACTTACCGCTGGGATCCAAGCTGGGTCCAAAACTAGTTGGGTTTTGCTGGGTTGATAACAGTTCTGGGCTGGATCCATGATTGGAGAGGAAGAGTGAGACCCAAGACTGAGTCACAGCATCTGAGGTCACGTGGGCAGAGGAGATGAAGCACGAACGAGCATTTGCTCTAATCTTAGGCCTGGATTTTGAGAAGCCCCAGCCTGTGGGTGCCAGCCGGCCTCACACTGGTCACAGGATTACCACTGGTGTTCGAGCCTCTCTGAGCTCAGGTCATGCCACACAGCCCGGGACCCCGGCTAACAGCCCCACTTTGAGGCTCTGACCGGGTAAAGCACTTGATTCAGACAAACAAAGACCTGTGGCATCCTCTCTTGCTCCGTCTCCGCCACAAGTAATTCTGTGGTGTGGTGGCACAGGAAGCCACACTGTGTTTCAGAGGTCCGTGGCCACCGTCCCCCTGCATGTGTAGGCTCGGGCTCAGCAGGGCTCCAGGAAGGTTGTGGCAAAACTGAGGAAAGTGGAGTTTCGTGGAACAACTCGATCCCCGGGAGTGTGTCCTTGGAGGGGGTGTTGGGACCCTGTACCTGCTTTCTTCTGTCTTTGAATGGGCCTTCTGTGAGCTCTGGCCAGGATGCACAGTGCTGCCACAGGCCCAGTGACCACAGACTGAGCCAGCATAGGCCTCTCCTTCTCTAAAAGTTGGTCTCAGGTATTTTGCCACAGTAATGGAAGGCTGACTGATACCATGACACAACCAGTGTGACTATGTATGGATTTATGCAAAAAATTTAATTCAAGCTGGGTGTGGTGGAGCATGCCTGTGATCCCAGCACTGGGGAAGCTGAGGCAGGAGGGTTGCTGTGATTTTGAGGCCAGCCTGGGCTACATAGGGAGCTCAAGGATAGCCTGAACTACAGAGTGAGACCCTGTCTCAGAAAAAAAATAATCAAATAAATAAGGCACACATGTGTAAATACTGAATGGTTTCTCTGGTGTGAATAATGTGCAATAATACATAAGATCCTAATAAGATTACTGACATTGAGAAATGGGAAGAAAGGAGCTAAAGGTGTAGGGAAGGTGGGATGGGTAGCGGAAGGGTAATAAGAGAAAAGAAAAAAAATGTGTGATAATGAAAAGATGGAAATAAAGTGTTTGTAGATGGGGAGGGGAGGAAGGGGTGAAGGGAGGGCAGGGGTAAGGGGAAAAAATGAGAATCAAGACCTATCATGTAGAGGTACAAGATCCCAACAATGAATGTAACTGTACTGTATCCCTAAAATGTACCAATAAACTCAATTAAAGCTGAAAAAAAAAAAAGAAAAAAAATCTAGTTCAGTCTGTGACCAGTGGCCATCACCCAAAAATAGATCATAAAATTACTTTTCAAAGTATCTTTAGGAATCAACACAGTTAGACACATGAGTCAACAGAATTCATACGATCCATACGTCCCCAAGATCGCAAATCCCTGGCTGGGGTATTTGGGATCCCAAGGCATCCTGAGGCCGAACTGTGGGGAATTCTCCCTGTGTCACAGGCGGAGCCAAGCCCTGTGGGTCTGGTGAGCCAGAGTCCTGTGGAAACAGCAGGCAGTGACTGCTGAGCGATCAGGAGCATGACTGGGGGTGCGGGGGAGGATCATGAACCTCTGTGCACATGAATGCGAAGGGCTGGGGGAAGGGGCCCTGAATGCACCGGGTGTGGGTCTACTGCTATTTCCACTAAAAAGTAGAGAGCCAGCCACCTGGAGCGCAGGCGGGCACTGTGCCCTGCAGCCCCAGCTCGCACCAGGGCTTTTGGAGTCCGGCCTGTCGAGTGGTTCTGGGGGTCGGGGCCATAGCTGGGGGGACCTGGGCTTGGGGCCTGGTCACTTTGAAACTCTGTTACGTGTGTGCGAAGCCAAACGACAGGAAAGTGTAGAGGGTCGGAATGGTGCCAGGGACTGAGGGAAAGTCCAGTGAGGAAGTGGGCAGGGGGCGCTGCTGGGGTGGGTGTGGTCAGGGGCAGCACCCCGGACAAGGGGCACTGGGTTCAGTCCAGAGGAGTCCATCCTGTGAGCCTTGCTGAGTTCTCGGGTACGATTTCCCCCACGGGCAAACTCCCCGCCACCAGAGCACACCTGGTCTGCTGAAGGTACAGCGAGGAGACTTAGGAGGCCGGAGAAGCCGAGCAGAGACAGGCGACGCCAGCCATGCCCTGCAGGGTCCTTGAGGCCACTCTGAGGCCTGGGTGTGAAGGGAAGCCTAGGAAAAGTAGAGCGATCCACGCTCGCCTGTCACTCAGCGGTCACTCCAGCTGCTTTGTCGGGAGCGGGCACGGGGTGGAAGGGGAGACTGCTCAGGAGGCCGCACTGCAGGAATCGGGTCGGGTAGGGCTCTGGCTGCAAACTCAGCCGGAGCGGGGTCAGTAGCTCATAGGGGCTTCAGGAATTGATGAGTTTTGCTTCGAGGAGTATGGCCGTAAAGAGAAAAGCACAGTGGTTTCTGGAGGGAAAAAAGAGGTCAAGGATACTTCTTTTCTTTTCTTACTAGGCTTTTGGAGATAGAGTCTTATTGTGTAGCCCCATCTGGTCTTGAACTCACGGTGATCCTCCTGCCTCAGCCTCCTCAGTGCTGGAAGCACAGGCATTTGCTACCATGTCTAGCATTTTTTTTTTAAGATAGAAAAGAAATTGTGTGGGTGTGCTGGAGGAGAGGTTTCGCAGAGAGGGCGCTCTGACCAGGAGAGGGTGGGAGCCGTGCCCTGGAGCAGGTGAGGGATGGGTGGGGGTGGAGCTCCCTTTGGAGGAGGGGGGCTCATCCGACTTTGGGGAAGGGGGAGCTTCGGGAAGATGTAATGGGTGGACTTGGAAAGTCGGGGTCTTAACTGCCCTGACCAGAGGCCCCTGGGCCAGGTGACTGAAAGGCTTTCTCCTGCACCCACACGGACTTGAGCCCCTCAGCCCCCAACCCGTCCTTGCAGGCTGTTGGGGGGTGGCCCCCAGGGCTGCACTCACTCGGAGGCTCTCTCTGCCTTCTCCCTTTCAAAGACTGACTTCAAACACCACCTCCACGTCCCTGTCCCTCAGGGTTCCCACCTCGATCTGGATCCCACCCAGCTCTGCGATCCTCTCTGCCTCCCTGCACTTTTTCCCGTTCTCTCATCTTCCCTCAAGCTGAGGATTCCCAGAGGGCAGATGCTGCCTTCTTCTTCGTCTCCCTTTGCTAAGTGCTTCTCCCTGCTCCTCCTCCAGGACACAGCACCTAGCAGGAAATCACCACCAGTACCCTGGAGGCTGAAGATGGTTCCATGTGTACTTTGAAAAAATTTGTTTGGACGGACTCGCACTATGCAGCCCCGGTTGGCCTTGAATCTGTGGCCTGGAACTCCAAGTGGTCCTCCCGCCTGCTGAGGGCTGGATCGGAGGCGTGCGCCACCGGGCCTGGCTGCGAGTCATTTCTGTGTCAGAGCTGTGGAAGCCGCAAACACCCGAACTCTCCCTGGGAAGTACCCACCCTGTGCCTTTCACCCACGATGCCCAGTGTGGCTCGTCCAGCCCTCCTGACACAACCTGGAGAGGGATCCCGGGCCCCAGGTGCTCAGGAGTGGGGCTGCCCGAGGTAGCACTGGGCGGTGCGCAGAAACCCGTGTGTGGACTGCTGCCTCCCTCCCGCTGCCTCTCTCCCGCTTTGCACAAGAAACTCAGTACCGGGGATCGAACTTAGGACACTGAGCTCTCGAGGCAGGTGTGGTGCTGCTGAGTGAAATCCCCAGCCCTCCTGTCTCCCTCTTTAAAGTAGGAATAAAATGAAGGGGGCAAGTGAAAGTTGGTTTCTGCTAAGTAATTTCAAGTGTTTCTTTTGTGGACTTTGGTTGAGGCCCAAAGTTTGAGGGTCATGGAAGTTCCTTGAGAGCATCAGAAGCACCTGAAGACATAAGGCGCCCTCACACAGTGGGTTCAGGTGCAGAGGCTAAAACAATTCAGGTTTTATTTATTGACAGAGAAATGACCAAAGCCCGGCAAAGGATCGCATTTATTGTATGTTGTTTTATCATTTACCTAAAACTACATAGCCCTGTCAGGTGCCTGGGAGATGACAGTCACCCAACACCATTTGGCTCCTCTTGCAGTTTTCTTGTAACCGTGCACCTGATGAGATGCTGCAACTCAGGTGTCCTCCAAGCCTGCATGCTCGGCCGATCCAAGAAAGCAGTGTCCCCACACAACAGCGCTTTTCATCACTCCGCTCTCCCAGTCAGATCCTCTGAGTCCTCTTGGTAGCTGAGCAAGCAGTCAAGGCTGGCTTCATGGTGAGCAGCCACCACCCGGGGCCCAGGTCACGGGGCCGCCACCATGAGGCTGCTTGGGAGCTCCTGGGGCAGTGTGGACAGCCAGCCAGTCAGGATCCACACTCACGGTCCGGCCTGCCTCCCTCTCCCTCAGACTGAGCTCTGGGTCTCTGCATTTGTAACCTTGTCTCCCACAGCGAAACTCGTGAGGAAGGACAGATGGACCCGTGCGTCCCTCCCAGCCAGCCAGGTGCTGCAGTGCCAGTGCGGGCAGCCATCGGTCATTCATCTCAGCCACTCGCAGGGACTGAGGCAGATCGGGCTGCGGGGAGGAGCCCAGGGCCTGGTGTGGCTGGGGACTTACTAGCTGGCAGGGGACTCGTGAAGCTCTTTGCTTTTCTGAGCCTTAGTTTCTTTGCCTGCAAAACTGGACTCATAGGCTACCTCCTGCGAGGATCAGGTGCCACGATGTTTACAGATGTGCTTGGTAGACTCCAAAATGGTCTTAGAGTTGAAGAATTGGCCAGACCACAGAGGCTTTGGAGTTAGGCAAGGATCTGAATGTGACCTTGTTACCCATTGACTGTGTGACCTTGGGAGAGTTTAAACGCCCTCCTGCAGCCTGTTTCTGGCCTGTCAAATGGGCCGATTCTTCCGCTCCACATCCTGTCCACCATCCGGGACCCCTCCTGGTCCCTCCGGGCAGAACTCTGATCAGTGCACGCTCTGGAGAAGCAGGCTCAAGGGCATCTTTCCCAGGAGCATTTGTGCAGAAGTTGTGGGGGTGGGGACGCCCTGCAGCTGGAAGGAACCCTGTGTCCCCTGCCTTGTTTATATTTGTGTGCCCCCAAAGCCTAAAACCAGCTGTGTGAATCACTTGCAAACAGAGCCAGAACTGTTTTTCTTACGTCAAGGGAGGCCAAGGCATCCAACCACACCTCAGGATGGTGCACTAAAAATATCCTTCCAGTGCTATTTTTAAGGCCCCTAGGGCTGCTGACTGTGGCCACAAAAGCAGGTTCCTTATTGTGGTGCAGAAAAGCACCAAGCCAGGATGTGGTTCCCAGCAGGCCCCGCTCAGCGCCGGAGCCAGAGTTCTCTCCACGCTGTCCTCCCTGACCGCAGGAATTCTCAGCTTTGTCCCTCTCTGGGCCCCTCTGTGCTGGAACCCCGTGTTCAGTGCATGTCCCTTTCCACACCAGCGGTCTCTGAATCACCAGTTCAGGGGTGTCTGCTCGGCAAGGACAATGCATATCCATTCTCATTTTCAAATTTGCAAAGCATTTCTACATCCGTTACC
This sequence comes from Fukomys damarensis, assembly GCF_012274545.1. Lineage (NCBI taxonomy): Eukaryota > Metazoa > Chordata > Mammalia > Rodentia > Bathyergidae > Fukomys > Fukomys damarensis. The sequence goes on along the minus strand of NW_022900924.1, from coordinate 44,820,578 downwards.
TTCTCAAGGCCCTTCTGCTAAATGGGTGTTATTATCTCTGTTCTCAAGAGGAAGTGAAAGGAATCCTGCTGCCCTTATCACTGCTGTGCAGTAGAAGGCAAATGGACTGTTCTGGCGTGTGCCAAGGTGGGATGACCTCAATCACCCCACCCTGGCCCAGCATCTTCCTTCTCCACATAGCTGGCCATACCCCCTCCAATCACCGCTAAGTTGCACATCCATTCGACAACATTCCTGGGCACCCACCCTGGGCCAGATGCTTTGTGTGCAAGGCTCAGAGATAAATGGCATCGTGCCTGTCCTGGGGAGGTGACAGTGCCAGGACTGGACTGCAGCACACAGAGGCACAGGGAAGCTTCTGAAAGGAGTCATCCCTTTGGAGACCCAGAACTGAGTAGGAGGCAGGAGAGGAGCATTCTAGATCAAAGGGGCAACCAGGCCAGCTAGAGATGCAAGAGGGCCTGAGTTTGTGGGGCTGGAATGTGGGTCCCAGCAGGTACAAGCAGCCAGGCAGGGTGGAGCGGGAGGTGCAGGGGCTTCCTGAGCTAGGGAGAGTCCCAGAGGATTGCAGGAGAGGATAACGCCATCAAAGCTGGGCTTTGGAAGCCCCTGGCTGGTGGCTATGTGGGGATTGAGAACCAGGCTGCAGAGAAGGAGGCCAGCAGGCAGGTTGTTATCACAGCTCAGGTGAGACAGAGCGGATGCAATACAGGTAAGGAACCCAGAGGTGGGCTGTAAACAAGTATATGTGTCAGCTTTTTGGCTGCCCAGATATAATAAATATCCAGTGACTTAAAGGAGGAGAGGTTTAACTTGGCTCATGTCTTGAGGGGATTCAGTCCATGGTCAGCTGGCTACAAGGCAGGACTATCATGAGGATGGATGTGGAGGAGCAAAGCTGCCTCGTTCATGGTAGAGAGGAAGCAGAGCAGGTAAACAGTGACAGAGAGTGACCGGATATGTTACCCTAAGCCACACCTGCAAGACACATCCAGGAGCCTACTCCACTAATCTGCCGGATGTTTCTTCGCCTAACCAGATTCCTATGTCAGAATTAATGGTCACAATAAATCCCAGGGCTCAGTGATCAGCTGGATGAGTGGGACAGGGGAAAAGATGAGTCCAAGTGAAGGAACGCAGAGGGCAGGGAGGGAGATGGCTGGGGGTTGCCAGAGCCCAAGTGGACCAGACTCTGAGAAGTGAGGAAGGTGAGAAGCGAAGCCATCCTGGGGCAGCTCTGTTGGGAAAAGTTGCTGGGGATGGAGGCAGAGGACGTTCTGCTCCGTGCTGCTCCCTTTGTGACTTCTAGGAAGGTGACAGGAAGGGACACCTTTCCAGTGCTTTCCTCATTCTCAATTTGGCCTGAGAAACATCTGGCAAAATCAATGACTCAGTCTCAACTCGCAGTTTTTATTTCCCCATTTGCAGGAGCCATAAAAGAAAAGCCAACCAAGCAAGCACTCTAACATTTTTAGTTTACTAATTTTTGTTTCCACTAATAAATGATAGGGAATATTTGCCCCCCCAAAATCTACTTCAGTACATTTGAATCCATTTTTAAAATGAAATCTCCTCACACACAGTTGCTTCCTTCAAGTCAAAAGCTTCTTGAATCTTTTTTTTTGTTTTTTTTTTGAGACAGGGTCTCGCTATGTAGCCCAGGCTGGCCTTGAATTCGAAGTGATACTCCTGCCTCAGCTTCCTGAGTGCTGGGATTACAGGTCTGCACCACCACACCCAGCCTAAAAGTGTCTTAATTCTGAATTCTAGGTAGCGGTGATTACATGGGTGATGGTAACACACTATGGTGAGATACTGCCCCTGGTCTGTGTGAGATGTCGAAGGTCCCCCCTGCCCCTCGGAAATGGAAGCACCCCACACTCTGTAGGGCAGGGCGTGGCACTGTGCAGACTGGAGCTGGAGCAGCTTTTGGCTGAATTTCTCCAACAAGCTGCAGACAGGACCCCTGGAGCATGGCCTTCTGGGCTATATTTCTTAGCGTTAGGGCCTCTGGCTCTGGAACGTTTCTGCTGATTGGATGGTGTTTGGGCCCCCCACCCCGCTCTGGTCTCCTGATCACAAATCTGCCCTGACCTTGGGGAGCCCCCTTGTGATTAAAATGTCCCCAGGCCACCGGGTGGCCACTGCCCCACCTGTGTGACTCCTCAGACCCTGACGCTTGGACAAGGAGGAGGATCCTCTCTCTGAGAGTAAAAGGGTCAGAGCCCAGCGGAGACTCCCGGAGACTGTCAGACTGCACATGAGTCCAGCTGTCCCTGCCTGGGGAGTAGACCCGCCCCGGCTGACCTACAGCCTCTGCTCACAGAAGGCCACCGGACCCTCACCAGTACTGAGTTACAAACCGGTGTCCTGGCTTTGACAGAGGACAGAGGTGTTTGTAGCTTTGTTTTACTAAGGAGGAAATAGGGTTTACAGAGATTGTACAACTAGCCAGTGAGGGGTTGTGGCCCAGGCCCCTAACCACCGGACCAGGCCTGGGCTTTAAAGGTCTTCTTAGGTAAGGGGAAGGGTGACATAAATAATCACTCCCCTAATTTAAACTATATGTAAACTAAAATCCCGAACTCATTCCTAAAAATGCTATTTAATTATATGTGACTTCACCCCCAGGCCCTGCCCACAGAATTTCTGCTTTCCCACACCCTTCTCTTCCATGACAGGACACATAGATTAAGGATCACCAGGCTGTGGGACCTGCAGTGTGCAATGATACCCTGTGTGATTTTGTAGCCCATCTCCCTTCTTAAGAATCTTCTCTGGGAGAAATGGAGGTATGCACCTGCAAATTAAACTGTAGAAGTCTGTTCCCGTGAAATCTGGGAGACAACAAAATATTCTAGGTGGTCTTAGATCTTGCATTTGGGTCCGGGGTCTCAAAGGAACCTGCATTAAGCAGGCAAGGTTTTCCGCTGACTGAGTGACCAGTTTGTGGAGGTGGCATCACCTCTCAGAGCTACTGCAACGGGGACAGGACGAGAAGGTGGCAGTAGGACCAGGGGTCACGGCTGTCACCTTCAGTTTACAAAAAAAAAAAAGAGAGAGATAATAGTGCCGGGGATTTAGCTCAGTGACACCACACCTGCCTCACAAGCACAAGGTCCTGAGTTCGAACCCCGTACTAAAATCAATAAATAAATGAATAAATAAATTCCATAGGAGGGGGAAGTAGAGGCTTCTTCAAATAACACCTGGAGAAGAGGAGGTAACAGCGTTGGAGGTAGCAGAGTCACCCAGAGATGTGATCCCCAAATGGAAAGCTCAGCTTGGCACAGCCCAGAGCACGGAAGTGAAGGGTACAGCACACCTCACTCCAAAACTGACGACTTTATTCTTAGAGGTCCAGCGGCATTTCTACTTCCTCCCAATGGAGCCAGCGTGTGTACTGAGAGACAGAAGCCAAAGAGACCGGGGCTCCCAGCTCATGGGGAGGGGAGAGGAATGCAGGGGCAGTGCAACCTACTTAAGGGCTTTTTGTCTCAAAATAAATCCGTGTAATTGGCAACTCATCTTGTTTGTTTGCTTTGGGTTATTCTGAGGAAGAAGTGGGATGAGGAGGAAAGAGAAGAGGAAAATATCAGGGGAAAAGGTTCATGATTGAAGACATTGATGCGTAAAAATTACGAATCTACCCTTAAGCTTTTAGAAAGGCTGGAGAAGGAGTTATTGAGAAAAATAAAATTAATTGCCTGAGGAGGGAAAAAAATATAAGACATAGGCAAGCCAAGAAAAGAGAGAGGGAGGAAGAGAAAGAAAAGATCCTCAAAAATGAAATAATTGCTTTCTTATAATCATAAAAGAGCTTCTTTAAAAAACATATTTAGTGCACATGCCTGTAACCTCAACACTTAAGAGGCTGAGGTAGGAGGATCGCTGTGAGTTCAAGGCCAGCCTGGGCTACATAGTGAGTATAAGGCCTGCCTGGACCCTATAGAGACTCTGCTCAAAAAAAAAAAAAAAAAAAAA
>NW_022900924.1:44796229-44816218 GCF_012274545.1 Fukomys damarensis | reverse complement strand
AAAAAAAAAAAAAAAAAAAAAAAAAAGATATTTAGTTTAAGAAACCAAGCTATTTGATTTCTTTCCATATTTCTAATGCTATTTTCCTAGAAAAATTTAACAATTCAGCTCCAAAGTTTTCCCAAACTGCCTCACACTCCTGAGCTCTGTCATCCCTACTATATCAAATCTCGAAGGAATCCCATCTCCTTGGCACTATTTATTGGTGTCGGAACCAGGTAAACAATGAGCCTTTCCGTCCCTGGAAGGAGGTTGGGAAACTCCACCCACAGTCCGGTGGAGTCAGGTGGGGTCCGGTGGGAACAGTGAGGAAGCCAACTGTCTGCCCTGCGGACACAGTGGAGCGAGACACCAAAGGAAACCGGAAAGCCAGGCTCCAGCCCCAGCACACGCATGTCCATGCCGTGCAGACACCAAGACCAAGAGAGCAACATCAAAGTGAGCTCACAGCCAGTGATCCCAAAGGAGGTCATTTCAGGGACATCGCCATGACCCCAGGCAGGTATGAGCTCCCAAAGAGGTTCCTGCTAGACTTGAGTCTACCCAGGCAATCAGAACAGGTCAGAAAACCAGCCTCAGTTTTCCTGTATTGGCAGCCACAGAAAGTGAAAGGATAACCTGTTGGAGCGTTTAACAAGCTTAGAAGGTCAAAGAGGCGTGGCAAGTGTGGCCAGTGTGTTCAGTAGGTTTGGCTGTGAAGAGAACCAGAAACATGGCAGGACCTGAGAAGGTGCAGGCCAGGAAGTGAGTGGCGTCTCAGGACAGAAGACTGAATGCTGGTAGGAACACCTGCTACACTGGGAGGCAGGGTTGGTAGCTATAGAAGCCAAGTCCTAGAGCAGGTGACAGAGGGAGAGAGGAGGTGGGCGTGGAACAGAGCACGGGGTCACTGCTGCAGGAGCAGGGCTACTTGGCCCAGCGGCACCCAAGGGACTGAACTAATGCACAGTGAGGCATGGTGCTAGCTTCGGCTGGGGACCATAAGGGCGTCTGTTGGAACAGCTTCTATTAAAAGACATGTGAAGGGCCAGGGATTTAGCTCAGTGGTTCTGCTGCCTAGAAAGCACAAGGATCCAAGTTCGATCCCCGGTACCAAAAAATAAGTAAGTAAATAAATAAATAAAATGAAAGCCATGTGAGAAGCGGTCAGTGAGGGAGAACAATCACAGTTGAGGAGACAGAACAAAGTATGCCTCTGTGCCCTTGGAGAGGAATGGGCAGCCCTCCAGAACTTCCGAGGACTTTCAGATGACAGGAAGTGGGACCGTGAGTGCAGCCAGGAAGTGCAGTAAAGAACCCAGGGCATCTTCAAGGGAGCAGTTACAAAGCGTGCTGGTGGCCTGGCAAGCACCTGCCACCTAGGTGGGGACAGGACCAGCTGGCCACTGGGTCATGAAGGACCCCTGATACCAGCCTCTCAAAGTCTACTCTTGCCATGGGCTCAGCTTCTCTACAAGGAAGAGTGTAGTCTCCTTGCCTGAGAGGGCACATGCCTGGTTGCAGGAGTTTAGCCACAGGTGGAGGGAGAGGGCCGAGTCTCACTATTCTTTATGTAGATGTGTTGTACAAACCAAATTGCTCCCATCTTTAAAAGACTTTCTTCTGTTCTGATATCACATCATTTCTAATCCATGTGTATAAAGACATCCCTCCTCCTATGAAAGCAGGGTGCCGATGGCTGGAAGTTGGTTTCTGATGGCCTGAAATTGTCAGCCTTATAACGATCCCTGTGTTTTTGACATCTTAGTGGTCTCTGAAGTAAAAACAAACAAACAAAAAAAGAAACTCTCCAAACAAAGAGCTTGAAAGTTTGCCAATCGTAAGGTCATTCATTCACAGAGATAACAAGAATAACAGCACTATATATTGAGTCCCTGTTGCCTGCTAGGCACAGCTGTAATGGACACACACGCATTTCCTTTGTTCTCCACAGTAGTACAGCAGGGTAGGTGTGGTCTACCCCTTTCACAGAAGAAGAAACTGAGACTTCCACTACCAGGGCTTCCAGTCTTAAATCTCATGGTCCTCCCAGACCATGTGGAAGGATTCCTACGCGCCTGGACAGCTACCAGGATTTCACTGCTGTGAGATGTAACCACACCCATTTGGGTTCGTGCACAAATCACCTACTTCCCAAACCTCTCTCCCGCTCTCTCGGGAAATCAGGTTGAAATCAGAGTATATTAGTCAGCTTTTTATTACTATGACAACACACCTGACATAAACTGTTTAAAAGAGGAAAGACTTATTTGGGCTCACAGATTCAGAGGTCTCAGTCCATGGTTGGCCAGCTCCATTGGTTTTAGGCCCGTGATGAGGCAGAAACAGCATGGCAGAGGGTGTGGAAGAGGACAGCTGCTCACTTCACGGCAGCCAGGAAACAGAGAGGGCTGGAAAAGAGCCAGAGAGAGAGAGAGAGAGAGAGAGAGATAGAGAGAGAGAAGGAGAAAAGGGACCAGAGACAAGAACATCCTTCTCCAGGTTACCCCTCCAGGAAGCCACTTCCTCTAACCAAGTCCCCTTCTGACAGCACATTTAGCTATGAACTTATAATGGATTCAACCTGCCAATGAGATTAACATCTACCATGGCCCAGTCACCTTCCAAAAGTCTCAACTCTGAACACATGAGCCTTTGGGAACTTTTTTTTTGGTACCGGGGATTGAACTCAGGACCTTGTGCTTGTGAGGCAGGCAGCAGAACCACTGAGCCAAACCCCTGGCCCTGGGGAACATTTTTATGGAAACTATAACATGGGGTCAGACTAAAAACAGATGGAGAGTCAAGCTGGGTGGTTTCCTGGGAAATAAAATTAACTTGAAGAAGCCATCCTGCATGATGCTCTGTGGCCCAGAGGCTTTTGGCCATTTCTGAAACTGCCCAGATGTTTCTGGATACAGAGGCGCCGTGAGATGGCCTCTTTGTGTCTGACCAAACACACTCACTTCACCTGCTTCTGGGTCAGCCAGGTCCTCCCTTCCTGCTACTCATGGGGAGTTGCGGGTCCCAGAGGTCCCTCTGAGGCTCTTCCCTCTCTCTCCTACCCGCATCCTCTAGCAGGCACAATGCTACGCAGAGCACCGGAGGGGATTATTAACCTTATCTCACAGATGGGGAAACGGAGGCACAATGAAGCCAAGAAGCTGGCTCAGAGTCACACAAGCTGTAAGGGGCAGAAGAAGCCCACTTGGGTCTGGGCCTCCCACTGTGACCCTGAAGTAAGTACTCCCTGAAGAAGGAGAAAGGCGACCCCAAGCTGTGGCAGCTCCCAGCCTCCTTTCACATGAGTGTGCCCTCCCTGGATGCCATGGCAACTGCATGAACCCATCACGCCCTGGGCTCTTCACGAAAGGACAGTTCCACCCAACAATCATCCCGAACATTGCACCTGAGAATGGACTTGCAGCCTGGGTATCTGAGCTGCCATCATTCTGATGGTGGCAATGTTTTGGTTCTAAATTTGCCCTTTGTTTTTGCACTTGGAGGTCAAACGTGCTTCTTCGTTCTCCCTTTGGCCCTTTTAAAATTTGTCCCTATAGAACAAAATTTAACACCTTATAAATCCCACACAGTCGATTTTCACTGTAGGACTTTACATTCATGGCTGGGCATTCTAAGTTTCCCATTGTCTTCTCTTTTTCACTATTATTTTTAAATGCACTAAAATGATGCATGCACTTGATTAAAAATAAGAGCCTATCAGAGATTATGAGATAAAGCTCTACCACTCCCAGCCCAGCTCCAGTCCCCAAAGGCAGCCACTAAACCCGTGCGGTAGTGATGATGGGAGGTTGGTTGATTGCCTTGTAGCTATCTCCGTCTCTAAATACCTTGCACTATTAATTCCTTTTTAAAATTCTTAGCATGATTTTTATTGCGCATTACTCTGCTGAGCTATTCAACTTTAAATGCAAATGTGAACCCATTTAGCTAGAAAGTAGAATCAGTCAAATGCACTGTTCACACTCCCAATGTGCGTTTCGTTCCTATCAGAGCTGAGGCAGGGCTGCAGCTGGTTATATGCCCTGCTCTTCTGTTTATCTGCTGCGTTTTATTTTCTTTTTTATTAGTTCATATCAGTTGTGCAGCAGGTTTCATTCTGGCTTATTTGTAGGTGATTATCACATACTTTTCCCTTCTACTTTCAGGTCACCTGTTTCAGATTTCACCTATTAGGGAGAACGTGTGACACTTGTCTTTCTGAGTCTGGTTTATTTTGCTTAAGAAGACGACCTCCAGTTCCATCCATTTTCTTGCAAATGACATTATTTCAGCCTTGTTCGTGGCTGCATAGTGCTTCATTGTGCATACACAGGAGGGAACTGACGAATATGGTGACTGTTCACATGTTTTAAAACTTGACAGTAAAAGACACATTGCTGTTCTCCTGCCTCGGGATAGTCCCCTTGCTTCAAGCACACTCGTTCCATTGCTCTTGACACTTTATAAAACAGTTCTGGAAGTCTTCTTGTCATAATGTTTTTCCAAGATGTGCTGCTGGGTGGGAAAATGTCCCCCAAAGCTACCCGTGTCCTGCAGCAGAGGCCCGGTGCTCAGGCTGTACCTCAGGGCCCTGTGCTCCTTGACCCTGGGCTCTGAGGAGTCTGTGTCCACTCTCCTGAATGTGGAAGGACCCCGACACCCGGAGGCCCCAGCCCATGCACTGCTGGGCCCTTTCCTCCCTTCCCTTCCCTTCCCTTCCCAGTGACAAAGAGACTGTCAGACAGGCTGACACATAAGAGACAGTCTAGTGTTCTCCGGACTCTCTCTGTCTCTCTGAGACCTACATTTTCCCCTTAGGCTAAACGAAGACTCCATTTCTTCTCCACCTCCGAGCACCTTACGTGTCCAGGGTCCCCTCGGGAGCACCGTGAGGCAGGCAGGCGGGCGGCCTTCTCACACCTGTGCAATGAAGCAGCGGCCAGCCCCCTTCTGCCCTAGCCGCCAACCTCCCCGGACTATAAAAAAAAAAAAAGTTGAGTTTCTCTCTTTCTCTCTTCCTTTTTCCATTCCCTAACCCATCAAGAAGCAAAAAGAGTTATAATCAGCATCTTGTTTTTCATTAAGAAAGGAAAGTTACCACTACTTCCAGATGACCCTTTGGTTGAAAAGACACTTGCTGCCCAAGGGTGGGGGAAGGCAGAATTACTTGCTGCATGTCTGCCAGATGTGCGAGTGCTCCAATGGGCTAAGCCAGATGTGCTGAGTGCTGTCGCGCCATGGCCACTACAGCCCCATGGGGGAGGTGGGCACATTCCACAATGCCCAGCTTTCAGATAAATCCAGGCCCAGGCTGGACAGTGGCACCCCGGGGGCAGAGGCTGCTTTGTACACTTTGACATCTATGGTATTGGCTCCCCAAACACGAGGAAGGCCCTAAATATCTGCTCAAGGAATAAAGTTGCCAAGATCCCAGAGCTACTTAGATTTCTGGGCTCCTAATCAAATGTTCTCTCCACTAATCTGAGCTCCCTCTGCCTGAGTGAGCCAAAGGCCTTGAAAACAACAAACAGATTTTACTAACTGTACAATTGCCAAAGGCGAACAAGCCAGGCACATAAAAGAAAACAGGTTTTAAGGATAAATGAGCAGGGCTCAGATCCCCTGACTGCCTCACCCATTGCATATTAAGTGGTTCAGATTGTGACAGGTCCAGCCACAGGAAGGGATGGTCCATTTTGTACCAAAACTCCATTTGCTCAGTGGTCCTCCACCCTGGGCACACGGTGTCATCATGGGTGACAGCAGCACACCCTCCATCCTCCATCCTCCTCAACACCATGGGTCCTACCTCATGATTCCCTCCCTGGCCCTCAAAGGTGACCGGGCATGAGTATCCTGGGGCCAGAGCAAGCCCATCGCTTGCTGTGGGAAACAAATTGGATGGATGCGTGGTACCAAGGGCGTGGAGCTAATGCGATCAAAGCCCGGCCCACAGCTGCCAAGCTGCATGACACCCATCAGTCACCTGCTTCCCACTTGCTGGGGTGCACACTGGAGGTGGTCCAGATGAGTCAGTGAGAGTTTTAATTACTCAACAGAGCTCCCCTGATCTAAGATTTGAGCTGTGGAAATGGGAGGGAAAGGCTTGGAACTATCTCCAGCGTCAACTGTGTGGGGACGCGTACCTATCAGGAAACTCACCTGTATGATCTACAGTGGCACCCAGTGCACTACATTAGCAAGCCCTTTTGCCTTCATCCGGTCACTCAACATTTATACCAACCCTTTAAGGGTTGGTTCATTGACTCCACCCATTGGCGTCCTCATTGTACTCTATGTACTGCTCTGGGCACTACTTCTCACCAAATCTCGGTATCGTTAGATCCCTCCAAGAAGGGAGCTTTACCAACATTATTTTACAAATATGGAAACCAAAGCCCAGAGACACTAAGTAACTTGCTCAAGCTGAGCGGCTTTAGTGGCCATCAGAGTGAACTTCCCAGTCCATCTCAGAGCAAGTGAGTATAAAAGAAACCAGAGCTCAGATGATCCAGATTATATCCCCTGTCCTGTGTGGCCTGTTAATGATGCAAATCTGGAGGACTGGGTGGGAAGAGGAAAGGATTTTCATGATGTCAAAAGATCAGCAAGCTCTTTCAGATAGGAGCCCCAGAGCCTCCAGAAACTCCAGCAAACTCTCTTGGGTTCATTTAATGCACACAGAGCTCATCCTGGACGGGGTGACACTCAAGGTGACACAGGCTCCAACATGGAAATCCCCTCAGCTCCCTGGAGAGGATCTGGGCTGAGAGCACTGATTTTGAGTCCCAGTTTCAGGCTTGAGCAAAAGCCACTTATCCTTTGGGGGCCTCTGTTCCCTCATCTTAAAATGGAAAAAAAAACAACTGCTTATTTTGCAGAATTCTTGTATAGCTTAGAGATCATGGCAAAGAATAAGTGTTCAGGGGACTAAAATGTATAATAGATATTGGGAAATGGGAAGAAAATATTCAAATGGGAAGGGGAGCAAAGGAGCAGGGAGAGAAAAAGGAAGAAAGGGACAAAAAAGAAAAGAATAAGTGCTTGTTAAAAGGTTCTGATGAGAGTGGAGACGGTGCTAGCAACAATATGTAATCTTGCCCTTCACATTTTTAATGTAAAAATAAACAATAAGATAGAAACTACATGAAGAACTAAACAGCTATTGCATTAGCTTACCCTTGCCATAAAATATTCAAAGTGCTCAGCTAGGTTTGGAGACCAAATTCCATTATTACAAATATTATAGAAATATAATAGAACTCTATATAATGAAATATTGCACATCTACAGGATGACCCCTCACTGGAATAAGGCAAACAGGAAACCCATGTATATGGGGGACACACTATTAAAGAGGTACCCCCTTCCCTGGACTTAGTGACAAGTTGTGTAGTGGACCCCAGAAGTTGGGTGGAGCCATAAGCAAAGCCCACCTCAAATATTCGAAGCCAAGAAACTCAAAACACACAATCTAGTCAGTACAAATAAATCTGGAACATACCAAACCCCTCCTCTGTGTTACAACAAAATTAAAATTCCCTACCTTTCCTCAATCAGAACAAATAATTTAAATGTCTCACGAATTTTTATCCTGTCCTATTGCTTTGGCTTGTCATTTCTCATCTCTCAGTTCTAGGTTCAGGCAGCTAAAATCTGAATTTTCCTACTTTGTCTCAAGGTTCCATCCTGAGAAGAGCAGCAGCTGCTGTTCCTTCAGCACTGGGGGGCTCCAACTCCACTAACCCTTTATTGCACGCCACCGCCACCCTGGGTCTCTGCACTTGGGCACTGGCAGGCAATAGGAAGAGGCAGAACTGTGCACACCACAGCCACATAGCGACTGGCTGCCCAGAGCGGGTGTGAGGAAAGAGAAGTACTTAGTTCACCCAGAGACAAAAAGAGGCACTTGATTTGGAATCCAACCGTGAGAATTTCAAGATTGGAATTTGGGAAGAGGAATCTGCCCATTGCAGACAAGAGTCTGTTGCAGAATTGGGAAGACTCTTTGGAGACCGTGTAAACACGCCCAGCTGGTTCTTCATTATTGGGAAGCAGAGAGAGAGCAGGAGGCTTGGTCCTCTGTCTGCAGTCACTGTGTAACCACAGGCTGGGAAATGACAGGCAACACATTCCGTCTTCCTGCCTGGATAATCTTCCTCCTCCTCCTCCTGACAAGTGAAGATTTGCTGATATAAGAAGCTCTGAGGGCTCCGGCTGGAGGTGGAAGCCCAGTGCCAGCATCCTCCTGTTGGAGTGGTTCCTCCTGTGTGGGTTCAGCCCCAACTGTCAGCCAGAGCCAGGCACAGAGAGGACAGAGCTGGCTCTGATGCCCACAACATGATGCATTAGACAGCACCTGGTGAATTATGTGTCCATTAACTGAGTAGCTCTGGGCTTTATGACTTGCTCATTTTGTAAATCAGAAATAATAACAGTAACAGCTCACCATCTTCTCCTGCTGCTGGGGAGAGCCAGTGTTTCATCTGTCATTAAACAATTACAGCTGCTCCCCTGACAGCTCTGTTCCAGCTCCAGGATATCGGTTGTTTGCAAAGTCTGTGCTTCCATTCTGACCCGCCCAGCCAGGACCTGACCACTTGTACCGCTTAATTCTTATCAAAGATCACTGGCCCCTGGTCAGCTCAGGGGGGAAGCTGAAAGTTTCAGGGCAGAACGCCTCAGGGAGGGACCAGATGTCCCCGAGTTAGTGCCAGAGGGCCTGGAAGAGGTCCCTGATAATCCCTCCTGGTGGCCGTCTTCCCCATTCCGATTTGCCCTGCCCATCCAGCTGTGCCCATTTTGGGCCTGGCCGTGCTGCCAGCCGGCAGGGAAGCAGAGAGGTGATGTGGAGGTGAGTGTGTCTTTCACAGGGCAGGAACAGTGTTCCTCTCTGGGTGTCTCACCCTGCGCTGGGCCTCCTACGCTGAATCTCAAATGCAGTGTGTGTTTGCTGCGTGGTGCTGATTCACCTCAACCACTGGGGCAGCCTTCTGAGGCAGGCTAACAACTTCCAAACAATGCTTTTCCCCAAAGGATGAAATGCAAGAAGCAGAAAGAGACCCATCGTTCCCAACCTGTGGATGACAGACCTGGTGCCGTGGACACAGAGAGAACAGCCATGACGGAGAATCCACATCATCCATCAGAACCAAGCACCAGTCGAACGTGCCCCACCTTCTTTGAGTGTGGCCCAATCTGGGCTGATATGGGGCTCCTAATGTACCCATGGAGGACTCAACTCTTAGTTCTTGGCATTTTCCCCCATTTTTCTCTATGTTCTTTTTCTTATATATGCCTGGGTTCCTGACGCACTTATGAATGGCCCTTTTTGAATTAACTGATTAGTTAACTGAATATCATTTATTATCTTTGATTTTGATGAGTACATGTCTATTTATCTGCCTTTCATTTTGTTTTCTATTTATACTTGTGATAGCTAAGCTTGTGTGTCTGATTTTTTTCACTGGACATTATGGGCTCCAGGTGCACCCATCTTCCTATACCTGACTCAAGTTTATCCTTCTTTATGGCCGGGTAGGACTCCACTGTGTATAAATACCGCATTTTCTTTCTCCAGGCATCTGCTGGACTATTTCAAAAAACCAGAGAGCACTGACAACAGCATATATTTGACTGTGTGATTCTGTTCCACTAGCCCTGTCTCTCTCCCTAACCTAAGGCAATCATTTGTCTCCTGTGGCCTTAGTTTTTTTTAATACGTTTTATTTTACATAAGTTTTTTTTTTAATATTTAATAGTAAACAATATTCCCCCGGATCTTAATTTTTTTATTCAGTGAGTTGAACATGGACCTGCACTGCGTGCGATGTCTGTTACACAGCGTATACTTACCATATTTAATAGCGTGTGGTTGTGACTTATTCATTCTTTGTGCCACTACAGGGCAATGTCACGCTTTATATATCCAGTATCCTACACGGAGCACTGTTGGTTCAGAGTTTTTTGCGGATAGGAGCATCACTCCGGGCACGTGGTTAAGTGAGCCTCCAGGTATGAACACAAAAGCATCTTTCTTACACATACTTCTCGTAGGGAGGTTGCCGGGTCACAGGACTCATGAGTGTGCCACTTCGTGTCCATGACCCACGGCTGCTGGAAATGCCGGTACCAGTCTGCACTGCCACCGGGGAAGCACAGGAGATCCGGTTCATGGACAATTCTCTCCCACACGTGGTCTCATCAGGCCTCTCAGCCCCGGCCATCAAACGAGCGCACACAGCAGTGGAGATTCGTTGCTACAATAATTTTATGAAGCACTCTGGAAATACGCATTAAAATTTTAAAAGATTTGCTCTTTAATCCAGGAGTATTGCTTTTTAAATCCATTCTACTAAAAAAAAGTGAAAGCAAATACATATTAATGAACTTTAAGACATTTCTTGCATTTCCTTATGTATCAGCCAAAGTTCAAGACAATCTGAACATCTAGCCTTAGGTGACTGGCGGAATAAATTGTGGAAGATTCATGCACAGACCAAACTGCAATCGTGAAAAACAAAACCAAATTAGGAATGTGTGTGATGGCTTGGATCAGACTCGCCGCATGCTGTGAGGTAAAAAAGAGAGTCACAGAGTCGCAGGTATGCTGTGATCACACGTTAGCTGCTCTGCGAAAGTGGGAACGGATGCTGCAGTTGCTTGGCTTTGTTTACACGTGTGATTATCTCAGAAGAGTGGGATGGGCTGAGAAGGTAGCAAGCAGCCTGGGTCCCTGCAGCAGCCTCTTGTCTTTCGTCCTCTTTTCCCATTGTTCAGAGCCTGCAAGGTCCCATGCAATGAACTCGAAACCCCTCCACCTGACATTCATGTCCTGTCCCGAGCCGGCCCGTCCTGCGTCTCTCCCACTCTCCTGCGTGGTAAGATGCTCAGGCAGTCTGACCATTCCTTGGGCTTTCTTGTAATCTCCTCCCCTTTGCTTGTCCTCTTTACCTGGAACCTCCACCGTACACCCAGTCTGAAAATTGGGTCCATTCCTCAAGATCCGGTCAAAAGTTTGAAGCTGCCATAGAACCCCCGAAAACAAAGCTGAGCACCCCAGCCCGGGGAGGAGGGAAGGGGGCAGGGACTGGTGCCTAGCACATATGGTCCCCAATCAGCTGCTCCCACCAAATCTGGCCCCTTTTCTGTCTCAGGACTCAAAGTCCCGGGAGGCAGAATCCTAGTGACCCAGCTCCGACCAACATCCCCACCATTTCTCAAAGAACATTCATCTTCCCCAGTGGAGTTCTGAATCAACAGAGAACAGGACAAAGGATTGAAGTAAATGGAGATTCCGAGAGCAGCTGCATTACAGATGAAGCTTTTATGAGAGAATTCGCTTCCAAGGGCAGAACCTAGAGGCAGAAACAGCTGTGCACAGCGGAGCTGGACCTCTGAGCTCCCGACAGACGACTGGTCCTGATGGGAAGAGAGAAGAACCGGGTGACACTGCCAGGATTTTCTTTCCAGTAACAGGCGAAAGCCGCCCTTTCCTGAATGGAAGGACACATCACGACCTCAGTCAGAGGCAGCATCTTGTCACCAGAGCCACAGAGAGAAGGTGGGCCAGGTCCCTAAATGAAGGGGTAATGGAAACTTGGCAGAAAGACAACAGATGTCCCCTGCATCAGCCTTTGTCCCTGCTAGACAGCGGGTCCTCACCCTTTCCTCAGCCTCACCTTTGCCTCTCTCTACACAGTGTCCATGGGCTTACGTTCCGTCACAGCGTGGCAGGGCTGACACCACACAGGCACAGAAACACGCCCAGCCATGGCCCAAGGTGGTAAAGGTGTGAGGCTCCCTCTCTCGGCTCCTCCTTCCGGCTCCCAGCTCTCTGTGCACACCTGGGTAGGTGCTGGCAGGAACTGGCTTGGGAGCCTCTGTGGGAGGCAGAGAGAGAGAGACGCTGTTCTGCTTCCCTCCCCCAGCTGAGAAGCCACAGCCTTCTTTGGCTGCTGCCCTGTCCCCAGGAGGATGTCCCAGCCCTGCAGGTTCCTCACCGGCCACCCCGACCCACCAGAACTCTCCCCAGGCAGCTCCTTGGTGAGAACACAGCTTGGCTGCTTCACAGGAACCTACTTTAGGGGGAGTTTCAGGCAGAACCCCTGACCTCCTGGCCCCCGAAAACATACCCTAGGCCTCTGAGACCGAAGAGGCTTCTGGGGGATGAGCAGAAGCCTGGAAATTGTCAGAAATCAGCTGGCCCATGGTGGACATTCTGTAGCCTGAAAGGTGGGGAGCAGTGATTGCTGCTGATGGGAGAAAACCAGCCCAAAGCTGCCAGGGATGGATGAGGTCCAAATGGGATCAGAGAGCTGAAAGGGCAGTTGTACCCTGCAGCTCGAGGGTGTCCTGACTTGGGGCGCATGCGTCGATGGTGAATATTGGAAGTTTACTAAGGTTTCTGGGTCTCAGTTCCCTCTGTCGGTTAGTGTTTTCAGTACCCACCTCCACCACGGGCACTGCAGCCCCACCCATCCTTCCTGTGACCTACATATACCTACTGTGTCCCCCGAGCTCAGCTTCAACACAGGGCCTGTGCTCCTGGCTCCCTTTCCAAATTCTCATTCCAGAGGATAAGAAGTCCTGAGTTTTTTCAGAAAAAGGTGAGTTCTCATTGCTTAGAAACAAAGCAGAGCCAACTCGCTTTACCCATGGAGGGGCTGGAGGGGGCCCGGTGTCCCCAGGTACCCCGCCTGGGCCTGCAAGGAAAAACAAGGGCAACAAAGAGGGGGATTCAATCACAAATCCTGTGACCCCATAACAGGGCTCTGAGGAGTCTGGCTCTAGGAGCCACCTGTCTTCTCTGGGCCTCAGTTTCCCAGGTTAGGAATGACTGGCTGAGAAAAGATTTGATGACCATGACCACAAGCTCGTGCTGGGAGATGCCACCTCTCCACTCTCCAGAGCTGGTGGTTGCAACTCCAGCAGCCCTGATAAAGTATTTCTCTTGGGCAGTGTTCCTGCAATAAGTCATTTCCACGCTCACATGAAGCGCATTTGTGCTTTTGCTGCAGGAGGGGACCACGGAGTGAATTACTCCTTTCTCTAACCACTCAGGGCCCTGGGAGAGCTGGTTCATTTCACAGAGGCAAGCAATTTACTCCTAGAAGGTCACCGGGAGCCTCACCAGGCCTCCAAAGCTTTGGAAAATTACCCAAACCTCTTCCCCGCCCCCAAGCACACTGAACAGACTGCTTCAAGGTTGTTTGGCTGATTGTCGGGTCCCCAATGAGCATTTACCAACCATCTTCTGGGTACAGACGAGGCACGAGGCACCTGGCAGATGTGAAAGGCAGATGTGCCCATCCTCCCATGACTCATAAACCTGGGAGACAAACAGATCACGGTCAGTAGGCCATCCTGGAGGCCCTAGGCCAGCTCTGTAGTCTCCGTTTCTTCAGCTGAATGATGCAAGTCCTTGGTGATTCGTCTCTCAAGATCTTTCTCTTCTGCCTTTTAAAAGGCTGAAAATGAATGGGTGATTCCAACACTTGAAGGAAAGGATCTGCTGGGCTCCGCCCAAGCCGGGTCCTCACTGCACCTTCCACGAGCATCTGCCCAGGATGCTGAAGGGGAAGGGACCGACCCAGCGTGACTCAGGGACCAAGAAGTTGGGAGACTCAGACTGGACTCGGGTCTGCTGCCCACCAGGCTTATGTGTAAGAGTTTCACTCACAGGTATCTCCAACAGAGACTTACACCCAGGAATCATACTTCTACCCTAGGAAGATGGAAGGGGGCCTTCAAGGAATTTTCATTTGCACAGATGAAGCAGAACTGTGAGCCATCGTTCCAGGGGTGTCTTTGCTGTGCCAGGTTAGAGCTTCCAGCACATCCTGGGGACCCGAGAAGGCTTCAGGACAGTGTGACCTCTGGGTGTGTCCTGGAGCACTGGGAAGGGCACGGAGGTTATCTGGGGAGACCCAAAGAGAGCATGGCATGAGAACGTGTGAACAGGAGTCCAGCCTCAGGGGACAGGGACATCCTGGCCATCGACCTCAGAAGTCAGGAGTGGTGGCAGGGAGCTCGGACAGAGGCCAGCCCTGAGCAGGAGCTCCAGAATGCAAATCTCTCCCCAGATCTTGCCTGTGTGCTACCAAGCCCATCTCCTCCACACTCTTCTGTGAAACCCCTTACAGTGGATCCTAACCAGCCCCACAGCCAGCCTGTCATCTCGTGCCACCCGTCTGTTTTCACCTGGAGTCAAATTTCCAAAGTGCAAACCGAGTCACTTAACCCCCTGACTTCTCAGTGCCCCCAGAGAGAAGTTCACTAACCTGAACTTGGCAGCATGGCACCCACGATATGACCTTGGTTGAACTCCAGAAAGCAGAAGCTGAGGTATCAGGTGCCCACCCTGATGTTCCTCATTCTCTTCTGGGCTTCTGAGGCCACCTGGATGGAGGGGTCCCCTGGTCAGGAGCTCCAGCCCAGGACAGGGAAGCTAAGTGGTCTACACTGCAGGCAGGGAGCAGAGTGCTGGCTCTCAGGTCAGAGGAGTCACGTGCAGAAGGGGAAAGGTCCATGAGGCCTGCGGATGCTGCTCCCCTGCTCCCTGTGCCCCGCAGCCTGCTAGGAAGAAGCACCCACTGTGCCCTGGAATTAGGTCAGCATCCCTAGAAGTGAAAAATCTCTCCTTGATTGAGGAAGAAGACTTAATTAAAAAAAAAAAAACTGTACAACCTCTTTCTTCCTCCGTCTACACAATGTCTGGGAAATAGCAGCCCTTTTCACTGCTCCAACTAAGCCATAGATATTTATGCTTGAAATACCTGGTCCATTCCACTCTCTATCTCTGTTCTAGACTTTCTGCATGATTTCTGAGTATAGCTGAAAAATAAGGCCAGCATACTTGCCACATTTATGTTAAGAAACAATCCATGGCAAGGAACTGTTCCGCACTGCATGCGTTAGACATTTTGAGTGTACGCTGCTTCATGTGTCAGAGTTCTGGGTTGCAAGCAACAGAAATGGACTCGAGAAAAAGAAAATGAGTTCATTCAAAGGGTATCAGAATTTCCCAGAAGGCTGGAGAAGCAAGGAGGAAGGAATAGGGGGGAAGAGGAGGAGAAGGAGGAAAAAGGAAGAAGGAAGGCCAAGGAAAAGAATGAAGAAACAGGAGCAGCAGGATCAGGAAGAACAGGAAGGGGAGAGGAGGGTTTGCGCAGCTAGGAAACAGCCGGAGCCTCAGTAAGAGCACACTGCAAGGCTAAGCCAGCAAAGTGCTGCTGCTCCGCCGCTGAACACCAGGCACAGCAGCCGCCACAGCCGGCATCTTTAGGGTAGCGCATTATAGACACACAGCACATCTGAAGCACCCGCCTCCGAAGCCGTCAGAATTCTCCCAGGCCTCATTTCTCTGGCTCACGTTAGGGGCGCCTCCCTTCTGTTCACACGACATCTGGGAGCTATGGCCTAAGAGTGGCCCTTGAACGCCCCCTCTTTTCCACCTCGCATCCAACCCAAGACAGGTCCCCAGCGGACTCTGCCCTCCTAATCTGCCCGGATTTCTTATTCTATGTCATCTCCCCTTCCCCGGCCTTACTTCAAGCTCTCATGTGCTTTCTCCTAGACTGTCCTGCCAGGTGTCTTCTGCAGTTCCCCAAAACCATGTGCCTGAGACAGAGGCGTGACTTCAGATTACAGCTGTGGCCAACTAGCTCGTAGCGGAGCAACCCTCTGGCCAGTAAGAACCAGAAAATTGGACAAAACATATTGCATTTCAAAGAATCCACGTGAAGTTACTGGAGAGTTACCAAGACCAAAAATGTGAAGGGGCCAAGACCCCAGAGAGAAAGGAAAATATGAAGTGGTAGCCTGACATCCAACCACTCTTTAGGGCTTTGCCCTTTTCCAAACAACAATCTAAAATTTGAGAAATAGAGCAGAGCATTCACCACTCTAATATGACCAGCCAGAAAAAAGTTGAAATGCAGGTTTATTGGTCCAAAAGCATTCCTAGTCTAACTGCTGGTCAGAAATGAGTTTCCTTTCCAAGGGAGGTTACATCATCCAGCATCTGCAATAATCTCAATACCAGAAATGTCCCTTTTCTGCAATGACAGGCATAGTCTATAACCAGCACCAACCCACCAACCAGTAAGTAGGCTCTAGCCATACGGCATTACTGAGCACTTAGACTATAGCTAGCAGGCCCGAGGAACTGAATTTTTAATTTTGTGCCATTTTATTTTAAAACAGCTACATGTGACTAATAGTCACTGTGTTGCACAATGCTACTTTATACAATGTCTTTCAATTACAAATTACCAAGGAAACCAGGAGGCAAGATCAAATAACTACAACTAAGAAGGGAAAACAGGACATAAATAGATACAAAGGAAATCCAGATACTGACATTATCAAGCAGTTCTTTAAACCAGGGAGACCTTGACTTTCTGTATGAATTACAAGTAATTTGGCTGAATATTATAAAAACCCAAAATAATAATTTAAACAACATAAATGTGTTTATTTCTCACATAAATGAACAAATGACAGTGTTGGTGGCTCCTCATTTTTTTTTTTCCTTCCTACCATTTTCAGTTTTGGCTTTCATCTTTAAGGCCATTTTAGCCCCAAAGGGTCACAGGAACTCTAACCATCACGTCTAAATTGCAACCAAAATGAGAGGAATGTAGAACAGTAAAATGGATCTCTGCTCTGTAACTCACCTCCCTTTAAGTGGCCTTCCTAGAAATCCCACACTGCACCCCGCTTACTTGTATCGTCGCCTCTTAGGTGCATGATAGGCTGAGGAAAGCAGTTTCGTTCTTCCAAAAATTAAAAGGCCCTGAAGAGTCCCATAAGAAAAATAAGGCAGGGGGAGGGGGTAGACTACCGTAGATAACTATCCATTTCTGCTACAATGTCCTGACGAAAGATTTTCAATAACCCCCCATTGCTAGGTGTGTAAGGCCTTTTCTAATTTGGCCCTTCCTCTCATCCTAGCTCTGTCCCCTGTCCCTCTCTGCAGATATTTCACACCATAATCAGCCCTGGTGAGTGATCCCTTCTAAAATACAGACACAAGCCTCTGGGCCTCACTTGTGCTCATTTATTAGCCTGAAATGCCCTTTCTCTGACAAGCCTGGCTCATTTTCAAAGCTTAATTCAAAGGTCATCTCTTTTGCATTACCTCTTCCGGCGCTGTGCTCTTAGAGCCAAAGCCTTTCACTGCTTCTCAGCCCTGGCTGTGTACCTGCCTCGCACTTGCACGGAATTGCAATTAGTAATTTAGTCTCCATGCGATCTTCCTGTCTGAGCTCTGAGCCTCTCCAAATCAGAAACACAACTTGTCTTTGCGTTCATTCCCCTCGAGTTTACTAAGGTCTGCCGTGTGGTAGGCACCCAGTCCAGTTTTGTTGAGTGGATAAGCGAAAGAGCAAAGAATACACGCAGCCAGTTAGTAAATCTCAAATGCTTTCCCTGTCTGACTTCTTTAACTCTAACTCTAGACAATCCAGCCTTTACACACAAGGTATTGGATTCGGCAAATTCTTCTTGCTACGCCAGATTGCTGTTTTTTGTTTTGTTTTGTTTTTTTTTATATTGCATAAAATAGATGGACCGGCAAGGTCGTTGCATGTACAAAAATGATTTGATACGAGAGTGCAGCATCAGCTTCGGAGCAGAGACAGTTACAGGTAGCAGTCACAAGGAATTCACTCCCATTCAACAGTGCAAACCAAGCGTCACTGTTTCCTCGGCAGCACGAAAGGGGATGTGTGAAAGCCCCACCAAATCTCCCTTCTCGCACACGTACCGCAGAAGGACTTACGGTCACCGGCTCCTGGGAGTACAAGGGCCCTGGCGAAAGAGGACGTGGTGCCCCAGGAGATCGGAGGGGCTCACTAAGTGCTCCCTGTTCAAAACGGCACCTATTACGCTACATATGAAGAGGGAGAAGTGAGCCGCAGCAGAAGTAGTAAGAAAAGACTTCTGAGGGCAGGAAAACCTCTGGGCTGGGCTTGAAGGACAAACCCAGACTGAGCCAGGCGGGGCCATGATTACCAAACTGTGAAAGACAATGAACGGGAGGCAGGCAGCTCAGGTACAGTTTTGGATGTCACGGGAAGACACAGCAAGGAGGTTTTGCCCTGTTCTCCCCGCCCTGGCATCCTCAGGTGACCTGCAGAGAGAGCGCATTGGTGTCTCCCTCGGGTAGCAATATTCCTTCCACGTGCACGGGGCCAGTCTCCGCCCAGGCCCCAGACAGCCAAGGCTACTGAGCTAAAATGATAGGGTTTTGTGTTTTACCACGTTCATCTGCAAGGTATCACCTATTTCTAGAAAGGGATTCTGGTTTCTATTATACAGTGGCACCTTTAAGATTGATCAACTTAAGAGTGAGGAAAGAATCAATTTAAAGAAAACCAGTAAGTAAAAAAAAAAAAAAAAAAAAAAGTAGTGCCCATGGTCTGTGGGTGTGGAAAGTGATAAATGGTATTTAGCAGGCTGGCGTGGCGAAGCTGAGTGCCAAGGGCCCCCCAGGCAGGTCCAGGGAGGGTCCTCCCCAGGCCACTGTCTCTTCTCCTGGTGGAGGGGATCGTGTGCTTCTCAGCACAGCCTCGTGCTATTTCCTGAGCCACGTGTGTCACCCTCCTGCCCGCCCTGGGTACACTTTGGGCTCTGAAGCCCGGGACTTGGACATCAGGAGACCAGGTAGAAAGAAAGAAGGAAAGAAGGGAGGGAGGGAGGGAGGGAGAAGTCACAGAGGCGGACCTGGTAATGAGCAGCTTTCGGTCATGACACGGGACCCAGAGCTGCCGCACCAGTCAGTGATGCAGGCCCTGGTGGCAAAAGCCTGTCCCCAAACAGCCCATGGCAGGGCACGTCACAGGGGGGCCTGGGACCTTGCTGCACTGCTCTGGGCCTCCGCAGCCTGCCTGGACAGACACAGAGCCAGGGAAAACATGTCCTGCACATCACCATTCAGGGCCTCGCTCTCGTACACACACGTGACTCAGTCCCCACCCCCCGTCTCTTCTGTACTGAGGACAGGCAATCCGAAGCAATCCCTATGTCCTACAGACCAGCAAAGTAGTGAAGGAGTGGCGGAGGAAGGCAGGGAGGAAGTGTTCTGTGTAAGCTGCCAGCATGACATTTCCGAGCCTGCCTGTGCTTCCGGCTGATTGGCCCCAAGCCAGCAGGTAAGGCGTTCCAGGGGGAGGCTCCGGGTCTCAGCAGCTGATGGCATCAGTCTAGGCCCTGATGGCAGCCTGGCTTCCCTTGAAAAACATTTCAAGAAGAAAAGGTCACAACCATTTGTTTCTCCCTGTGAAAGAATTCACAAAGCTTGGGCTCAGTGGCGCACGCCTGTAATCCTAGCACTCTGGGAGGGTGAGGTAGAAGGATCACAAGTTCAAGCCCAACCTGGGCAACTTCGTGACCCAGGGAGACCCGGTCTCAAAATAAGAAAATAAAAAAGGGCTAGGGAGATCCTGGGCTCAATCCCCAGTACCTCAAAGACAAACAAAAAACCAAAAGTCCAGTCTGCCTGTCCCCAAAAGATGGCTGCTCCAAAGCCTCCTAGAACAGGATTTCCAGGCCAAGGAAGACTTTCCAAAGCAAATCCTCCAGATTTGAGTCACCCACATCTACTCTCAGAGCGGAGCAATGCGCAAGAGCATAAGGTCTAGGGTTAGACAGAATCGCTGGGGCCCTAATCCTGGCCTTCCCACGTGCTAGCCGTGTGACCTCGGCCTTCTACTTAACATCTCTGAGACTTTCTCATAGGTAAACAGGTTTCATGAATAACAATAGACAAGGACATAGCCGTAAAAAAGGAATGAAATCCTGGCAATGAAAGCAAGGTGCACGGCATTGGATGACATTATGATAAGTGAAACAAACGAGGCACAGGGAGACAAATGCCACAGGTTCTCAGATGTGGGAGCCAAAGAACTTGAGCTTACAGAAGTAGAAAGTGGAACTGTCCCTACACGAGGCCGATAAGGGCAGAGGGTGTGGGGATGGGAGGGTGGTGAGTGAGCAGAAGAA